>NC_064860.1:48471098-49071098 GCF_024139225.1 Suncus etruscus | reverse complement strand
ATACCATTGGCCTGACTCAAATGGATAATTAAACACACACACACACAACCTAGGACTCTCTAAGTTTTTTATTATTCAATAAATGATTTATTCTTCTTATGTATTGAACATTCTTGCCGACATCCATAAAACTTGCCTCTACTTAAGTCCATTTTATCAATAGATATGTCTAAAGAGCACAATCATCATAAGAGACTATAGAATAGTCCCCCAAAGACCTACAAACTAAAATTAAAATTTGTCTGCCCATATACATGACTGAAGAAGTTACAGACCATATTAAACATAGCCAATTAAGAGGAAATGGGTAATAGATGTAATGGTCATGTAATAATAGAATTCTGAAAAATGGTAGCCTTTTAAAAGTCTTACTATTAGGTGGAGGAATCTCCATTAGGCTTTTTAATCTATTATCAGGGGGAAAGGTCATCTAAAAGTGCATCTTTTTTTATTCCAGTTTGGGGAAATTGCTTCCCATGCAAAAATCTACTTGTCTATGTCTTATATAATATCTCATTTGGAGATGTCTATCTCTTGATAATGGAAACACAAGTCTCATTTTAGTATTTAAACCGTTTTGGTTTTGTTTTAGTTTTATGATGATACATTTGTGAGGGTGAAATTATGATCAGGCATACTTAAGGGCTGCCCTTGGCTCTGTACCAAGGACTAACGCTGTGCTCTGGGTTAATGTAGCATAGTAGATTATGCAGCATACGAGGTTATGTAACATAATAGATTTATACCAGGGTACCAAAGACTCAAATTTGCTTTGATGCATACAAAAGTAAGTGTCTTACCTCCTTTATCATCTCTCCATCAGGGAGGTCTCTAGAGGGAGCCCCAGGACTATCTCCCACCCCCACCCAGCTCCTCCCATATGGTCCTCTGATCCAGGGGCTATTTCTGAGCACAAAGCCAGGAGTAACCCCTGAGCATCACCGGTGTGGTCCAAAAAACAAAACAAAAAAAAAACTTATTAAGTCTGGGCACCTTGAGAAGATGAAGGTACTATAACTTTATATATCAAAACTATAAATTATAAACATGTCATGAATTATTATAATAATAAATTTAAAAGTAAAACACTAAAAACTAAATATATATTTAGAAAACAAAACAGTAAAATTTATCTCTTAATTCAGTTCTCAATGTCAAAAATATTATCCACAATTATTTTCTTAAACCTCAAGAGTTTTTAATTTCCTAATTTTCATTATCATGCCAGCCTATCAACTGAATGATCAATTTATAGGAAAGTAACAACTTCAATTATTAAATCTTTTTATTCATTCAAGAGTCATTTTAATTACTACAGTTCCAGTCCATTATTTTCCCAGTGTGAATTTCTTCCCTGATAGCCCTAGGTTACTCAGCATGCCAAGTCTTTGAATTCCAGTGCTTACTATTCCAATTCTAATGATGCCATTGGCCAGTTTTCTGTATCATTCCCTTTTTTCTTAGGCTCAAAAACAAGGCAACATGTCTCTAAAATTGCCACCTTTTCTTGTAATAATTTATGAGGTGCAGGCAGTAATACTCTGACACATGCATGATTCCATTTATCAACACATGTGTGGTTTCATAGAGTTTCTCCTAAATAAATACCTATGCTCAACTTTTGATAAAAATTTCCTTGATGGATGGTAGTGATTAGCTTTAAGCATAAAATACCTTCCCTTATCTCTTTGTTATTTGCCATACATTTTAAGTTTGTGTATGAGGCAGTATAGACTAGTTGGTAATAATAAATCATACTAATATCTCAGTGACTTATTATAATAAATATTTAATATTTAATAATATTTCTGTCACAATCCAATGTAGGATTCTGGGTTTTGCTCAAAACTTTTCCAGAAGGGACTCAGGTACCAGGCTGTCTATATTGTTATCACATCATTTTGTGCCAATAACATTCTCAATACTGTATAAAATTAAGTATTACATGAGTTATCTGGATGGTAGTTGGGTAGTGGGGTATGTCACACTTAGAAGTCCTCAGTGGCTATTTTCAGTAGTATCCCAAACTGGGGTTGATTGCATGCAAGTGACTAAACCCTTGTTCTGTCATTCCTGGCCTGTTTATGAGTTTTATTTTCTCATTTTTCAAGGTTATTCCAGAAAATAGAATCAATATCATCTACACATGATTAATCAGAACATAGGACATAGATAAAAACCATCAATATACTTGAACATGTAATCATTTTGTGCCAATGAAGAGTAAATGAAGTGAAAACTATTTAATATGTCATTTGCCATATGATCAAGAATTCTAACTTAAATATCCACTCTTTTTCCTAAGCTTATTTGGTATTAATAGGTCAAAACAAAAAAAATTCTGCTTCACACAAATTGTCTCTGTTCTGCTTATAGTAATCTACATTGATTTTTAATTACACATTGAAAGAACTCTTACCAAAAATATGAGAATATTTTTTAGAAAAATAAATGTTTTAATTTAATGAAATTTAAGGACTATCTGGACTCAGGGAAAAATGCATTAATAGAGTTTATGTAAATATCTTGCCATTTTCTAGACTCATATGCTCCCAAACTGATCCTCCTTCTTTGTCCTTCAATCTTTTAAGGGCTAAAAATACAATATTTGTGGCCTCAAAGATCACCAGGAGAGATATATCCATTTAAAAATATGTTTTTACATGAAACAAACATTTTAATATGCTATAACTTACTTGAGTTAGACTATGTACAGATATTACCATATAGTAAAAATTGGGGATGGGAGCTGAAGCAATAGTACTTACTCTGCATGTGGCTGGCCCAGGTTTCATTCTTACCATCTCATATAGACTCCAGAGCTCAACAAAGTAATTCCTGAGTGTAAGAGCCAAGAGAAAGTCCTGAGCATTGCAGGCTGTGACGCTCAACCTCTCCCAAAAAAATTAGAATTGTCTCAAAACCATGGTCAAAAGACCTAGGGGAATCACCCCTGAAGAAGATTACTGACTAAAGATATTTGGGAATAAAAACTATCATTTACTTTTATTATTTACAATAGTATGTTTTTTAACTCATCAATTAATATATTCTAACTTCTAATTATAAGCTAAACTTTGATCATGACATTAATTGACACAGGCTAGAAATAATTATTTCCCATTGGAAATCCTATGAATGCAATAAACTGAAAATTGATCAGTAGATTTTTAAAAAGTCCTTTAAGATATAAATACTTAATGTAAACTATTGCATACTCACTTGAGATCACAAGCAAATATTTTTCTGTGTTTCAGGCAGCTAGAGTGAAAATTTATTTAAGCATAAAATACGTATTTAAAACGAATGATGGTTTAATAAAAAATTAAAGGAACTACTTAAATGAAGAGTTTAGGTGAAAGCTGTTTTAGCTTAACATTTTAAAAAAGCAAAAAATTGAAAATGTTCGTTTGGTTTTGTTTTGCTATTAGGACATACAAGCAGCCATTTTTTACTCCAAGCAAATATTGGTAGAAAATATTATGAGTAATTAATCTTAAAATAATTCATTAAATTGTTTTAATTGTCATCTTATTAAAAAAATGAGTAGACTTAGTGGAGTCATATTATTATTGGGCATAAAACTACTGAGGATCAGATTGCTACTTTTGAACCAAATCAACCAGATTTAAAAAGATAAACAGCTACTATACCAAGTTCCTTGATCTAATGTTGGTAATAATTACCTTGGCTCTAATTTCAGGAACCAAAGTATGTAGGAAATATTTTATATTCTATCCCCTAAGAATTATTGCTTATTGGAATAAAGTGAATTTTTAAATCTTTGAAGTTTTGCACCTAAATTTGATGGTAAAATATTACCCTCTTCTAAAAAGTTTGAGTTTTATACTACTATTTTTGTTTGGTTTTTGGTTTTTGGGCCATACCCAGTGACGCTCAGGACTTATTCCTGGATATGCGCTCAGAAATTGCTCCTGGTTTAAGGGGACCATATGGGACACTGGGAGATTGAACCGTTGTCTGTTCTATGTTAACACACGTGCAAGGCAGATGCCCTACTGCTTGTGCCACCGCTCCAGCCATTATACTACATTTTTACAGTATTTTTCATATTTAATTGGTATAGCTATGTCTTTTGTTTTGTCTTTTTGGGGGGAGTTGTTTGTTTTAGGGTCACAACTAGTTGTGCTTACGAGTTATTTCTGGCTCTTCACTCAGAAATCATTTCAGTCCATTTTACCTAAACTTTTGATGCCAGGGATTGAACCTGGGTTAGTAATGTGTAAGGCAAGTGCCATACTCACTGTACTATTGCTCCAATTCTTATAAATATGTCTTTAAAAATATTTAAAAAATAATAAAAAAAAACACAGAAGGCACTAGAGAGCACTGAAGTCTTTCAAAGAAGCCAAGTTTTGTAATTTCTTGTTAAAGTTTTGTGAGGTGAAGTTGGCTTAGACACATATTTTCCAGAGATGAGGAGTTGGCAGATATGACGCACATTGGCATTTGACTATTAATAATAATAAATTTAAAAGTTGATTCAAGAGCTTGGAAAGTATGCAAATGGCTTGTGTTTTATCTTTTAAAGATACTCATGGTCTAATTGGAAGCTACAAATGATCTTCAAAACTTACGGAGTAAATGTTTCTCATAATTTACATATGTCATATTGTAGGAACTCTGGGCAGAGAAAGCTTTCATCTATTTTAAAAGCTGTTTATAACACAGGATTTGAATAATGAAGTGGAAAATATACATTCAACCTCAAAACATTGAAATTGGCATAACTATTACAACAATATATCTTTCCGGTATCCAGTGAAAGAAACTAAAAACACAATATTTTGCTTTCTTTAAAATATGCTATTTTTAGATAAAAATTCATAGTTTTATGCATGTGGGGCTAGAGAGATACTACAGCTGTTAAGGTACTTGTCTTACATGAAATAGACCCAGTCCTGACACCTCTATGATCCCTGAAACCTCAATAGAAATAATCCCTGAGCACAGAACCAGGAGTACGCCTAAAAACTGGCAGATGTGGCTTAGAAGCCAACTAAAAAGGTTTTTGCAGTTAATTATAATTGTGAATTCTAAATAAACAGTTATTTTAATTAAATTGTGCCAAATTATTATAATAGTTTGGGAATTTTTGGAAAAAATACATATATGACTATAGGAAAAAAGATAACTTTTTAATATAACGATGTACCACATATTAAAAAATTGATAGGAATGCAAATTATTTTGAAATATCTTAGAATTATCTAAGACATATTTGTATCTTTTTAATAGCAGTAAAATATTTTTGTTTTCAGAAAATTTAAAACCATATAGATGTTACACACATACATTTCTAATGCCATTTTTATATATTTGAATATTCATCTCCATATATTATCTAATATATTGTATATAAAATAGTCTGAGAAAATTAATACATATTTTTTCCATTTATTCTTAGAATTAGTTATTCCTGAATATATAAACTTCTTTTTGGAGACAAACAATAATAAAGTCCTCTTTTATTTTTCAGATAATAGGTGCTAACTCTAAGAAACAAGATAATTATCCTTAAATAGCATGCTTTTCAGTTTAAATTTAGGAAAATAAATTTTTTGACCTTCATATTTCTTCCTAGAAATAAAACATATATTCAGAGAAGGTGAATAGTTTAACATTCTGTTACAAAAACCACCCAATTTTAGGTGAACAATAAATTAAATGTACCCCCATGTCAGCCTTCTGTGTTTGGGAGAAAACATCAGCAAGTATTTCACTGTAAATTACAGGAGTGAAAATACACAATTCCCAAGAAAGTTATAATCAGGATCTTTAGAAAATCCACTGATTTCAAGTATTGTAAGAAACTATATAAACTAACCTTATTATGCATATATGCAAAATAAATAGAAAGGTCTATTTCCTTCTTTCTGGGGGCCCATTCAAAAATCTGAATGAGAGTATTCTAGAAGTTATAGCATTTGGAAATTTACAATTTTGGCTCACATTTAAGCAACTCTATGAAGATAAACCAAAATTATTTCCAATTAAGAATTAATATTGTCAGAATGTGAGAGTGATTGATATAATGATCACCTCTGTTGAGAAGAGAAAAATATATGTGAAAATTAAAAATAAATCCTGTCTCCTATAAAATATATAAACATTTTAGGTCATTAATTATTGATGATTACAAGTATAAGGGATAATAGTTTCTCACTTTGATATTAATACAAGAGAAATATTAATTTTATTAATTTACCATACTTCTCCTTTTACTATTTTTAGCACTGTTTAAGCTTATATGGAAAGAAATTTAAACAAAAAAATATGCCTACCATAGCTTACCCTTGCACAGTCACTATTTCCATGAGTTTGGATTTCCCAAATATGTAAATTTAAACCTAGTTTCAAACTAATTTAAGAATTATGGGCCAGTTGTATTTATGCAGCTTTTGAAAAGATATTACGTTTCTTATGTTTAAATCTCTTTTTAAATGAAACCCATATTCTTAAATCTTTGACCTCATTTTTAGTAATAAGCACACACAAAACTCCTCATGAAGCCAAAAACAATTTGGCAATTTTATTTTTGAGAAGTTATAGAAATATTAGTTTTGATAACAAGATTTGAGCCTTAATCTACCAAGTGGTCTTAGTGCCCATATAAAGATATGTGTCTTCCAGAATTTACATTTAGAAGTCTAAGAGTAACTTCTTTCCCTTAAAATGATGTAATATTAATGCAATAAGCAAAGGAAAAAAGCAAGAAATAAAACAACAATCAAGTCAGCTCAATTTAGATTACAGAAAATAGCCTTTAATTTTAACTTCATCATAACATTCTACTCAATATTTCATTTGCTAAATGAAATAAATAATTGGCTATATAAAATTAGACATCACTTCTCACTGATATATTTAATGATATAAATATATAATTCAAAACAGTTAAAAGATATCACTAGATTCAGGTAACTCAAATTTAATACATCAATAGTTCCATAAATTATTTTAATATGCTTTTAAAAAAGTTAAATATTTTATTTGAAAATATTTGCCTTTTTAACATCTAGGACAAAATATTAATATAAATACAAGTATAGTTATCTATATTTTAAAAATCAGAACAATAATACAATCATGCAAGGTATGCTTTTAAAAGACTTTGGTATTGCATAACTTGTGTTTATACTACCCAATATTTTTCACCAGGGAATTTTGACAGGAAACAAAATGGCAAATGTGATACACACAAATTGCAATTCTAGGAGATGAGGTAATGACACTTAGGCAGGGCATGTGGATCACAAATTACAAATTTTAATCACAATCACACCAACAGTACAAATTGGTTGCTGGGATTAGTATTTTCTAGGAAGTAACACTCAGCTTCAATTTTCTTAAATGACTATTAATTTTGTCATATCATGTCAAAATCATGTGACCCTGTTTTATCTTTTCTTGCCTTCCTTCTTTATTTTTATGGATGACATATCTTTCTAACCATCATCATTGGAGTTCAGCATTTTAATACTTTTTGAGCCCAGCTTCACAGTTCAGTTCTCCAATATATTAATAGTCCTTGATATATAACTGATATAACTTTACTTCCTAAACAAAAACAATTAAAAATAGTGAAATGAAGATGGTTATGAAGAAACACCTATAAACGTGTAAAACTTCATACAGAGAGTGATAAAGGAATGGATCAAAAGTAAATATTCCTCATATGGCTCATGCTCCCACAAGGCTGATTTTCAGAGGAAAATGGAAAAAAGTATCAGTGTGGTAGAAAGCTACATAGTACCTCTGAGACAAGTGAACAATAAGTGGCATAAAATGTTTAAATTGTAGACAGGAGTCAAAGATATTAAAAATTGTCAAGAACATGGCATCATTATTATTCTCATAGCACTGAATGAACACTGTATAAATTAAAAAATAAAGGACTCATTCAGTGATTTTTTGAAAGAGTATTGAATACAATGACAGGATGCTGGGTTAATTCTTGAGGATATGACACAAAGAAATATAAATCCGCATTCTTGCTCTCTGAAACTTAGTCTAATAAGGACTGAAATCAAACCTGTAGAAAAGCTTAATCTTATGTTTGCTTTGAATAAAAGAAACATGACCCTAAGATAGTATAAAAAAGGGTATCACACTTAGATTGGGAAGCACTACAAATGCTTTCTAGAGGAAGAACCTTTAAACTGTGATCAAATGAATGGGAGGAATTAGCCAGCCCAAGAAACACTTCTGTAAAATGAGGGGTATTGCTTATTTGTGATGCTAAAAGGATGGCTGTATGACTGATTCCAGAATGTGAAGGATTCATACAGTGTGATTTAAGATCATAGAGAAGAACCAAAAGAAGAGCTGTAACTCAAATGTTTCTGATAGTGATTTGGAGATGACAAAAGAGAAGAGAATTCCAACTACTTAGATCGCATGATTGTCTTCCTTTTTTGCAAAAGGGAACACTAGGAATGAACCAGATTTGGATGAGACCTGGAATTTTCTGTGAACAGAATGTTCTTTTTGTTTTGTTTTGTTTTTTGGGCCACACCCGTTTGATGCTCAGGGGTTACTCCTGGCTAAGTGCTCAGAAATTGCCCCTGGCTTGGGGGGACCATATGGGACACCGGGGGATCAAACCACAGTCCTTCCTTGGCTAGCACTTGCAAGGCAGACACTTACCTCTAGCGCCACCTCACCAGGCCCGAACAGAATGTTCTTAAGTATCCTCAATAAAATCATTGCTGCATATCCTACTATATGACTCCATGGTTGATACAATATTTTATACATATTTTATGAATATGGATGCATTTTAAGTCAATGTTTAAGTTGTTTGTGATTATTAGAGCCACTCAAAATTTATTTTCATTATAATAGGATTTCTTCACATCTAGGAAATGCCACGTCCAAACAAATTTTATGTTAACTAGCCACTGTATCTCTAGACAGAACATTTCTATCTATTTCTCAAAAGAAAGAGAATCCTTCACTTTCTCCAGATTATCTCTCTAATACATTAAAAAAGAACCAAATCACTAAGAGTAAATTTTGTTTTGTTGGTTTTGGAAATGATTTATTTTTAGTTTCATAATTGTTACCCTTTTTAGATCCTTTTGGTGATCCAACTATACCTTAAAACACAAAATACAGGGTCCAGAGTGATAGTACAAAGGACAGTGTACTTGCCTTGCACAAGGTCAACCCAGGTACAATCCCTGGTATTCTTTTTTTTTTTTTAAATTACAAGTCTTTCACAGTTATATGTAAGGTACATTGTGACAGTGAATTAAGACAATTCCCACCACCAGTGTTGACCTCCCTCCATCACTATTTCCAGCATGCATCCCATAACTCCAACCCTTTGCCCCCTGGACTGCTAGTATAATAGAACCCTTTTGTGTATAGTTTGTTGTAATTTGAGTTTCTTGATTATATTGCCATTGACTTTGGGTTGAGTATTTAATTCTGATTGTTTTTTAATTTCAACTCAATACTCATGAGACTGCTTTGCCCCAGTAGCCAGGACTTAATCTTGAATGCAGAACCAGGAATAACCTCTGAGTACCACTGAATGTGGCCCATATACCAAAATAATATAAAAAATTTTAAAAATATAATAAAACAAAATAATGTTGGCATTGAAAAAGTCAGTATATCTGATGAAACATTGAATATTGTATTTTTATTTTAGATATCATTGTCTTCATTGTAGTAATCAAGCAGAAAATATTTAGAATACATGACTCTTTTTTTGTTTGTTTGTTTGTTTTTTCGGGCCACACCCATTTGATGCTCAGGGGTTACTTACTCCTGGCTAAGCGCTCAGAAATTGCCCCTGGCTTGGGGAACCATATGGGATACCAGGGAATCAAGCCGGGGGATCAAACCGGGGTCCTTCCTTGGCTAGTGCTTGCAGGCAGACACCTTACCTATAGCGCCACCTCGCCTGCCCCAGAATACATGACTCTTAAAAAAGCATTCCTAACTAAAAAATGCTGTCTGGAAAGTAGCAAAGGTGTATAAAAGCACACTTTTCTTGTTGGACCTTACTTTTTTCCATTATTTTTCCATTCAAATTAAATAAATCAAAAATAGGCAATTGTTGTACCTATATAACCCACACAGTTGGAATCATAGTAAATTACATTTTCTGTTGTAAAGTCCTATAGAATGCTTATATTGTTCTGATGTAAATGTTGCTGAGTGTTGAATTCATTACTTCTAAAGAGAACTACTTATTCATGTGATATATTTTTAATGTATGAGCGTGAGTAGAACTTTTAAAATAACTCCAGTCTGCACTTACCATTTAAGAACCATTCAAGTTCTTAATGATACATATGATAAAAGATGAAACTTCATCTGATTAGACTAATAAACACTCCTAATATAAATAATAGTAGACACATAATTATAAATCACTTGTGAACGTTTTACTTGAAATAAAGTATAAATGTGTCATATTTAATAGTTTCTATAATTTATGTCTTTATTCATTAAATATATACAAGGGCAAACCCAAATATGTGGTCATTAAAGGTTTCTATCATATTTGGAGGTATTACTCTTAGTCAAGCATTTGAAAGGTTTCTTTCAAAATGGATACATAAAAATTATAAACTATAAAAGAAAACAGTAAAATGGTAATTAAATTTAATAAAATAAAATATTTCTTCTATTCATATTATTATGTTTTAAAATTGAAAACAATCTACAGACTAGGATACAATATGTTAGATATTTATCCAAAGCATATAACAAATTCTTAAAATTCAATGATAAATAAACAAGCCAGATTTTTAAAATATGTAAAATATGGGACATTTTTAAATAAACAAACAAACAAATAAATAAATAAAAGATGATACTTAATATATATTTAAAATGTATAAAATAGAGGCTGGAGACAATATTCAGGGGTAGGGCACTTGCCTTGCCTGCAGCCATTCAAGATTCAATCCTTGACAGCCTATTTGGTCCTCTGAACACCACCAGGATTAATTACTGAATACAGATGCAGAAGTAACTCTGAGTTTTACTAGGTGTGACTCCTAAACAAACCAAAAATATAAGGGGATGCTGGACAGTACAATAGGTATGTAACCAGGAATCTGACATGGATTCAATCCCTGGCATCCCAGATGGTCCCCAGTACGAACTAAAGTGACCATGGAGTGCAGAGCTAGGAATAACCTCTGAGCATGGCCCCGTATGGCACAAAACAAAAACAAAGATGTATGAAATATTTAACAATGCAGTTCCTAAATATGATTTCTAAGGAGCAAAAATAAAAAGCACTAGAAGAAAATGCTCATATCATTTTATATAAGTCAAACCCTAAATTGTAAAATAATAAATATATAATAATATGAATAAATTTTAATATATTTAAACATCAATCTTGAGAAAATATATGAAACAACAACTATTTCTCAAATATTTTTCTGTTATTCTTTTTTAAAATAATATCTTTATTTAAGCACCGTAATCACGAACATGTTTGTAGTTGGGTCAGTTATAGAAAAGAACACCCCCTTCATCAGTGCAACCTTTCTATCACCACCAATGATCTCCATCTACCTCATTCCTAACCCCTGAATGTTTTTGAGACAGGCATTCTATTTGTTCCACTCACTACCATTTTCATAATAGTTGTTGGCGTAGTTATTTCTCTAACTGCACTCACCAGTCTTTGTGATAAGCTTCATATCTTGGGCTGTCCTTCCAGCCCTCATCTTTATTGTCTCTGGGTGTTATTACAATAATGTCTTTTATTTTTCTTAAATTCCATACTGAAATAGAGACAGAACCTCAGATCAATGTAGTAGACTTGAGTATTCAGAAAATGTATCCCAGACATATAATCAATTAATCCTCGATGAAGGGACAGTAAACACAAAATGGAGCATAAAAAGCCTCTTTAACAAGTGGTTTTGTGACAACTGATTAGCCTCATGCAAATAAAAGTGAACTCAGAACTCCATTTAACACCATACATAAAGGACAAATGCAAATAGATTAAAGACCTTGATATCAGACCCGGAACCATAAGATATATAGAATAACACATAGGTAAAGCACCCCATGACATTGAGACTAAAAGCATCTTTAAGGAGGAAACATCACTGTCCAAACAAGTGGAAACAGATAAGCAAATTGGGTTATGTTAATTTGGGAAGCTTTTGCACCTCAAAGGAAATAGTGACTAGAATACAAAGGCCACCCACAGAATGGAAGAAACTATTTGCCCTTACCTTGAATGTGGCAGATGTGGGATCCATCTCCACGATTTTGTATGGTCCCCTGAAGACTGCCAGGAGTGATCCCTGGGTACAGATCCAGGAATAGTTCCTGAGCATGGCCAAATGTGGACAAAAATCTAACCCAACACTCCAAAAATGTTATAAGGAAATAACAAAGAAATCAAAAAAACCAATATCATAATATCATTAGGCAACAACTGTGAGATAATTTCATATATTATGAAATATATATCTGTGTAATTTTTTTGTATTTTCAGGCCACACTCGTTTTATGCTCAGGGGTTACTCCTGGCTAAGCGCTCAGAAATTGCCCCTGGCTTGGGGGAAACATATGGGACGATGGAGGATCGAACTGCGAACTGCGGTCCTTCCTTGGCTTGCAAGGCAGACACCTTACCTTTAGCGCCACCTCGCCTGCCCCTTGTGTAAATTTTTAAGTATGTGCTTGCCAAAACCTAATGGGATTTTTTTTATTACTTGAAATAGGCAATGTAAATCATAGATTTATTTATATTTAACACATATAAATATATATGCAAATATATATTTTATATACTTTTATATATATTTATATAAAAATACACAGATCTGTACCTAACATGTTTATGATAGTTTTTATGATGTTTAATTCTTTTGCCAAATGTTTTGTCTTAGGTTGAATAGAAAAATAGAACATTTTTAATATCTGTTTCATAAAATAGTGGTAAAGATAAAATGTTATAAGGATATAAAAGTACTTTTAAAATCACAAAATATTGATTAAATGGGAACTATTATAATATTATAGCTTTAATTTGAATTATTTTATGTTTATATATAATTATTATAAAATTAAAATACACAAAATTATTAAACTAGAGTTCTGATATTTATCATCAATCACTAGGTAATAGAAATTGCAATATTAGGTAATTCAATCTGCATAAATTAGGAGGAATAAATTTTAGTCATGTTGAAAAATTTGAGTAGATTAAAGTTACACAAATAATTAAAATTTTTATTTATGAGATGCAGGAATATATTTTGAAACCCTAGCATTCTTAATTATAAAATCCTCTTGATCATATGAGGTCATGATCTATACTACTACTGCTTTCAAGATCTGTAATATATACCACATGAAAAAATAGGATGTCTGAAAAATAAAATTCTTCTCAACACATGATTGTTAAATGATTCTTTTGAATTAATGCTTCAATATTTATTCACATGGTTTAAAGAAAAAATTGGCACATTCCCTTAAATCAGTGGAGTGGGTCACATAATTTTACATATGCTGAACTTTGTAGTTTGCCAATTGTATTGAAGTGTAATTAGGAAAAATAACAATGAAAATGTTCTTTTAAGAAACCCAAAGATACAGAGCTTTTGAAATTACAAAATTAGAGGTTTATTTGGGTACTCAAATTATAGCAATAAGCTCTACGTGTTCAATTCCTACAGAAATTAACATTCTTTGGATGCTTTTCTAGCTGAACATTTCTAGTTTGAAAGTTCTTTAATCCAATCAAACTTTTCAAAAGTTTTCAACATTAAATGTTAAAAGATATCTAAACTTCATCATGTAATTTTGGGAAGAGTAGTTTATGCATAACTGTTAGAAAAATTTTAAATTCACTGGTTATGGATAGTTCCTGCCTTCATTTTTGCAAATTTCCCCATACTTTTACATTGAGGCAAAATGATCAAATTCCACATCCAAGAGATGTGGAAGAAATTTAGACTATTCTAGCTTAGGAAAACCTCCCAAGAATTTGTCAATCATATTTTATTTTGGAGAGAAAGCTAGGAATTAGATCCTATGACTTAGCTTGTGATGGAAGAGATGCAAAATTATGGATTCATCAATAGGTGGAAAATAACCCACTTTCATTTATGTTATTATATGAATAAAAATCAACTGACAACATTATTTTCTATCAATGCTTTACATATAGCCATACGCTTGCTTCCAAAAACCGTTACCACTTATTTACCATCTCTGGTGAACTAAGATCTAAATTATTATCATGAAGTGAAATCAAGATGTAGGACCTGTTCACTCTGAGGACTTCAAGGGAAACTTCTTCTATGCCTGTCTGCCTGTGCTTCTGAATCCCCGAAGGTTTCCTCAGAGGCCTAGGGAGCGGCACCCC
Organism: Suncus etruscus; assembly: GCF_024139225.1. NCBI lineage: Eukaryota > Metazoa > Chordata > Mammalia > Eulipotyphla > Soricidae > Suncus > Suncus etruscus. Next base: position 49,056,709 of record NC_064860.1, on the reverse strand, counting down.
AAAAAAAATGCATTTTGAAGCTGCTGTGTAAGTACATTCTGGCTGCAGGGGTCGCGGTCCAATAAGCTCAGGTCACTGGCCTATGGAGGCTCCACCCTGCTGTGCCTTTGTTCACTCTGAGGACTGTCAACTAGAGGCAGCAGAAGAGTTCGTTTTGCAGCCCTGCACTCTTTCTAATGAATGAACCCCACCACAACATGCAGGATAAACCACACTACAAGTGTGACAATGGGAAACCTCGCAGGCAAACACCATCCACAGAGAATGAAGACGAAAGTTCAGATGACCTAATAAATTCCAACCACCTGATTAACCTTTCAGATAAGGAGTTTAGAATAGAAATATGATATATGTTCATAAAACTCAATAAAAGCATAGACTGATCTGAAGAGAACACAAAGACAGAAATCAGAAAACTCCAAACTGAAATAACATCTGAAAAACACGGTTGCTCAACTGAAAACCTCAATGGATAGCCTCGCCAACAGGTATCAGGAGAGAATCGGAGTACTGGAAGATGTGATACAGAAAAAATTAACACAACAGAAAAAATTGGAAAAGAACCTTAAGACAAATAAACATGCAATGGAAAAAGTACTCAAGGCATGCGAACAGATGAAAATAGAAGTCTTTGATAAACTCAACAGAAACAACGTAAGAATCATTGGAGTCCTAGAAACCCAGGAAGGAGATCTCCAGGAAGAATCATCTGTCAAAGACATCATCAAAGAGATACTCCCAGAGTTAAAGACTACATGCAATCAAATCCTGCATGCCCGAAGAATACCAGCTAAAAGAAACCCAAAGAAAAACACCCCAAGACATATCCTCATTACAATGACAAATCCCATAGATACAGAATACTGAAAGGAGCAAGATCAAAAAGGGAAATTACATTCAAAGGAGGATCCATAAGACTTACAGCAGACATGTCACAAGAAACTTTCAAGGCCAGAAGATAGTGGTGGGATATTGTGAATGAAATGAATGCCTCATCGAGAAAAATGCACCCAGCCCGACTCACATTCAGGTTTGAAGGAAGAATACACAGCTTTATGGATAAACAACAGCTCAGAAAAATCACAGATGATAAACCAGCCTTAAAGGAAAAACTGACAAGTCTCTAAGACAAGAGAGACCAACAAACACAGCAAACTTATCTACAAAGATGACACTAAATCCTATGACAATCATCTCCCTCAATGTTAATCGACTAGATTCACCAATTAAAAGACACAGAGTGGCAAAATGGGTCAAAAAGATGAATCCAACCTTCTGCTGCCTACAAGAAACACACCTGAATAGTCAGAACAAATATAGACTCAAAATCAAAGTCTGGAGGAAAATCATCCAAGCAAACAAGACCCACAAAAAAGCTGGGGTGGCCATATTAATATCTGATGACACAAACTTTATACTCAGAAAAGTGGTAAGGAACAAAGATGGATATTATGTACTAATCAAGGAATATGTGCAACAGAAAGAAATCAGACTATTAAACATATATGCACCCAATGAGAGACCAGCAAATTATCTAATACAATTACTGACAAATCTAAATAAGAAATCAATAATAACACAATAATTGTGGGAGACCTCAACAATGGTCCTATCAACATTTGATAGGACAACCAGATTGAAACCCAACAAAAACATACTAGCCCTGAATAGAGTTATGGAAGAAAGAGAACTAGTAGATATATACAGGACATTCCATCCCAAAAAACCTGGATACACATTCTTTTCCAATGTACATGGGTCATTCTCTAGAATAGACTACATGCTGACACATAAAACATAACTCCATAAAATAAATAGGATAGAAATCTTGCAGGCTACCTTTGCTGAGCACAAGGCTCTGAAATTAGATGTGAACTAAAAAGCCACACAGAAGAAAAACTTTAACAATTGGAAATTAAACATCCTGCTACTGAACAAGCAGTGGGTCCGATATGAAATCCCAAAATGGAAATCAATACTTTCCTGGAAACAAATGTAATGAAGACACAAACTGCCAGAATATATGGGACACAGCAAAAGCAGTCCTGAGAGGAAAATTTATAGCTCTACAAGCACACATCAGGAAGAAAGAAGGAGCATACCTGAATAACTTAATAACGCAGCTCAAAAAATTAGAAAATAACCAACAAAAGGAACCAAAAATAGGGAGACAGAAGGAAATAACAAAGCTGAAAGCAGAACTCAATGAAGTGGAAAACCAAAAAACAATCTGAAAGAGCAATGAAAGCAGAAGCTGGTTCTTTAAAAAAATAAACAAGATTGATAGACCATTGGCAAAACTCACAAAGAAAGAGAGAGAAATCTGATAACCCATATTAGAAATGAAAAGGCGGAGATCACGACAGAAATTGCAGAGATCCAAAGGGTTATCAGAGTCTACTTTGAGAACCTTTCTGCTACTAAACATGAGAACATAGAAGAAATGGAAAAATTCTTGGACACTTATAACCTTCCACATTTAAGTAAGGAGGATGGAGCATATCTAAACACCTCCATCACTACTGAGGAAATTGAAACTGTAATCAAACATCTGCCCAAAAAGAAAAGCCCAGGCCCAGATGGTTTTTCTAATGAATTTTTTCAAATATTTCAAGAAGAGCTACTACCAATTCTAGACAAGCTCCTCCATGAAACTGAAAAAACAGGAACACTCCCAAACAGCTTTTATGAAGCCAACATCACCTTGATACCAAAACCAGACAGAGATGATGCCAAAAAAGAAAATTACAGACCAATATCCTGATGGATGCTGATGCAAAGTTCTTCAACAAAATCCTGGCAAATAAGATCCAATGATTCATCAAGAAGATCATACACTACAACCAAGTAGGTTTCATCCCAGGAATGCAAGGATGGTTTAAATCTGTAAATCTCTTAACATTATACACAACATCAACAACAAGAAAAATAAAAATCACATGATCATATCAATAGATGCAAAGAAAGCATTTGATAAGGTCCAACACCCATTCTTGATCAAAACTGTCAGCAAGATGGGAATGGAAGGAACCTTTCTCAATCTAGTTGAAGCCATCTACCACAAGCCAATAGCAAATATTATCCTCAATGGAGAAAAACTAAGAACCTTTCCTTTAAATTCTGGTACAAGACAAGGCTGTCCGCTCTCACCACTCCTCTTCAACATAGTACTGGAAGTTCTTGCTATAGTGATCAGGCAAGAAAAAGATATCAAGGGAATCCAGATAAGAAAGGAAGAATTCAAGCTCTCATTGTTTGCAGATGACATGATACTCTACTTAGAAAACCCTAAAGACTCTACCAAAAAGCTTCTAGAAAAAATAGACTCATATAGTAAGGTGGCAGGCTACAAAATCAAACTACAGAAATCAATGGCATTTTTATACACCAATAATGATAGGGAAGAGATGGAAGGCAATCCCATTCACAATAATGCCACACTCAAATATCCTGGAGTAAACTTGACCAAAGACGTGAAGGACCTATACAAAGAAAACTATAAAGCCTTTCTCCAAGAAATAAGAGAGGACACACAGAAATGGAAACACATACCCTGCTCATGGATTGGCAGGATTAACATCATTAAAATGGCAATACTATTCAAAGCATTATACAGATTTTAATGATAGCCATGACATTCTTCAAAGAAGTGGATCAAACACTTATGAAGTTCATCTGAAACAATAAACACCCTCGAATAGCTAAAACACACCTAGGGAAAAGGAAAATGGGAGGTATTACTTACCCCAACTTTAAACTGTACTACAAAGCAATAGTTATCAAAACAGCATGGTATTGGAATAAAGACAGACCCTCAGATCAGTGGAATAGGCTTGAGTTCTCAGAGAAAGTTTCCCAGATATACAATTACCTAATTTTTGACAAAGGAGCAAGAAATCCTAAGTGGAGCAGGGAAAATCTCTTCAACAGTGGTACTGGCAGAACTGGTTAGCCACTTGCAAAAAAGCGAACATAGACCCCCAGTTAACATCATGTACAAAGGTAAAATCCAAATGGATAAAAGACCTTGATATCAGACCTGATACCATAAGGTATATAGAACAACACGTGGTAAAACACTCCGTGATATTGAGACTAAAGGCATCTTCAAGGAGAAAACTGCACTTTCCAAACAAGTGGAAGCAGAGATTAACAGATGGGAATACATTAAACTGGAAGCTTCTGCACCTCAAAAGAAATAGTACCCAGGATACAAGAGTCACCCACCAAGTGGGAGAAACTATTCGCTTAACAGTCTTCAGATAAAGGGCTAATATCCAAAATATACAGGGCTCTGACAGAACTTTACAAGAAAAAAACATCTAATCCCATAAAAAAATGGGGAGAAGAAATGAACAGACACTGTGATAAAAAGATATACAAATGGCCAAAAGGCACATGAAAAAATGCTCCTCATCACTGATCATCAGGGAGATGCAAATCAAAACAACGAGGAGATACCATCTCACACCACAGAGATTGGCACACATTACAAAAAATGAGAACAATCAGTTCTGGCGGGGATGTGGAGAGAAAGGAACTCTTATCCACTGTTAGTGGGAATGCTGTCTAGTACAGCCTATATGGAAAGCGATATGGAGATTCCTCCAAAATCTGAAAATTGTGCTCCCAATCGACCCAGCTATTCCACTCCTAGTGATATACCCTAAGAACACAAGTATACAATACAAAAATCCCACCCTCACACCTATATTTATTGCAGCACTATTCACAATAGCAGGCTCTGGAAACAACCAAGATGCCCTTCACCAGACGAATGGCTAAAGAAACTGTGGTACATATACACAATGTAATATTATGCAGCCATCAGGAGAGATGAAGTCATGAAATTTTCCTATACATGGATGTACATGAAATCTATCATGCTGAGTGAAATAAATCAGAGGGAGAGAGAGATGCAGAATAGTCTCAGTCATCTATGGGTTTTAAGAAAAATAAAAGTCATTTTTGTAACAATCCTCAGAGACAATGAGAGGAGGGCTGGAACACCAGCTCACTCCATGAAGCTCACCACAAAGAGTGGTGAGTACAGCTACAGAAATATCTACACATAATCATATGAATGAATGAGGGAACTGGAAAGTCTGTCTGGAGTACAGGTGGGGTTGAGGTGGGATGGAGGGAGATTTGGGACATTGGTCGTGGGAATGTTGCACTGGTGAAGGGGGTATTCTTTACATGACTGAAACCTAATCACAATCATTTATGTAATCAAGATGTTTAAAGAAAAAAGAAAAAAAAAAGAAAAAAAGATGTAGGAGCATTTACAACATTCAAGAGAACTTAGAAGAAAAATTTGTTCCTCTCTTTTCAATTTCTAGAAGTTATTCACATCCTCAGCTCATGATCACATCACTCTATCCTCTCTTTCCACAGTAAAATTTCCTTCTTGACAAATTCGTCTGTCTTTCTCTGAGAAGGACCCCCAAGACCATATGGGAATCACTCTGATCACCCATGTTCTTTCTGTCTGAAGAGTCTAACTTAGATCATATATACAAATGTTCCTTTTGCCTTATTTAAAGAGCTCTGAGATTAAAACTTGGGCATCTTCACGAATCTTTGTTCTGTCAATTATCTTAATTCTATTACGAGTCAGCATGAAATTACAAACTTAATTATGGTTGGTTTTCAGGCATACAATATTCAAATGGATCCCTTTACCAGTGAACACTGCTCCACTAATGCCCCACAACCTATTTGCCTTCCACTCACCAGTCTACCTCTTCAAGAGTTGCTGTTGTTTTAAAATCTTGCTCTGTGATTTATAGCACTATGCTGACAGGATTCCATATACACTTAACCTCCTTTTGTTGTTGTTGTTGTTTGGGGGGCCACACCTGGTGATGCTCAGGGGTTACTTCTGGCTATGCGCTCAGAAATCGCTCCTGGCTTGGGGTACAATATGAGATGCCTGGAATCAAAACTTGGTCTGTCCTAGGCTAGCGCACAGATGCCTTCCGCCCTGTGCCACCTCTTCAACCCACTTAACTACCTTTTAATACCACTTCCTCCTACTGGTAGTTGCCTGTTTGTACCCTTTTCTATTCCCTATCCTCCCCAAGTACATGATTCTTATTGAATATAATATCAGTTTTCATGCTGTTTGTTTCTATTGTCTTTGGACAATATATTTCCTCATATCCCCTATCTGAGAGAAATCATTCTGTCTTTCTGTCTTTCTCTCTCTCTCTGTTTTTTTACTTACTTCACTCAGCATGATACTCTCCAATAGTCCCTCCATGTAGTAGGAAATAGTGTTACTTTCTCTTTTTTATGGCTGAATATTACTCTATTGTGTATAGTTACCAATGTTGCTTTATCCACTTAGCTATTCTACGACACTTGCGTTGTCTCCGGATTTGATCTTTTGTGGGTAGTACTGAGAGGAGTATAGGGGTGCAAATTTCTTTTCATTTGGGGGTGGGCTGTGGGGATATTTTAAGAAATTAAGTCACTTGATCAAATGGAACATCAATTTCTGATATTTTAAGAATGTGAATATTATTTTTCAAAAAGGTTGGACCAATTAATCTTCTCATAGGTGATAAATGGAGGTCCCTTTTATTTATGTCCATGTCAGCACTAGCTGTTTTTTCTTTTTGATAAGTGCCCAACTTAGTGGTGAGAGGAACAATTCATTATTTTGATTTGCATCTCCCATATGATTCATGAAGCATTTTTTTTTTCATGTGCCTTTTGGCCTTTTTTAAATTCTTCTTTGGGGAGTTGCTGATCATTTCTTCTCCCCAATTTTTGATGGGGTTATATTATTGTTTTAAAATTTTCTATGAGTGTCTTATATATCTTAACCCATATTAGCCCATAATCAGATTATTAGTGGGTAAATAATTTCTCCCAATCCATGAGAGATCTTTGTATCCTGGTCATCATTTTCTCTGAGGTATATAAGCTTCTTTATTTAATGTAAACCGATTTGTTTCCCTTTGCTTCCACTTGGTTGGACAGTGGTATCTGATCTTTGATGATGCTTTTAGTTTCAATGTCATGAGTGTTCTGCTTAGCCTACTGAAAATAATAAATAATAAGTCTTTCTCTAAATATTAACAAGGAAATTTCCACAAATGTGTTTTTGGTCAAATATGTCATATACATTTCCTCAATTTAAAGATAATAATTAAAACCATAATATTTTATTTGAGATATAAACACAGTTTCAACTTAAGACAGTGGTCATATCTTTGATTAATTTTTCTTATCAGAGATCTCCCATTTAAGAATTTGTGTTCTGTACCTCAAACAATTATTACTCGTCTGCTTTTGCATTATTTTCTTAAAACAGGGATGGGTTTGAGAGGATGAATCCTTCTGTTCATAGTCTATTGTGAATTTTGTGGTTTTTTTGCCAACTAGAAAAAAATAACAGCAAAGTATAAATAATAAGTATAAGTACTTTATAAGTAATTGCTGAATACGGCTTGACTTTTCACATGGTTTAGACATTCTTCCTAAATAATTTTAATTAAATTTTAAACCATGTCATAAAGTAGGTAAAAGACAGAGATGACTCACAGACAATATATGAATAGTAAATAATTATAGGAAAATATATTCAGTCTAGTGAACCAGAGGATAATACAGTAGGCAGGATGTTAACCTTGAACCTAGATTCAATTCATGATACTGAAATAGATCCCCTAATCAATTCCCTTAGTGTAGAAACTTGAAGAAACTCTACTACCAGGTATGATTCAAAATCAAAACAATACCAAAAAGTATTACAATATATTTGCTAAAAATGCAAGTACATACATGCTACAATAATCTATGACTACAATAAAATATTTAAAAAATGACAACAAATGTTGACTACGTAAAACACTGATAAGTAATGCATTGTTATTGGAGAAATAAAATTATATAATTGAAAAATTATGTTTATGTTGACAGTTAAAAATAAATATACATGTCAGAAATAGCCCCATTGAGAACTTATTCATACAAAAATAAAATTTATATTTATACTGCTCCACCATATGCTGCCTCAGTACTTGCCTTATTTGTAATAGCACCAAACTATGAGCAACCAAAATGTCAATTAAAAGGCTAATGAAATTATAGTGTAACTACATCATGGATTTTATGCAGCAATTATAAAAAATGAATTTTAAAACATAAAAGTAGTTGGATCAATATCATAAAGACATTACACTAATGATAAAAAGCCAAAAGTCAGTACAATATTATTCCCTTGACATAAGAAAGTATTTTATTTCCATCCAAGGTTTAAGGATGGTGAGAGGTAGTGGGAAATGAGGCAGATTGAATTATGAAAGAGATCTCTATGGACAGAACATAATTCTTTTTCATTGTTGTCCTGCTATCCATATGTCAAGAAAAGGCACAAAACAGTATACCAATATTCTTCCAATGTCCATATATGGCTTTTAATTTGATTCATACTTAATATGTAAGCACAAAGAAAAATCAGATAAAAGATGTATGGATATTCTCTATACCACCCTTGAAACTTGATGTGAAACCAAAGTAAGTTAAAAACATATTAGAAATGTTGCTCTACAGTCAAATGAAATGAATTAATGACTATATTCTTTGCCAAAGAAATTGAATACAAATATCCTGTATATTTCAATCCTATGGCAAATCTCACTGGATTCTTGAGAAGTCTCATGTGTCTTTTTATTATTATTATCTTTCCATGCTTTGCTGCCACATTAGAGAAGGCTAACAATAAACAATTCAAAACTTGTGAAAAAAATGTTTGTTTCATGCCATCATCCAAAGCAGGTGTGCACCATGAGAGGATATTTTAGTCTGCTCAAATTTCCATAGACTGCCTGATTTAAACAGCAGAAATTAATTTTTTCAAAATTCGTGAGTTTAGAAGTTCAAGACTCACATTCCATTTCTGGCAAGAGCTTTCTTCCTGCCTGGCTTGGAGATAACATCCTTCTTGCTGGGTCCCCACAGGAAAGAGAGACTTCTGTTTGCAGACAAGAATAGGAAGGTGCATTTTAGCAATTCTTGGGAGAAAACAAAACACGGCTGAATTTAAAGTAATGTAAATCACATCTGCCCACATTCCACTGGTAAAAAGTCAGTTGGAGGACCACCCATAATAGTAAAAGAATTGGTAAATCCAATTTAGACAAGTACTTAGGCAGAGAAAAAGAACAAACCTTATATATACATTAGCAGTCTCTGCAGAGATATTCCAACTTTGTTGTATTAAACTATTTTTTTGTATTAAACTATTTTTGATAACATGTCTATAATAGTGAAATCACTTTTAGGACAATTTCTCTGACATAATGCTGATGCATGTAATAAGTTGTATTACTTTTCATTTATTTATTAAATAATATATCATTTAATTTATGCCACCAAATTATACTAAATCAGTGCAGCATTGTTAATTTTAAAAAGAAAGCTATCTTATGATATTAGGGCTCAATTTAAATATATTCATGTTATAATGTATTATTAAAATTATTTTATAGTTTGTTTTTATCTTGAGTACTCTATATATTATAAAAGATAAACTGAAACTCATCATTCTTTTAGCAATTATGTGAGTATGCATTAATTAGAACCAGGCAATATCAAACTGAAAATATCTGTTCAGAGCACCACACTCATGAGATTGTAAACAGATTTTATTTGTTTTTTACTTAATAAAGAGATTTAAATACAGAAGTAATTAAAACAAATCAAAATTACTTAGGAAATTTTATTTAACTGCTTATGACATTTTTTAAAATTCATGTGTGTTATGATCAAGGTTTATGCTTATGCCTACAAAGTCATTAGAACCAAGCTTAGTTTCTTCTTTATCTAATTATTAATTAACTTATATAATTTAATTTATACTTATATTATTAATTGACTTTTAGTCATTAAATTTTTTTCACTGACTATTGAAAGGTTCCATCTAGAATATGTTTTCTTTTTTTTAAAGACTTATTATTTAATCATTAATAGAGCATGAAATTTTAGGCTTTTTGCATGCAAATATAAAAGTAAATGTAAAAAAGTAAAGGTTCATATTTATATGGAACATTAACCTAGATATAAAGAAATTATACTCAACTTTAATCATATGAGGCAATAATGAGAATATGAGGCAGTGTTTTTCTTTTTTTTGTTTTGTTTTCAGAAACAGTTTCATAGTCATTCAGTCATTTCTTTAAAATCATCCAGGTTGGGTATGTTGAGATGAAGGGAGATGCACTGTTTTCTCTGGGGTCTATTTCTTATTCTGGTTCCCTTTTGCTGCATTTTACAGGAATTTTCATTTTTTTAGGAATCATTGCCCTCTGGATTCTTGTTGTGACTCATAATAAGAGACTATAATTGTGATCAGTAACTGAAATGATAGGGGAGGAAAGATCCAAGACATTCCCTCTTTATTTCATTTGTTGCTTCTAAGTTGTTCTATTTTCTTTGTGGCTCCTACTCACCACAGCATACCTTCCTCAACCTAGCATATCTGGGATAATCACTACTTTTAATCTCTATTCTTCTAATAAGAATTCTAATAAGATTCTTCTCTCTCACTAACCAATTCCTTAGGTCACATAACCTACCATCGTTTGATTTTCTGCCACGATTATAATTGCTATTTAAGAAACCATATGAAATTTATTCTTCAGATTGCTTTAAATAAGAAATAATAGTACTTAATGATTTCATTCTTTTTTCCCCTAAAATACACTCTTATTTACAAAGTTGTTGAGACACAGCTTCAGACATTCAATGTTCTAATGCCAAACTCATCACACCAACCAGTGAACTGTGAGACCATATGGGCACTCATTTTTTGTAAGGAAGAATGGGCATGTCTTTATAGTTCACTGGTATTAACAGTGACCTTTAAAGAAATATGGCCACTTTTTTAAGTTCTTAAAATATTTCCATTCTAAGTCTGAATAAGTGAAGTGATAAAATTGCCAAGATCAAGAACTTAATGTAATCTTTGCTTTGCCCTGTTAAAAACTGTGCCCTTGGATTTCATTGTCCTTGATGCTGTATTTAAAGGGGAAAATAATCCAGAGGATAAGGGATTCTTGTGAGAAATGAGTGATAAAAAATATGGGTCAAGGTGGTGGAGCCATGGTGCAAGTAGTAGGGCGTTTGCCTTGCACACATCTAGCCTAGGATAGACTGCAGTTCGATTCCCGGGCATCCCATATGGTCCCCCAAGCCAAGAGCGATTTCCGAGCACATAGCCAGGAGTAACTTCTGAGTGACACCGGGTGTGGCCCAAAAAGAGAAAAAAAAATGAAAAGGTCAAACACAGAAGGCAGTTTGACTCATAAATACTGAAAAGTAAAGAGCTTCTTGGTGTAGGGACTTCCTTCAAAGGTGCTTGGGTATTTTTCTGGGGTCACTTCCTGTAATTTTTTGCCAATGAATTGGATGAAGTTTGACCATTCGGGCTGTAGGATGCTGTGTTACTAGAACCAAATGGCACCAACAGGATGGTGATTGATATTAATTTCTTTGTTATATATTGATCCATGAATCCTCCCTATTTATTAATAATGAGTTTAAAATACTGAAGTTGAGATCATTACATATTACATATTTTTTTAAACTTTTTTTTCTTTTATGGTTTTTGGGCCACACCTGGTGATGCTCAGGGGATACTCCTGACTATGCGCTCAGAAATCACTCCTGGCTATGCGCTCAGAAATCTCTCCTTACTTAGGGAACCATATGGGACACCAGGAGATTCAACCATGGTCCGTCCTAGGATAGAGATTGTAAGGCAAACGTCCTACCACTTGCACCACCACTCCGACCTACATATTTTTAAAACTTTATTGATTGATTATATTGTCTTGGGACCACACCCAGAAGTGTTCAATGGTTACTCCTGGCTCTGCACTCAGAAATTACATATACACAATGGAATATTATGCAGCTGTCAGGAGAGATGAAGTCATAAAATTTTCCTATACATGGATGTACACGGAATCTATTATGCTGAGTGAAATAAGTCAAAGAGAGAGAAAGACGCAGAATGGTCTCACTCATCTATGGGTTTTAAGAAAAATGAAAGACATTCTTGCAATAATAATTTTCAGACACAAAAGAGAAAAGAGCTGAAGTTACAGCTCACCTCAGGAAGCTCACCACAAAGATTGATGAGTTTAGTTAGAGAAATAACTACATTTTTAACTGTTCTAATAATGAGAATGTATGAGGGAAATGGAGAGCCTGTTTAGAGTACAGGTGGGGGTTGGGTGGGAGGAGGGAGATTTGGGACATTGGTGATGGGAATGTTGCACTGGTGATGGGTGGTGTTCTTTACATGACTAAAACCCAAACACAATCATGTATGTAATCAAGGTGTTTAAATAAAATAAAGTATATAAAAATATAATAATTATTCAAAAAGTAAATAGGTATATACTCATAAAATATTGATTTGTAAGAACTTATAGCACAGTTCTGTAGGATAAAAATTAATTAAAATTATTCTATATAAACTGTAAAAAAACTTTATTGTTGATTATATTGTCGTGGGACCACACCCAGAAGAGCTCAATGGTTACTCCTGGCTCTGCACTCAGAAATTACCCCTGGCAGGCTGGAGAACCATATGGGTTGCTGGGAATCAAACCAGGTAACTCTCGGGTCAGCTGCATGCAAGGCAAATGCCCTACCACTGTGCTTTTTCTCCAGCCCTCATTACATATTTTAAAGCACTTTTTGACTCTAAACCACAAAAGATCATATGTAAGTGTATATAAAGATATAAATATATATGTGTATTATAAATAGATGCTTATATCTCCATTATATAATGCAATTTTTTTTTAGATTTTTGTACCACACCTGGTGGTACTCAGGGCTAAGTCCTGGCTCTGTGCTGCCTCTGGGATCATTCCTGATATAGCTCAGGGATGATATGGGATTCTGTAGACGGAACCTGTGTCAGTTGCATACAAGAAAAATACCCTACCCAATACCTTATCTCTCAGGCCTGTCCCATAAAATTTAAATATATAGATACATATATATATATATTATATAGCACATAAAGTGATATGCATGTTATGTATATCTTCATTAACAATAATTCAAACCACCATGTCAAAATGTGTGCAAAAAGGGAGAGTGAGAGAGGTAAAAGAGAAAGAAGTATAATGTTTACCAACAGTCAGACGGGGGAGGTATGGAGGGAAACTGGGGGTATAAGTGGTAGGAAATTTGAATTGTTGACGGGTGGTATACATTCTGTGACTGAAATTCAATCAGTAAAATTTTATAATAAACATGCTGTTTAAATAAATAGTTATTAACTATATGCAGTCCAGTATTTTTAATAATTAAAAATAAGCACTTCAAGGGCTAGAGAAATAGTTCAAAGAGCTAGAGCATATGTTTTTAATGCAGAAAGCATAAATGCGATCCTCAACATAACATATTCCACAAGCATTATTTGGAGCAAATTCCCAATACCTTGGAATGTGGCCCCAAAAATAATGGAAAAATCTTTTCCTGATTTAAAAAACGTAATTGCTAAGAGCTTGCAAAGAAGCATTTGATAAATGAAAAATGTATATCACAATGTATCACAAAAGTATAGTGAAAGATTTCATTCCCTTCTATCTATTCTAAGAAAATGGGACTTTAGAAAATTATTTGGTAAATGTAATAAAAGTTAAGTATTTTTAAAAGATAATACCATTTTGGGAAGTAAGGTATAAAAGAGTGCATAATTATCATTTGATTTTTTTCTGAAGTCCTAATTTATTTTTCTATCTCAATAGGATATTAATACACGAAAGCAAAGGAGTGGGTGCAAGAAATTGCAGCTGGTCAGTTTTTAATCTCATCTACTGAAAAGTTAAACAATAAAAATAAACAATGGGACAGATGAGATGGATATAGGTAGGATATAAGAACAGATAGACGACGCTCCACTAAGTTGCCTCTCTGTCTCTCAATCTCTCTGTCTTTTGTCCTAAGCTAAAACCAAAATCGCTATCTACAGAAGACTGACCTTGCCAAACACGGACTGGACAGAACCAATCAAGGGACTAATGAGGAAATTCCTAGTTTAGACCTGGGTCTAGGATTTGTCCTTAAACCAAGATCTCTAACCCCAGAGGTCTGACTTTGACAACTGCTGCTGAGCAGAACTTCTGGAACCAGGCTTAAAGACTAGGCTCTGTCCTAGGATCTGAGTAAAAACCAAGTCCAGAAGACTGGTTACAATACAGTGATAGAACAGAAATCCTAGAACCATAAAGAAAAACTCTCTCCTAGCCTTTGCCCTATGTCCTACACAAATAACAAGATCTCCAGCTACAGAAATGGGATGCCATCACCCACATCTGAGCAGAAAGTTTTCTGGCACTATAAAAAGACCTTGGGGTGTGTAAATGAGTGAGTATGGAGCCTGTAATTGTTCCCATGGCAGTATGCTTCAAGGGTGAAGAAACCCTGTATCTCTTAGGCAAAAGGAATTCCCGTTTTAATTTCCCCAATATTTACTATGCCTATGCAAAATAAAATAAATACAGAAAGAAAAAAGAAACACAACACTTTATTTTAAGAATTTGCTAGCTTGGTATTTTTGTTTTGTTTTTGTTGGTTGTTTGTTTCTTCATAGCTGATGGTTTTGGTTTTTAGTTTATTCTTTTGGTACATTTGTTGTTACTCCATTATTTTTTTTAGTTTTGTCTTTTTTTGTTTGTTTGTTTTGCTTTGTTTTGTTACTTTTTTTCCCTTTCTTCTTTCAAATGGATATTTACAACATCTGGACAGACTCCTCCCATATATTTTCTTATATCTCCAATAGAGCCACATTACTGGAATTACCTTCATCAGCCTCATAATTAGAGGGAGAAAAATGAATGTACAAAGACCAGACAATCATTTGTTCATTTTGTGGAAATAGAAAATGATCAGACTTGAATACTAAACCCAAAGTCAATGACAACAGAATCAATAACCAATCAACAACAAGATCTACAAGAGGGGAACAGTTGCACTAGCATTATGGGGGGTAAAAGAGGGAGAAGTGGGATGCATGCTAGGAACAGGGATGGGGGAGGACATTACTGGTGGTGGAAATGCCTCTAGTTCATTATCACTATGTGACTTAAATATTACTGTGAAAGATTTGTAATTCACTTTGACCACAATAAAAATAAAAAAATAATCTCAGTTATTCTAATACTTTTGAACAATGAAATACAAATAGCCCACATAAAAACTATTTTATTTCAAGCTATATAAATAAGCCTTGGGAATGTTTAAAAACTAGGTTTTTAGAGTCATATTTTATTGTTCCAAATAGATAGTTCTATATGTTAAAATGTTTTTATTTAAACATTTATTTTTTATTTAGATTTTGGGACCCACAAACAGTGCTCAGGGATTAATCCTGTTTCTGTGCTCAGAAATTGCTCCTGGCAGGCTCAGAGGATCATGTGGGCTGCCAGGAATCAAACCCAAGTCTGTCTCGGTTGACCAATTGTAAGGAAAATTCCCTACCTCTGTCCTATTGCCCAAATCCCCAAAATGTTTTCTAATAAGTAAAGTTCTATGGATAGTGCCTCTCAAGTATGCTTTTTTCCCTCAGGTTTATAGAAAATCCAAACCTAAAAGGCAGGATACAGCATGCAGAGGATACAGGATAATTCTTCCTATGTTAAACACACACACAGAGTGAAAAGGATGAAGATCAGGTTTTGCAAAATTATAACAACTCATAGTTATATAAA
Source organism: Suncus etruscus (assembly GCF_024139225.1). Taxonomy (NCBI): domain Eukaryota; kingdom Metazoa; phylum Chordata; class Mammalia; order Eulipotyphla; family Soricidae; genus Suncus; species Suncus etruscus. The sequence continues at coordinate 49,040,963 of NC_064860.1, read as the reverse complement.
ATTTGAGATCTATACGAGACACAAAATTCAAGTCTGGAATGACAAAAATTCATCAGTCAATTGAGAACCAAAATTAATTAGTTATTGATATAAACATCCACATTTTTGAAGCATAGAACTCTGACTCATTCCAAGTATACATTATTCAAAAGTCAGATTTGAACTTTAGCCAAAATAGAACTCAATACTCTAGAGAATATTATGTAAATATTGCTTCTTGTTTTGTTTCTTTAAAAATTCTTAAAATCTGTACCAGTAAAGACTACAAATGTGGGATAATTTTTAAAAATGTCTATATTTGTACTATATATGTATATAATTCCATGTATGTATACGTCTATATATAAAAACATTCATTGTAACAATAGTCATCCTTGATTTACCCTTTTGTAATGTACACAACTGCATATATGCAGAGCTCTAACTGTAACGGAATTCTGTAAATCATCCAACTAACTCAAGGGCATGAGTCCTTGTGTAGAATTCAAGATGTTAATATTTCCTTTCTAACCAAATTAAGTCCACATGTTTTCTGCTGCAACTAATCTCTTTCCTGTGAAATTAGGCATGGTCTGACTCATTTTTTATTTTTTGAACATGACAATTTACTCCAAAGTAACCTTCACTGTACTTAGCCTCAGGCACCCACTTATTATTGAGCACCCCATGTCCTAGCCAATCATTGTAGCAAAGATATGGCATTATGGGAGAAATCCCTAATGTGACTAAAGTACTGGTTAATCAGACTTGACTTATTATTTTATAAATTTCAGGCTTTAGATAGTATATGTCTGGGGGAAGAAAAATCACTTCATAGGGGTCTGTACAACCTTAGAATGGATTAAGAGAATCCAACTTATCTAAAATAGATGATAAAAATAAGATTTAGGTTTATATCTAATGTCTTATATGGCATAATTTTATCCCTCTTTATAATATTATCCAACTTCATAAAGTTGGATAATAATATAACCTCATTTTGAACATAAGAAGACATTACAATTAGTTTATGAAATCATGATAGAACAGAGATTCAAACTCATGTTACCTGGATCTAAAGCTGATAGCTATACAAAGCAATATCTTCATTTTTTGCTTCCCAAAGAGGTCTGTTTATTGGTATAATAAGTATTCTACCCAAATGTTAAATATATCAACACAAAAGCGGAGATCAGAAGGCGATAATTAAGACTTCTTAGTTTAGGGCCTGAACTGTAAGTTGTTTCTAGAGATGTTCTGTGCTAAGGTTATTTTTTTTTAGAATCTTTGTCTAAAATAATTTAGATTAAAAGCCACCTGACAATCATATCCATAAAAAGGAAAAATCAAAAGAGGGATTAAAAAGGAAACCAACATATCTAAAGTATGAATATTTGAAAGATAGAATTTACTTATTTGACTTTGTACTTGTTACTCTAGCATGGTCTCAAAATAATAATAGCAATAGTTTTGATTGAATTCATGAGTAATTAATAAATTATACAAAGAGATTGAGTTTTGTGAACAAATATTTATTTTAATACTAAGGATCTCACTATATTTATTACATAAAGATTATCTATATATCTGTACAGTTTAATTTCATGCAATCCTACTTTTTATTTTAGTTTTATGCTAAGAAGTTTTATTTAATTGGGCTTGCTTTCTTTCATTTGTATGATGAAGAATTTGGGTTAATTATTGCATTTTTGTTGTTTTAGGGGCCAGACCTGGCAGTGCTAGAATTAACTCCAGCCTATGTGCCCAGGCATCACTCCTGGTGGACTCAGGGGACCAAATAGGATGAAAAGATTGAACCCATGTCAAACATACACATGTAAGGTAAACACACTACCCACTATTCTATTATTTTGTTTTGTTTGGGGGGGGACACACCCTTTGTGTTCAGGGCTTACTCCTGGCTCAGAGCTAAGGAATTACCTTGAGTCCCTGGGGACCATATAAGATGCTGTAAATAGAGTGTGGTTGACTGTGTGCAAGGCTGTACTATCTCTCCAGCCCCAAAATGGATGAAAATTTAAAATACTTTCAGTCTGAATCCATAAGTAATATTCTCTGCAAATAAAATACCAAGAGAGAAAATGAGTGCAAAATTGGAAAGTTAATATTTGAATTTTAAAAAGAAAGAAAGAAAGAAAGAAAGAAAGAAAGAAAGAAAGAAAGAAAGAAAGAAAGAAAGAAAGAAAGAAAGAAAGAAAGAAAGAAAGAAAGAAAGAAAGAAAGAAAGAAAGAAAGAAAGAAAGAAAGAAAGAAAGAAAGAAAGAAAGAAAGAAAGAAAGAAAGAGGAAGAGAAAGGAAGAGAGAGAAAGAGATGAAAGAAAGAAAGAAAGAAAGAAAGAAAGAAAGAAAGAAAGAAAGAAAGAAAGAAAGAAAGAAAGAAAGAAAGAAAGAAAGAAAGAAAGAAAGAAAGAAAGAAAGAAAGAAAGAAAGAAAGAAAGAAAGAAAGAAAGAAAGAAAGAAAGAAAGAAAGAAAGAAAGAAAAAGAAAGAGATAAGGGGCCAGAGTGAATAATACAGTGATACAGTGGGTAGGGCATTTCCGTTGTATATGGCTTATTCAAGTTTGATATCCAGTATTCCATATGTTCTCCTGTGCCTGCTAGGAGTGATTGCTGAGCTCAGAGTGACCAGTAGGTGTTGCCCAAAAGCCAAACAGAAAAAAAGAAAAGAAATATAAGAAATATTTAAGAAATATAAGAGAACTATCTACTGACAGAATGCAATTTCTGTAATATCTACTTCTCTATGAATATTTTTGTATATCTTTCATTATTACTTACTTTTCTTTCATTTTGGAAATATAAATATATTTTAATTGTTGGACTATATTTTAATATAATTTTTATTTTAATCATAGTAGCTTACATATCATTGACAATAATATTTTAGGTACATATTAACATAAAATCAGGGGAATTCCCATCACCGAATTGTCCTCCCTCCATCTCCGTTCCTGTCCTACCTCTATCCTCCTCCTCCCTCACCACCACCACCACCACCCCACCCCCACCCCCGGCTGCTAGAATGGGTGATCCCCTCTGTGCCTAGCTTACTACTTAGTGGTCTTACACCGTTTGGTCTTGGTATCTCCCTTATTTCCCCCTCTAATTGGGAGGCAGGACTAGATAGTTCAAGTTATGTGGTTTTGTTTGAAGAAAAGAAAAGTAATAAACTAGGGTAAGAATCAAATACGCTGAAAATGGGAGGAGTCCTTCTAGAGGCTCTCATCCTCTGTTTAAGAGACGAAGGGGAAAAAGAATGTGAAACACCACAACAGCACAAAAAAGAAGTGTCAAATAAAATATCCAGTGAGCACTCCAACAATAATGATAAGCACCACATAAAAACCATGGTCTTGAGATGAAAAACGTGTCATAGTGCATAAAGGAAGAAGAGAAAAGAAGAAAAATAAAATAAAATAAATAAATAAAAATGGAGACAACAACTTCAATAACCACAGCAAAACCAAGAAATCGACAAATACTAGATAAATAAATATATATGAAATAAAACTAATAAAATAAAAAGTGTTTTGTGCTTTTTGCCTTTTTTCCCCCTACTGCACAGGCACAGTAAATATTGGGGTCATTCGAAAAGGAATTCCCTTGGCCTAAGAAATACAGGGTTTCTCCCCGCTTGAAGTATATTTTCATGGACTTAACTATAGACTCCTTTAAGGTTCATTTATTCTCCCTTTGGTGCTTTTGTGGTGTATGGAAGACTTCAGCTCCACCCTGGGTGATAAAGTCAGACCTCTGTATCTAGAGATCTCATTATCTGCACAGGTCAAGGAGTGGAACTTATGATGAAGTCTTTGTGGTTCTGGAAGTTCTGTTCCCTCAGTGTCATTTTAATCCGTCTTCTGTGGTTGGTGGTGTTGGTCTTTGTGCTGATCCTAGGATGGAGCCTGGGATAGCCTCTTTCGTTATGTTACCAGAAGACCCATTAAGTTGCTATTGTCTCAGTCAGACCTCTGGAATTAGAGATCATGGTTGTTGTGCAGGTCGTAGATCAAACCCTAGACTAGGGTTTTTTTTTTTTTTTTTTTTTTTTTTTTTTGGTCCCAGGATACATACTGCCTGGTCATGGTTCTATCAGCCAGTCATCTGTAGATCGAGTTCTTGGCTTTTGCACAGACCAAAGGGTGACAAGACTTCTGATTTTTGTCTTATCGTTAGCTGGTGAGTTAGGATAACCTGCTCTTAGGTCAAATTGTTCCCAATTTCGTCATTGTTAGGATATTACTTACTTTTAAAGTACTACTTGATTTTAGAGAGAAAATAAATCGGTATTATGTATGTTGCTATACTTGAATATGTAAGGATACATAAACTTGACAAATGGCTAGAAAAATTACTACTTTGTCTCTGTTTGGGTCACACACCTCAGTACTTGGGGACTATTCTCAGGTACTTGAAGGTCACTCTTGGGGTACTCAGGGCACCACGTGGTATCAGGGATCGAATTTGGTTCTCTAGTAGGCAAAGCATTTGTTTATCTCTGAGTTATTTCTTCACTTTGATTAGGTAAATTTTAATTTAAATTGTAGAAAGTGTTTTCATTTAAGTTTATTTATTTGGGAGCACATAATCAGTCCACACCAGACAATGTTTAGTGGTTATTCCTGCCTCTGTGTTCAGAAGCTTCCTTGGAAATGTTCAGAGAAATACATGTGGTTCTAGGGATTCCATCAGGAAAAGTTGGAGGCATGGCAAGTGCCTATTCTTTTTCTCCAATTCTAATTTCAATATAATTACATTTTGTGTTCCTGTTTTTCTAATTCATATTAAAAGCACTCCTGTGCCCTAATTCTGTTTCTTTCCTTCACTCTCTCCCCGCTGGCTTTCCCTCCTGCCCCACTCTTTTCTTTACCATCCCCTTCATTCTAACCTCCCCCTCTCCTTTTTTTCTTTCACCTTATCCCTTACTCTTTTTTTTTCTTTTTCTCTCCATAAGGCCCAATATTTGTGTTTCACTAATTTTGTGTCCAGAGAGAATATCCTAGAACTAGGGCCTCCAAACCAAATAAGCAAAATTACAAATATAGACCTATCCTAGGTCAATTTTTAAATCTTGTATAAATACCCATTGGTCTTTCTTTGTACTTCAAGTAATGGGATTCACAGACTCTGAATAGAGTCTTGTTTGATATAAAATAAACCTACAAAAAGAGATCCTCCTTCCATTAGAATTTCAGTGTATGATGACTCTAAATTTATACCTTCCTCCTTTAATAACTATCCAGTTACTTGGCAATTCCTAGATGATTTGATATTCATTTCCTGTCACAGGTAGACAGGATGGTATAACCATAATTTTATATTCTTCTCTCATTTGAATTTAGCTATTTTACATCAGGTAATATCAATTTAATAGCTCCCAAGTCAGGGTAATGGATGAGTTTATAGAAAACACAACTCTTTCCTACATTCCACTAGCCAAGATACACTTCATGATCATAAACATAAAACTCCAGACATTAACCTACTTTGGGAAAAGCAAGATGAATGTGCCCTTGGGAGTAGGACACTTAGAGATATGGTAAATTACCTTGTCCAAGTAATGGCCAAGTGGACTATGGCAAAGGTCCAAAAGTGTAAAAGTTCTGTGAGCTAATTTATATCCCCTGGGCTTGTCTCTCAATGGGTTGGCTATATGCCTGCTAAAGACAAAAAGAAATTGTGCTTCCTCTCTCAAAATTTGACACTGTCCTGATTTATTTCTTTATTTCCATTTAATTTCTATAAAAATTAATGGTTGCATATATTAACATAAATGGTTACTAATGCTTATATTTAAATTACCTATAAGATCATAACTTAATATGTTACAAGACAAACTACAAATGGTTACAGCTTTGTGTGTATACTGATAAGTCATTCATATATTGTTTCAAAAGATGTTTTCATGTGTCTTGCTATAAAATGGGATAAAAATTATGAAGCCCTTTCACTGATTTTAGTTCATCAAAGTGAATTAATGTATGCAATTCATTATGCTGCCAAATATTCCTGATCAAAGAACTGAAACAAGTCATTATAAAATCAAATAAGATTCATGTATCAAACATTATTTTTTGCTTTGATTGATTTTTGAAGAAAAACAAAAGTTACCTTTCCAATAAAAAGTAAAGTTTGACTTTATGTCAATATAGCAATTATGGTTACAATAACTACAATATATATAGCTGCTTCTATTGTAGTTTAAAATTAAAAATCAATAGATTTATAAAAGATCTAATAATTCTATTCAATGGGTTAAAATTTGTAAAGCTGGTTATATGTCATGTGTCACAAGAAATATAAGTAATTATAAATTTTATAATTCATGTAAAATTTGACATTAAGTCAGATACTGATCAAATCCCTGGTTACTTGGTTCTGTGGTTATGCAACAAGCTGGATTCCAAATCAGTGAATAGACTTGTTAGACTTCTTCCCATAGAAAACATTTAATGTCATTTGTTTCTAATTTTACCTTACAGCTTTTCTGATAGGTTCTGGCTATAGAGAACCTATCTCTATTTTAATTTAAAAATGTTATTGATTAGACAATCAGTAACATTAAATACATTGAGTTTAAAAAAAAACTTTCAAAAATTGAGTATTTTAGAGTTACAAAGATTTAAGAGTACTTCCTTATGTCCTGACTTTTTGTGGGAGGACATGTGGTGCACACCCAGTGGATCTCAGGGGTTACTAATAGCTCCATACTCAAGCGTAATTCCTGACCAGTTTGGAGGACCAAATGGGATGCTAGGGATGGAGCCTAGGTCAGTCATGCACAAGGCAAATAAATGTCTTATCAACTGTACTATCACTCTAGCTCCTATCCTTGTCATTCTTAATGAGTTGTCCACCTGTAAATACAATTATTCTTCATTGAGACACAACAAGGGAAAAAAGTCCTGCTCTGGCACTTATTTGTCTCTCCTTTACTGATTTGCTCAGAACATGTGGTATATCACAAGCATAGATTGTTCTTTTTTGCTATTTTGTCATAATCAAGAGAGATTTCAGATATGGAATGTTCCCTCAAAGGAGCAGAAATATTGACACATCACAAGGGCATACTTTTGAGGATAGAAATAGATAGGCATGACTTAATTACATTGTTATTTCTGCAGGAAAAGACCATTTGTAGATAGTTTGTAATTATATAGAATTTCAGGAGGACCAAGAGGGAAAAGCAGAGAGTAAGAAGCCAAGCAATAATCTTGGTTCTGTTTGCACTGGACAAATAAATGGTCTCAATGAGTGTTAATCCCAAATAGAACATGGTGGTCAGGACCGATAATGTTTTGTTTGTTGACACTGAGAAGTGTGAATAATCTAAAGATTGCCCAAAACAACCTTCACAGAAAAGGAAAATAAATATTACTAAACTGAGAGCAAGTAAGCATTCATTGAGCAAACTATAAATATACAATATATTTATATATAATAAATATACAATAGCAGGTCTTTGATATGGTTGTCATACCAATTAAATGAATGTTCTTCATAGATAATACAAAATGCATAACTTATTTTTCCTTTAATTTCCTTTTGGGTTTCCAGAAACTTCTGAACTAAATCTATAACCCTAATTTCAGAAAGTAAAAACCCTTATAAAAACTATTTCATATAGTATTTGTGCTTATAACTATTTTCCATGTTTCTGATGTTATTTTATTTATTTTATAATGCATCACTTGATACATAGTAAATTGCTTTAATCTCTTTTTGAAGTAAAGCAAAAGTATTCAAAAGTCTCAACGTTAATAAAATAAACAAATTTTGTGATAGGCTGTTACTCCCTTGCTTTTCTGTTTTTTTGAAATGACATATTGAGGTGAAATGAACAAGACTTGCCCAAATTCACAAGTAATGATATAAGCCATTCCTCAACATTCGGTTGTTTCTACTCTTAAGTCCAATTGTGTGTAAGACTCTTCTGCACAATGACAAGCAGAGGGGAAAGTTGTCTATTATTGCATTCAATTGTTTAACTCAGATTTCCATAGTGATTACTACAAAGAAGATTCCAATTTTGACCTCTCCTATGCAGAAACAAACAGACCCAGGCTATAGAACCCCCTATAAGCTAATAGTTTGTATCTGATAAATTTAACATAAGATACTCAGTACATTATAGTTAATATTAAGTCTATTTTTTTTTATATGTGATTAATGGAATTTTGTTTCTACCTTCCAAGTGTTACTGCCTTTCCTCCCTTGGAATTCTTGATTTTCTGCCTCCTTATTTCTTCTCTCATCTAACTCCAAATCTTGTAAATAAACAACATGATGAATGAGACACATAATTCATAAGGATACTTTTTGGTTGACTATACCTCATGATAATCACCAGACTAAAATATCTCATCACTGAGAATAGCTAAGTTGCTGCCCAGAGCCAGAAGAACTGATACTGACTCATATGAGATCATGTTCCCCAGCCAAGGAGGAAAACTAGAAACACCCCCTTCTCTTGCTACTACCACCACTGCCCTCAAATAACTTACAGGCAATGATGCTACAAGAATTGGATTTAGAATTTCACTTACCACTATAAATCTCAACTCTCATGTCCTCAACACAAAAATTTGGTCAAATCCTTTGGTCAAATCCCTGAATGTTCTCATTTCTAAGTGAGTATAATACATTTCAGGGTAAATAATACATAGTCAATTAAATGTTACCTTCATTTGGAGCTCACAACAGACAAGATGGGGGTCACCACCTGAAAGTCTGGGTTTGATCTCAGTCTTCCTTTTGGCAAAGCATGACTCTTTAAGCCATCCTCCCAACTCTAAAATCTCCCTTAAAAAATAAAAAGAACCCAGAAAGATAATATAGATAGATGATAGGAAACTTGACTTGTATGTGGTCTAACAGTTTGACTCTGGTGTTTCATGATTTCCCAAGCATTGTTAGAGCTGATCCCAGTACAAACAGTCAGAAGAAAGTCCTTAGCAAACCGGGATAAGTCCCCGCAAGACTCCCCAAAAATGCTTCCAGTAGCTTAAATGTATTCAAAAATTGTCTAAAGATTATGCTATTTTTTACTAAAAGTAACTTTATGCAAGTATTATAGGAGCTGCCTGATATGTAGAAGTGAAAAATAAGTCGGTTTTCTTACGACAGAAACCAATTGGCATACACTTGTAAATAACTGCTTGCAGGACTTCTTATTAGATGTTATAAACCATTCCCAGATATCAGTGTTAGATTCTCCATAGTGTCAGGGCCAGTGAGTTTTAGGAACACTCGTGGCAATGATGTTAGGAGGTAAATTCCTGGTGAATCAGGAATTCCTGGTGAAGTTTGACTATGGTTGTGGTGTTTGGAAGCAGGCTGTTATTCTGGGCCACTAGAATCATACATAGTGGTATTTGGAGAGACAGCAATGTCTAATCATTTTTTAAAGGGAGAGTTAATTAATATAATCATATTTCATCCAGGAGATATGACAGTTAAATTTACATATCTACTGGACTGATTCTAGAGCTTATTCTCTCAATAGAGGAATAGCAAGGAAATTTACTGTCATGAATATTGGTATATATTGGTATATATTCGGTTTTTGGGTCACACCCGGCAGTGCTCAGGGGTAACTCCTGGCAGCATGCTCAGAAACCACTCCTGGGCAGGCACGCGGGACCATATGGGATGCCGGGATTTGAACCAATGACCTTCTGTATGAAAGGCAAATGCCTTATCTCCATACTATCTCTCCGGCCCCAAGAATATTGGTATTAGAGTGTGGTTAGATAGGGTTATCGTAGCATCTAATAAGAGACAAAGCATTTGAGCCAACTTCCACATTAGGCTTCACTCCTTTGTGCAGTTCTTTAAACTGATCCAGAAGATGCAAAAGAAAATGAATTTATGACCAACATGGTTTGTTGCCTAGTATTTGGCTACATAAATTCAGTACTACTTATGGAGGGGACAGAGAATAAACTAGAGACCAACTATTCTAGTGACTCAGTAGCAGATTTTATATGCAAATTTAGCTCTGCTCTTCTCAAGTTTATGTTTCCTAGAATTAGCTACAAAGACATATGAGGCTAAAGAAAGTTCCACTTATTTATCTTCGTGCTCTCATACTAGACAAATGAAAGCAGAAAAAAAAAACATAAAGAAAAATACTAGAGTGAAATTCATATCTAGTCTTTATTACTATAAATATATAAAGTTATAACTACATATAAAATGTAAGTAAGGAATTTCCTAATAGATATGAAAAAATAAGCACAACAAAAAAGTAGATTTGAGAAAAGATCCTTTATTTTTGTCACTTTCAACATTTACTCAGATTTCTTGACAATCTCTTTACAGAGTGGGAAAAAGTGTGTATTTCTCTGCCCAAACTACCTGGCTTCAAACTCAAATTAAAATTAATGATGAAGATAATTAAATAAATATGACTTAATTTTCTCAGTTGTAGAATAGGTATAGTTATTGAACTCCTTATCATGACATTATTTCAAGAATCACAAGAAGGAATAAATTTCACTCAAATTTGGCCCTCAAGACATTACAGATGCTATTCAATTTTCTATTGGGTTAGGTGGGGTTAGAGTGAGGTTTTACCACCCTCAACTGTGCTTAGGGAAGCAGATGGGGTGCCTGGAAAAAAAACATAGTTGCACAGGAGAAAAAATTACTTAAACCTGTAACATTTATCTATCTTGCCCTATAGCTGGTGCTCTTAGTCTGCTTTTCCATCTGCAGACCAATAAATATCAGCTTGACTCAATGTAGCCTTCTCTGGTCATTGCAAACATTGACTTCAGATAATTTTAGCAAATACTCTGTTTATACTTTATGCTAAATATAAAAATTTTATTTTACCTTTTAAAATATCTTGTTTATTTTGGGTGCCATATTTTACCTTAAGGGCTTTACCTCCTATAAAATCTCTTCAATCTCTCATTTTTAAAATTTATATATTTTTGTCTAGGTTCTTGGAATTTTTTACTTTATCCTAGAAAGTTGGGGTGGGGGGAAGAGACATGACTTATAATAATCAAGTTTGTTTTACATTTTTGAAATATTGAAGTCTTTTTGAATTGAAAAAAATTAGTTCTTAATGTAAAGGAGTGTTCTCATATTGTACTTTTCCTGTGATATCTTTCCTCCGCGAACTATTCAAGAAGATTGACTGTATTTTTCAATAAATATACTTGTTACTTCCACTTGTTTCAGATTTTGTCTTTTTTGTATTAAAGGATTGTAACTGTTGCCTAATTTCCCTCTATTTTAGAAATTTTATTTATATATTTCTTATTTTCTTCCAGATTTATAAACTTATTATTGCTAAAATTAAAACATAAGATTTATGATATATAATTGTTTGATAATATTTAAGCATAGAAAACTGATTTATCAAAGCATTATAATTAGCAATCTGTCACAGCATATACTTACCACATTTTTGAAAAATTATTTTATTTATGGTGATTTACAAATTTGTTGGTAACAGCTTTAGATATTCAATATTACAACCTCAAACTCACTGTCAGTGTTATGGACCATATTTATATTATAAGAATACTTGTTATCAGCAAAGAAAAATTTAATAACTAATATATATTATTGACTATAGTCACTATGCAATACAAACAATGACAAGAACTTTCTAATAACCATATTCTGTACACTTTAATTATTATTTGCTCAATTTCCCTACTCCATAAACTTTGGTAATCTCTGCTCTATTTTACTACTATAAGTTTGATTTATTTTCTACATATGATTTTTGCAATATTTATTTTTCTGTTTATTCTGTTAGCATCATGTCCTTCAGATTCACCCATCATTTCCCAACTGACATAATTTCCTTCTTTTAAACAGAATATTTATAGTAAAATATAGATATATGACATATATTCATATATATTTATATCCACCTCATGGATTATGCAGCACATTTAGTTTTTGCAGGTATCATATATCTAACATCATAATTGTTTCCACATGCTGGCTCTAATGTTGTATGTTTATATATTGAATATATATTTCCAAGATAATGATTTAATTTCCTTTATATATATTCAGAAGTGGAATTGCTAGATTATAAGGAAGTTCTAATTTTAATTTTTCTATAGAAATATTGATGCTATTTTTAAAGTAATTTTACTAATTGACTTTCTCACCATCACTGCACAAGAATTCTCTTTTCTCAAATATAAAAGTTCATCAAAATAGGGGCCGGAGCAGTGGCGTGGAGCAGTAAGGCTAGCTAGCCTAGGACAGACCATGGTTCAATCCCCCTGGGTCCCATATGGTCCTCCAAAACAGGAGCAATTTCTGAGCTCATATCCAGGAGTAACCCTTGAGTGTCACCAGATGTGGCCCCAAAAATCAAACAAACAAAAAAGTTCTTCAGAGTCAAAGATAAAAGTATATTTTCTTTGTTATATTTTTATAAATTTTATTTTGAAATTATATGTGCCTTTGATCTACTCAGAGATTAGTTTTGGTAAGGTATAAGGTAAAGATAGAATTTTATTTTTATATGTAAATTTCCATGCAAAAATTTTTGATAACCAAAATTAATTCACCTTGCATATGTAAAATTGATAAGCCTTTTGTTTCATCAGTTGATATGCTGTTTGTATGTTAATACCATAAATTTTACAATGTACTCCATAATATAATTTGACTTAACAATAAACTTTATAATATAATTTGAATCCAGTGATGTTTTATCTTAATATGCTTTTTATATATGTTTATATGTTTTATATGTTTATCTTTCATTCAAATATTCTATTTAGAATCTTTAGTATTGTATTAATCTGAAACTTTTCTAATGGAATTTTGATGACTTTAATTTATGTATTATTTTGAATAGAATTATTAATTAAAAATATTTTTCATGCTGAAAATACAGAATGTTTTCACATTTATTTTTATACATTTAATTTTCTTTCTTCAGAGACTTCTAGCTTCAGTGTTGAGATATTTTATCTCCTTAGTTATTTCTATATATTTTATTATTTTTGACACATTGTAGATAGTATTATGTTTTTCATATTTTTCTTTGTCATTATCTGTATACAAAACATGGATAGTTCTTGTATATTGGTTTTGTGATTTGAATCTTTACTAAAATTTTTTATTTGTTTTCACAGTTTTGGTTTATTTTCAGTGAAATCACTTGTGATATATATGTATATTACATATGTATAATATTATATTACACATATATAATATCATCTACAGAGATATTTTACACTTTATATCCTTTCTTATTTGAATGTCTTATTTCTTTGCTTTATTACTCTTGCTAATATCTCCAAAATGAGGTTAAGTAGAAGTGTTCCCTTTCCTCTCTCAAACTAAGATTGAGAGTTTCTAGAAAGACTCTGCCCATATTTGGCATACTAGACTTTTACCCCATTTTTATTGCTTCTCTTTTCTCCAAACAAAGCCACATAGCCTGATCTATTTAGTCCCACCTTTCAAATAGAGAGGGAGATGGTGGAGGGTACCAGGCCCAAATAGTTGTATGATCACTAAGTAGTAAGCTAGACACAGAGGGGACCACTTGTACTGACAGCCCGGAGGATGAGGGTGGGGGATTGGAGATGCAGGATGGGAATGGGGGTGGAGGGAGGACAACTTTGGGGATGGGAATTCCTCTTATTCAATGTTAATATCTACCTAAAATATTATTGTGAGATATATGTAAGATACTGTGGTACAATAAAAAAAAAAGAATAGAATTTTTGTTTTCCCACTGGTTTTTTTTATTAATTTATGAATAAAAAGGATTTTAGGAAAACAAGATTTTTTGTTTCTTCTTTGATCTTAGTTGTTATATTTTTTTCAATATTGAAAATAGAGAACGTTCTAAGGAATGGCGGGTAGTTCTCAGTATCAGCTAAAAATATACCTCAGCAGTATAGTACTTACCCTTTTAATGTGTGAGACTCTGGATTTAACCCCTGGTTCTCCAAAATATAATGTTCATTATCATAAAGTTTGAGGTACAATACTTCTATATCTAATTTGTTGAGAATTGTAAACATGAATATATATTTAAAATGAGGCCAAAGAGATAGTGCATTGTGTAATTGACTTGTTTTGCCTATGCTAACCTTGGTTCTATCCCTGGAAAAGCATATAGTCTCCTGAGCACTGCTAGGAATGATCACTAAGCACAAAGCATGGAATAATTCCTGAACACTACCAGTGTCCAAACCTTCCCCTCAAAAAAAAAAATAATAAAGTTCAACTAAATATTTTGGAGCTCGGGCCAAAGTGATAGTACAGTAGGTAGGGAATTTGCCTTGCATGCAGCCGACCTGGGATTGACCCGGGTTTGATCTCTGGCATAAACATGATCACTGCCGGCTGTGACCCAAAAACCAAGAGAAAAGAATTTGGAGCTTGGTGGATTCAGGGCAGGGAAGACTCTTTAGTTCTTATAATTAACTCTCCTAGAGCCCTGTGCACTGCCTATTCTTCATTTTCTTCATTAATTAGAAAAACTCCATTTTTCTATGAATTGTCAACACATCAACTTAAAATTCTCAGTGTTGCCACTAGATAAGTTGTGCGTCCTGCTTCTAATCACTAAGATTTAAGGGAAAGTCAGTCATTGAATGACTTGCAGGAAAATTCATGAAAAGACCATCAGTTCACATTAGGATAGTGAAGCTTCAGTGTCAGGCCACATGCTTTGCAGGCTAAACAGAAAATTGGAAGGAACAAAAGGTGTCTGTAAGCAATCTGGCAAGTAAGTTACCCTGCTAGATCATGATGCCCCACCTCCCAGATTTTTGTTATCTGTAAAAATTAAATTGCTTTCTAGTTAAGTTTCTACTAGTTTCCAATACCACATGTCAATTGCAATAAAAACATGGGTTTGTCTAATAAAATTTTCTCATTTATAGTCTATCAGCAGTACTTAAATGAATGTGAGGTGTTTTCTTTATTATTATTTATATCATTTTAATTTTCTTACTCATTTCATATCTACATTTTTAAGAAATTATAATAGCCCCAGGGAATTAATTCAAGGTGAGAAAAATGACCTTATTTTCAAAGTTGAGTTCAAAATAAAAAGACGGAATGTTTTTCAATATGTAATGATGACTGTTTTGTTTCTACTGTACAAAAAAGTTCTGCTTTTCAAATTCAATTTACTAGCATTGGCAACAGTGCCTGATGATGTTTCCTTTTGAGGATAGATGGGTTGGGAGGAAAATTCAAGAAAACATACTCATGTATTCAGTGATCACTGAGTGATGATGCCTTCAACTCAGAAAAGGCTGGGTGATGATCTAAACTTTCGGTGAAGCACCACCAAGACATGAATAGTGTCATTTATTACGCTTAAAAATTCTCGTCTTAAGGGATGGCCTTCATAATTCTAAAAACTAAGCATACAATAAATTTTATGCCCAAATGGCTACTTTTCAGTAAAAATATTAACTTGAATGTTCTCACTTTCTCAAATTCTTTCTCAAGGGAAATACTGTCTTGCCCTATATGTGTTTCCCAATTAAATTATCCAGATTGTTGTAGATCATTTATAAGGAAGCTATATGTGTGCTCTCATAATATTTAATAATATTTTTCATAACATATTTCATAATATTTCATAATATTGATTATACAAAGTGAAGTTAAATTTTACCTTTATCTCACCTAGTGACTACCTTAAAAGTCTAACAATAAGCAGCATGATGATGATGGCTTACCAACATCAGTGCTATGAATTTTCAGTCCAGCTGTCAATGAGAGAAACGCACTTGCTACACTAGCATAAAATCTATGTAAAATAAGGTAGAGATTTGGAAGATGACACATTCCTTCAGAATAAAGAGAAAATAGAACAACAGGAGAATCTAAACATAAGGGACCTAATGATTCTTCAGACAAACTAGAACAAGTGTGGAGATGTGGAAAGAGTCAGTTTCCTCATTGCAACATTATTAATACTATGTTTCTTTAAAATCAAATCAAACAATTCTTGAGGAAGAGTACTTGATAGTTTGTGAAAACTGCAATGCTAATTTACAAAAATAAAGTGTAGACTTTGAGTCATACCTGATAAATATAATGCATACATGGGATGAAATCAGAGTGTAATAGAATGACTCAGGCCAAATCAGAGTAGGAACCATGATTTTCTTAGCTTTTTCTTATTTAATGATTTCATCCAGAAGTAAAAAACAATTAACTCAAAGCCAACCATTGCATGTTAATCTTTGTAAAATTACCATTCTCAATTATCCTCCCGTTCTTCCATACTTTCTTCAGCTGTGTCTTTGAGTTGAGTGGTTTTGATTTTGTGTTTTAGCTACCATCATTTATAATATTGGTTGTTATATATTCAAGAGAGTATCAGCTTCTCTCTACAACTGCCTCTAGAGAACTCACAAACATCCCCTCCCCACAATTCTTAGCAATCTCAATTCTATTGCTAACTCTCAGAGTGTGTAATAGAAAACTGGCTTTTAGAGGCAGAGTAGATTTGGTTGGCTCTTAAAATCAAGGTCCCAGTTGCTATCAATGAAAAATCTAAGTATAATTGTCCTCATTGGATTTTCATCATCTAATCTTATTTAAAAATATAAGTGTAACACATTTTTTGTTGGTTTGTATCTTTAGTTTCCAGGGACCACACCAGGAAGTGCCAAGGTTTTGCTTCTGTTTTTGTATTCAAGGATCATTCGTGGCAGGGCTGAAGGGACCATATATGGTGTACTCTAAGGGATCAAACTAGGACCAGTCACTTGCAAGGTAAGAGCTTTGCCTACTGAACTGTATCTCACATCCCCAAAACTCTTTTTGGCCCTCCTCCTTTTTCCCCAGAAACCTCTTTATTAATTTATTTATGGAAGTAAGGGAACCAAATGCAGAGATTCACACAAGTGCTCTACCACTGAGCCGTATTGTTACTCATCATTATTATTATTATTATTATTATTATTATTATTATTATTATTATTATTATTATTATTATTATTTGGTTTTTCGGGCCACATCCGTTTGATGCTCAGGGGTTACTCCTGGCTTAGCACTCAGAAATTGCCCCTAGCTTGGGGGGACCATATGGGACAATGGGGGATCAAACTGCGGTTCTTCCTTGGCTAGCGCTGTCAAGGCAGACACCTTACCTCTAGTACCACCTCACCAGCCCCCATATTGTTACTCTTATGCCAAGTCTTACCAAAGCACTTTCTATTGACATAACTTATTTCATCTTGCAGAAAAGAATTTTAAAAATAGTTACTACCACTGTAACATTAATTTTACAAAAATGACTCTGAGTCGCAGAAACCCAATAATCTAAGATATATAGAATTTTCCCTTATGGGAATTAGAGAACTTCAGTCTTATAATGCCAGATGTTTTTAGCAAATTGAAATGGGAGAAAAAAATTGAATATCACTTTTGATAAGAATACCAGATATTCAAATCCCTGAATTTAGAGCCAGATTTTCCACTTGGCTTAGCCAGTTTTAAGAATGTGTCCTTGGAAGCAACCTTAGAAGACACAGATTGTGCAAAATCACTGTTTTAGCAGTCATTTCCACTCGTCTGAGGAACTTTAGAAAAGTCACTGATTGATAGCATGCTGTGAGGCAGATTGATTGTCAAAGACACTTACTGATAATGGATTTTGTTCAATTTCCCAAGGCAGTAATACATATTGATATATTTGGAAATGTGCCAGAAAGATCAGAAGACAAGGGGATTTCCATTTTCTCCTTCTTGGGTTAGCCACTAAGCCCAATTAATCAAAATGCCTCTTGAATTCCAATACAATTTTACCTATTCTCAAGCAAATTTTTCTGAGATTTAAGACTTAATTTTTTTTCATTTTTAGAACAGAAGATTCAGAGATTTTTCCACTGAGGATCCTCCACACATTCCCTGTCTGTCTCATTATTTATATTACTCACTAGAGTGGTAGATTTTATCTTAACCTACACCGTGGATTCAACTGATGAGTCTACATTGGCATATCATAAAGAACCAAAGTCCATAGACATTAAGACTTCTATATTGTATGTATTTGATTAGCATATAATGGAATATAATCATCAAGATATAAAATATTTTCTTTCACTGATTTCAACATTGCTAATGATTGAATGATTGTGTTCTGGATATACACACATGTTTAACAATAATCATAACAATCTATTTAAAACACTTCAATTATGTTATATATAATATACAATTATGCATTATAGTCTAATTTAAAACTATATAAGTTGAGAAAAATAGATTTTTCTTCTGTAATTAAATTGTATTGAAGTAGAACAAATTTACTTTAAAAATATTACAGCTAGAGTGAAAGCAGAGAGGAGAAGGTGTTTGCTTTGCATATGACTGACTCAGATTTGATACCCAGCATCTCATATTTCTTAGCATCACCAGAAGTGACCTGTAAGCACAGACCTAGAAATAAGCCCTGAGTAACACTGGGTGACCCCCCACAAAATAAAGATATGTGAAAAGAGTTAAAGAGGAAGAGAGAGAATACAAGTTTCTTTAGAGGGAGATACAGGCTTTATTAGGAGGGAAGAAAAAACCCTGAAAAAATTTTAAAGTAATTTGCCAGTTTTATATTTTATTATATTTAAATATTTAAATAGTATTTGTGTATATTTAGTTTTTATACTAAAAGAAATGGGAGAGGGGGAAAGATGAAAGGAGGAAGTCCATTTCTTATCTATGATGCCAAAAAATTATAATGAAACCAAAATATTTATGTTAACATATTGCCATTATTTTCTTTGTGTTTTAGTGATTTATTCTCCTCAATTATTTTTTTAATTGTATTGATAGAGCTCCTGTGTTTTAAATACTGTTATTAACAGTTTCTCATTTTCTCAGGTACATAATTTCAACACCACGAGTCTCCTCCCTCCCCAGTATGCTCACCTCCTTCTCCCAACTACCTAAATATACCTGTCAACTCAATAGTGAGAATTAATTTTTCTGTTATATTGCCTTTGGATATTTGTTGCTACATTTACATATGTGTGTATAGTGAAGTCCCACATGTAATAGATATAATAATTCTGTATCTATTCCTTTCTGACTTCACCAAGCATACCTCTTCTTGTTGTAAATTTCAGATTTTTCTGTTCTTTCTTAGATCTTCATATATTCCATTGTGCCACAACTTCTTCATCCATTCATTACAAGGTGAAAATTTGGATTGTTTCTTGGTTAATGTGCTAATGCAGCAATAAACAAAGTATGTATCAATCCATTCAAATTGACATTTTTCTGGTGATAGATGCTAAGAAGTAGTACTACTACTTCATATTAATAGCTCTCCACATTGCTTTCCATAGAGGTTTTCCCTATCAATTTTTATTTAGGCACTATGATTCACAAAACTTGCAAGCTAGTGTTTTAGGAATGCACTACTATTACAGTTCAACAACCACCCCATATCAGTATATCTCCATCAATGTCCCCTTCTGTCCCCTGTCATCCACTGACTCACTCCCTCTTAGAAAAATCAACTTTGTTGCTTGACTATTGGGAGATGTCTTAATGGACATGAGTTACTCTGTTATGAAATTAATGTTCCCCATAGGAGAGACTTTTTATATTTGTCCCTGCATTGCATTCTTTAGTTAGTATAATATTCTCCTGTTGCATTGACATAATAGATAACTGTAAGATTTCATACTTTCGGGGCCAGAGTGGTGGCATAAGAGTAAGGCATCTGCCTTGCCGGCGCTAGCCTAGAACTGACCATGGTTTGATTCCCCCCATGTTCCATATGGTCCCTCAAGTCAGGAGCAATTTCTAAGTACATAGCCAGGAGTAACCCCTGAGGGTAACCAAGTGTGCCCCCCCCCAAAAAAATAAAGATTTCACACTTTCTTATAATAAAGTAAAATACCACTGTACATAAGTATATATGTACTTATTTATAGTATTATATATGTTATTTTGTTCTTGAATTATTTCCATATTTTTTGCAGTGAATAGTGCTACAAAGAACACATGAATGCAAATATCACTTCCATGAATGTCTTGCAGTCTTGAAATAAATGCCAAGAAGTGAATTTTCTGGATCTTGTGGAAGTGTATTCTTAAATTTTTTGAGCAGTTTTTATACTTTGATGATAAATAATGAAGATTATTTTGTTTTTCTTTTTCTGCTGTATGTATACTATTTGACCATGTATTATTACTTGATGAAGGTGATTACTCACAGAATGTTCCCTTTCTAAAACATAAATATTTCATAAAATATAAAAATTTCTCAAGCTTCTTTCAATCTATTTCAACCATCAATGTCTTTCTGTGTTCACTTTTTTATTCACTAGGTTATATTTCCTTAATAATATTTTTTAAATACCTGCATTTTTTTTATCCTTTGGATCAGCAGTTTCCTTTGACCCAAGATGTCAAAGAGCTTTCACTTTGTTTTGATATATTCTCAATGTTTTTGACTCCACAAGATATTCCAATCTCACTAGACCTTATCTTTTTTTTTTAATTTTGCAGGGATGGGAAGCCACACCTGATGATGATCTGGTATTTTCTTCTGACACTTTGCTTAGGATTACTCCTCGATGGTCTAAACAAACCATATAGGTTAGCAGGATTAAATTCTAGTTACAGGCAGGCAATGTGAGTTCTCTACCACTGAAATATATCTCCAGCCCTCAACTTTTTTTAATTAGCAATAATCATGCCTCAGATAAACCTCATTGCTATCATACTGCTGCTATTACACAAAGTTCCAAACTTTGTTTAATAAATATTCTCCTAAATCAGGCATTTCTTCTAGATTCTCTGATATTTTTTATAAAGTGAAACCAATACTAAAGTGTATGCTCTGTTCATTGCCTCTGGGATATTGTCTCTCTAATTCATCTAAGTTAACAGAACTAGAAAATAGGAGAAAATTAATGTGTACACAATATGTGAATTTAAATCTAGGCTTCTTTTGTTATCTAACTCTACATCTTGAAAGTATGGACTCAGACAAAAATGAAATTTTAGTCCAACATCAGTAAGTTTATTCTTGTTTTCTTTATTTCCATAAACCAAAATTTTTCTTTTGGAATGAGAAAACTAGCCCTTATTACATAAAATATTTACTCATTTGATAAAATGCCCCATATTTAACCATATTCAGACTCCACGATGGTTAGTGCTCCACGTGGATTTACTTCTCACCCAGCTCCAGAAGCCTGGGCAGCCTGCCATATGGAAGTCCCTACAATATAGACTTGCCAGATGAAAAACACATTGAAATTTAAATTCCAGATAAACAATAAATCATTAATATAAATATGCTCCCAAAATACATACACTACTCATATGCATTGTACTTAGATAAATGCATGTGAGTATATCTTATTCTTTAAAAAAATTCCCTATTGATCTGAAGTTCACATTTAACCATGCCTCTTGTATTTTGGCTCCACAGCCCACGCTTTATTCACATTTGGTCAGACTTTGCATCCACACCCTAGTGATTTCCCTAGCATGACTCCCCTCTCCCAGTTGGGACTCTAACTACTCATGCCAAGAAGATTTGGTCAGACAGCACTTTTTATTTTGCTGAACCACTAGATTCAAAGCTGTGTCCTGATGCCTTACTCAGGTCCAGATTGTGAGGTTGACCTACTATCAGATTTGTCCTCCCTCTGTTCAGTCCAACATCCAGCTCTTGGTCACTGTTTTACCTATAACTCCCATAAGAAAGATAGAATAATTTTGTTTCATCCAGGGTCTTTAGGAGCCAGGGTTCAGAGATAGAGAGAGTGACAAGGGGGAAAAGGGGAAAGTTGGAATAAAAAGAAACAATATTATTTGAGTCAAGCTTGAAGAATTCAATGACTAAGCCTCAATTCATGATAGCAATTGAACATCAAGAAATAGACAGTGAAAGTGAATGACAATTCTGTTACTAGCAATGATTTATATTACTTCTAGGAAAAGCCATCATTTGGAGTCACATAATTAACAGAAATAAGAAATAAGTTTGTTTGGTTAATAGAAAGTCAGACATATGAGTTAAAGGAAAAGAGAAGAGAAAAACAGAGAAAGAGATAAAGGATGGGTCAGAAAAATAAGGAAAAGTACTTACTTTATATGTTTGAATTGGATTTGATCTCTGACACCGCATGTGTTTCCCTGAGAAGCACTAGGAGTGATCCTTAAGGCCAAAGCTAGGATTAATTCTTGAGCATAACAAGTGTGTTTTATTCAAAGAGATAAAAAGGAGAAAAAGATATTTGAGATAGAGGAGGTGGTGAAGGAGAAGGAGGAGGAGGAGAGGAAAAAGGAGGAGGAGAGGTAGAAATAAAAGTAGAAGAACAGTAGAACAAAAGGAAGAATAACAAGAACAAGAAGAACAAGAAAAAAAGAAGAATAAAAAGAGCAATGAGGAAGAGGATCAGAAGGAGGGGGGGGAAGAGGAAGAAGAAGGAGGAAGAGGAGAAGGAGAAGGAGGACAAGAAGGAGGAGGAGGACAAGAAGGAGGAGGAGGACAAGAAGGAGGAGGAGCAGAAGAAGATGAAGAAGGAGGAGGAGGAAGAGAAGGAGGAAGCAGAGGGAGGAGGAGGCAGAGGAGGAGAAGAAGAATAAGAAAGAGAAGAAAGAGAAGAAGGAGAAGGGAGAGAAGAAGAAGAAGAAGAAGAAGAAGAAGAAGAAGAAGAAGAAGAAGAAGAAGAAGAAGAAGAAGAAGAAGAAGAAGAAGAAGAAGAAGAAGAAGAAGAAGAAGAAGAAGAAGAAAGAACCAGAAGAAGAACAGGGACAAGAAAAAGATGGAGAAGGCAGTGGAGGAGGATGAGGAGGAGAACAAGAACAAGAACAAACTCAAATATCTTGGAATCAACTTGACTAAAAATGTGAAGGATCTATACAAAGAAAACAATAAAACTCTGCTCCAAGAAATAAGAGAGGACATGCCCAGAGCCCCCAACATACCAGCTGAAGAGAAACAGAAAAACTGGCATGTGGAGTCTTCCGGGTGCAGCCCTGCCTCTGTAGTTTGTGGATGCATAGGGAGGAATTTCTCTCACCCCTCTCCCCCCCCCAGGGCTCAATTAACCAGGTGTGGCCCTGAAGACCCTCCAGGCGTGCGGGGATCTCAGTCCCCTTGACTAGTGGTCAGCCCAGGGAGCCTATGGCTAGCTGTCCTGCCCAGAGCCCCCAACATACCAGTCAAACACACCCAGAAGTCCTGGCATGTTGAGTCTTCTGAGTCTAGCCCCTGCCTCTGTAGTTTGTGTATGCATAGGGAGGAATTTCTCTCCCTCCCTTCCCCCCAGGGCCAGATTAACCAGGCATGGCCCTGAAGACCCGCCTAGCATGGGGGGATCTCAGTCACCTGGACTAAGTGGTCAGCCCAGGGGTCCTATGGCTAGCTGTTCTGCCCAGAGCCCCCAACATACTAGCTGAAGAGAAACAGAAGAATTGGCATGTGGAGTCTTCTGGGTGCAGCCCTGCCTCTGTAGTTTGTGGATGCATAGGGAGGAATTTCTTTCCCCCCCTCTCCCCCCCCCCGATTAACCAGGCATGGCCCTGAAGACCCACCTGGGGTGGGGAGATCTCAGTGCCCTGGAATCGTGGTCAGCCCAGGGGGCCTATGGCTAGCTGTCCTGCCCAGAGCCTCCAACATACCAGTCAAACACACCCAGAAGTCCTGCCATGTTGAGTCTTCTCCTGTTTTTTTAATTTCATGAAAGAGTCTTGCCAGGATTGGTAGTAGTTCTTATTGGAAAGTTTGAAAAAATTCATTAGTGAATCCATCTGGGCCTGGGCTTTTGTTTTGGGGCAGACATTTGATTACAATTTTAATTTTATCAATAGTGATGGGAGTGTTTAGATATCCTACTTCCTCTTCATTCAACTAAGGAAGATTATAAGAGTCCAAGAATTTATCCATTTCTTCCAGGTTTTCATTTTTAGTGGCATAGAGTTTCTCAAAGTAGTTTCTAATTACTCTTTGAATCTCTGCCTTTCATTCTTTCATTCTCCTTTTTCATTCTTAATATGAGTTATCAAGTTTCTCTCTCTTTCTCTTTGTTAGTTTTGCCAGTGATCTATCAATCTTGTTTATTTTTTTCAAAGGACCAATTTCTGCTTTCATTGATCTTTCAGATTGATTTTGTGTTTCCACTTCATTGATTTCTGCTCTCAGCTTTGTTATTTCCTTATGTCTCCCTATTTTGGGGTTCTTTTGTTGAGCACTTTCTAATTCTATGAGCTGCATCATTAGGCTATTCAGGTATTCAGGTATTCTTCCTTCCTGATGTGTGCTTGCAGAACTATAAATTTTCCTCTCAATACTGCTTTTGCTGTGACCCATAAGTTCTGATAGTTTGTGTCTTTATTATCATTTGTTTCCAGGAAAGTTTTGATTTCCTCTTTGATTTTATCTCAGACCCACTGTTTATTCAGTATGAGGCTGTTTAATTTCCAGGTGTTAAAGTTTTTTATGCGTCCCTTTCGAATTCACATATAATTTCATAGTCTTGTGGTCAGTGAAGGTAGCCTGCAAAATTTCTATCCTCTTGATATTATGGAGGTATGTTTTATGTGCCAGCATGTATTCTATTCTGGAGAATGTCCCATGTACATTGGGAAAAAATGTGTATCCAGGTTTCTGGGGATGGAGTGTCCTATATATATATATATATACTAGGCCTCTTTCTTCCATTTCTCTTCTCAGGTCTAGTATATTCTTGGTTGGGTTTCAGTGTTGTTGACTTATCCAGTGTTGACAAAGCTGTGTTGAGGTCCCCTGTAATTAGTTTGTTGTTATTGATATTATTTTTCAGATTTGTCAATAATTGTATTAAATATTTTGCTGGCCCCTCATTCGGTACATATATGTATAGGAGAGTGAATTCTTTCTGCTGTACATACCCTTGATTAATACAAAATGTCCATCTTTGTCCCTTACAACTTTCCTAAGTATAAAGTTTGCATCATCTTATATTAATATGGCCACTCCAGCTTTTTTATGGGTGTTGTTTGATTGGATAATTTTCCTCCAGCCTTTTATTTTGAGTCTATATTTGTCCTGGCTATTCAGGTGCATTTTTTGTAGGCAGCAGAAGGTTGGGTTGAGTTTTTTGATCCATTTAGCCACTCTGTGTCTCTTAACAGGTGTATTTAGTCCATTGACACTGAAAGAAAGATTTGTTCTAGGATTTAATGCCATCTTTATATCAAAATTTGGTATGTCATTTGGTCAATCTTGTCTTAAATTCGGTCTTTCAGTTTTTCTCTAAAGACTAGTTTTGAGTCTGTAATGTTTCTGAGCTGTTTTTTGTCTGTGAAACATGTATTCTTCCATCAAACCGGAAAGTGAGTTTTTCTGGGTACAGTATTCTAGGTGAAGCATTCATTTCATTGAGTTTTGACATTAAGTCCCACCACTGCTTTCTGGTCTTGAGTGTTTCTGGTGACAGGTCTTCTGTAAATCTCAAGGATGCTCCCATTAATGTAATTTCCCTTTTCGATCTTGCTGCTTTCAGAATTCTGTCTCTATCTGTGGGATTCATCATTGTGACTAGGATGTGTCTTGGGGTATTTTTTCTGGGGTCTCTTTTGATTGGTACTCTTCGAGCATGCAGGATTTGATAGCATATAATTTTTTGCTCTGAGAGTTTCTCTTTAATGATGATCTTGACCTTTGATTCTTCCTGGAAATTTTCTTCCTGGGTCTCTGAGACTCCAATGATTCTTAAGTTGTTTCTGTTGAGCTTATCATAGACTTCTATTTTCATCTGTCCACATTCTTTGACTAATTTTTCCATTGTCTGTTCATTTGATTTAAGTTATTTTCCAATCTCCTTCAGTTTGGAGTTGTTATTTATCTCATCTTCTACTGCTCCAATTCTATTCTCAGCCTCTGTTACCCTGTTGGAGAGCTTATCCTTTTTGTTATTCAACTCATTTACTGAGTTTTTCAAGACTGTTATATGACCTGTTATTTCAGTTTGGAGTTTTGTGATTTCTGTCTTCATATTTTGTTGGTTCTTATTATTGTTCTTTTCAATTCGATCCATGGTTTCTTTGAGTTCTTTGAGCATCTTTTATATTTCTTTTCAAAACTCCATATCTGAGAGATTGATTAATTGGTTGGCTGTTTTCTGGTCATCAGAATTGTCATGTTCATTCTCTATGTCTGATGCTGGCCTGCGTTGTTTCCCCATTGTCACACTTGCATTGTGGGTTTTCCTACGTGTTGTGGTGGTACTTATTGGCTAAATGATGTACGAGGTCATGCTCCTCTGGCTCTGCCCTTTCTGGGTGGGTCGACTTGCCTCCAAGGAAGGAGAGTCCTCCTGGTATGAAGCCTCACACAGGATCAAATCTTAGACCTAAGCACCCAGCGGAGAAGATGGTCCAGGGAGAAATGCTGGGCTGTAGTGATCCAGCACAGTATTTTTAAATATATTTTTTAAACACCTTGATTACATACATGATTGTGTTGTTTGGGTTTCAGTCATGTAAAGAACACCACCATCACCAGTGCAACATTACCTTCAGCAATGTCCAAACCTCCCTCCTCCCCACCCAACCCCCGCCTGTACTCTAGACAGGCTTTCTATTTTCCTCATACATTCTCATTATTAGGATAGTTAAAATGTAGTAATTTCTCTAACAAAACTCATCCCTGTTTGTGGTGAGCTTCATGAGGTGAGCTGTAACTTCCAGCCCTTCTCTCTTTTGTGTCTGAAAAATCATTATTGCAAGAATGTCTTTCATTTTTCTTAAAACCCATAGATGAGTGAGACCATTCTGCATTTTTCTTTCTCTCTCTGACTTATTTCACTCAGCATAATAGATTCCATGTACATCCATGTATAGGAAAATTTCATGACTTCATCTCTCCTGACAGCTGCGTTATATTCCATTGTGTATATGTACCACCATTTCTTTAGAAATTTGTCTGTTGAAGGGTATCTTGGTTGTTTCCAGAATCTTGCTATGGTAAATAGTACTGCAATGAATATAGGTATAAGGAAGGGATTTTTGTATTGTATTTTGCAGCACAGTTCTTAGTGTGATTTTTTCTTCTTGTTGCAGTGGCGTTCTTTTCTTAGAAAGAGTGCACGGCCATGTAGCAAAGCGGAGCTAAGTGTTCTTCATGAACCTCTGGGAAAGCAAATTTTCTGGACCCTTTTCAGCCCACTCCCAAGAGGTTCAGGAGACAGGATAGGGAACAAACACACACAGGCAGCACTCACAGTTTCTCCGTTAATATTTTTTCAGACTATTTTCCATCTTCTGTTATTTTCTAACATTTTCCTCCTCAGCTTGAAGTTCCTTGATCTTTTGCAGAGCTTCCATTATTCTGAGCATATTCAGATCTTCTATTGACTTTTTTATACTACCTACCATATTCTTCATTTATGACTGAATACATTTTGAATTTTGACTCTCATAATATCTTATGCTTTGCTGATTGCTTGTGTTATTTCTTTGAGTTCCTTAAATTTCATGATGTCACTAATGACATTAGTGGTATTCTTATGTCTTTGGTGATATCATTTTTATTCATTGTGCCTGGTGGACTACTATGTGTTTTCTCCATTTTTTTGAGTGTTCTTGCAGTGCTGGGGGGTAATTCATTGTACTTAACCCCTCTAATAAATACTGAGGAATTAAATTAGAGGAAGCTGTCTTCTCTGTTCATCTTCACGACGTGAAAAAATAATAACTATGAGCATTATGTAATTTGTTAAGTAGTCTGTCATGCTTTTCACATGCTATGCTATGGCCTATAATTTGATGCTGGTCAGGTGTGGAGGCTTCTGGGACTCATCTGTTTTGGAGGTAAGTATCATCCGACCTGAGATGATAGTGGAGCAGCAAACAGAAGGATAATTATCTAACATTTTTTGAAAAATAGAAAGAATTATCCAACTAGGTAGTAAAATAATATAGTATAAGAAAATAAAATCAAATTAGATAATTCAGAAACAATTTCTTCAACATAGAAGAGGATTAGGATTGGGAGTCATTATAGAAAGAAAAATCACTTTTATTTTTAACTAAACAGTCCTGTAATATATAGGTAAACATATATTTCAGGTATACATGCTTATAAATATCATATTATACTACATTAAGATATGTCATCAAAAACCTATTTTCTATAATTTTCCATACAATTGACCATTTTTGACCCAGTAAACCCATACTCAGAGACTCTTCAAGAAATATCACTAGGGAATTGTTTAAGAAAATATGTATATATATGATATATTTATGTGATTAATACAATATATAAACTTAATCAATATTCTTAACTGAGGGATATGTGATATGCTGTAGGTTCCCAGCATATTTCAAGAGTGAACTTCAGGTGAATATCACCTAAATGAGGGTGAGTATGGATTGCACAAGTAGGAGTCCAACCATTAGACAAATGGACCAAAGCAAAAAAACTAGGTGGGTAGGGGGCCACAGTTACAAAAAATCTTGAGAGTCACTGATTTAGATCATCATTTATATAATTCCTATAAATTCTGGATTTATTAAAATTTGTTAAAATGTAATATAAAATGTTAAGTTTATAAATTCTAAGAATTGGGTGAGTAGAATGTAACAAGTCACTTTAGTATGTTTAATATAATATTTTGCATAAGGAAGGTTGAGTGATATTACAGTAGGGTGCTTACCTTGTATAGAGCTCATCAAGGTTAAATCATGTATTCTATATGATTCTGAAGCCAACCAATAGTGATTCTTGAGCATAGAGCCAGGAGTAAACCCTGAACAACAGCAATGTGGTCCAAATACTAAAAAGAAAGTAACAATAATGGCAACAAAAATTACAAGTTTATTTGTATTAAACACGAGAAAGAAAATATAATTATTCATTGCATTGACAATGACAGATAATTTATTAAATATTGTAGGAGAAAATATATCTCTTTAGCAATGAAAAGGAAAATTTTGGTGCCAGAGTGGTAGCAAAGCTGTAAGGTACTTGCCTTACAAGTGGCTGACCCAGGACTAACTCCGGTTTGATCCCTAGCCTCCCATAGGGTCCCCAACCCTGCCAGGAGTAATTTCTGAGCAGAGTCAGGATCACAGCCAGGTGTGACCCAAAAGTTAAAAAAAAAACAAACATTTTACCATATTTTTTACTGAGTAAAATGTTAATAAACAGTGTTTCTATTAGGATGTTGATATAACTTTGCTATATAATCCTGCTAGGAAAGAAATTTGATATTATCTTTTATGAATGAAATTCAGAAATTTATCTCTGGCATTTTAGAGGTTATTGACAAGAAGTTTTATATTTCATTTTTCACTAGACTTTAAATATGTTAGTATAGATATTATGTCTTTCCTTGATCCATTTAACTTTAAACTCTATCCTAAAGCCTGAAATATTATGTAGGATCAATAAAAATCTATTAAATTGACATCAATGATTCTAACTGTGCTCCCTAGAAAAAAAGAGGGAAAACAACAAAAGGCACTTGATAATTCTTCTTCCGCAAAATGAGTCTTCAAGTATATAAAAATAGCTTCCATGAATCCCTAAAAATCTCCTCTTCTTGGCAGGACATTGACCCCATGATTCCAGACACCATGCCATTGAGAGCTCATCTCCAGATGTGGTGCTTTAAGCCAGGGCCATGCAAGGAAATTATTCTGCTATAATTTTCCTTGCCTTTAGCACTAGGATACAATTAACAAAACATAAGATCATGTTAGCATTAAATATTAGTAGGAAAAGCAGCACTCCAGCAATGATGTATATCTTATGATTAAGCTCTTTGAACAGCATGAAATCAAAGTGGGAAAATACTCAATAATTAAAACTTTGTAATGTAGAAATAGAGAAGATTTCCTATACTTACTTTTTGTTAATGTTTGAACCATTATAATTAAAGTAAAATGAACCCTTCACTTTTGGCAATGGCTTTACTGATGGCTTTATTGATTTATACGGAGCTTGCAATCAACTGAAAAACATCTGCATTTTGAAAATAAAATTTGTGGTCTCTTTTCACATTCTGGATTTATATAGTGTACTTTTCACTTAGTATAGGATTTTGTATTTGAAGTTTGATTTTTATATTTAAATATTTAAAAATCTTATTAATATCTATTTAAGTGCTCATTTGATTTTTATTAAAAATCATTAAAATTATCTGAACATTTAATTTAAAAGAAAAATAATTAAATATTTAAGATATTTCAATCAACTTAGTTATGGATACAGGTTTGTCTTTATTCTTAAAAATTAGCACTCCCTCCTAATTTAGGGGCCCCATAAAATATTCTTTAAAAAAATCACACTAAAATTTCAAAATCAAGATCAATGGGACCTAGTATCTACTATCTTAACCTACAAGTTAGACTAATTTAAAAAGTTACTTAAAAAGTTACTGAATTAGTGTATGTATTAATTATTTTCTATAAAAATATCACAGGTTGGATGGTTTATGAACATTAATTTTTTTCTATCACAGTTCTGAAGGTTAGAATTATAAAGTCATGATGCCTAAAATGTCTTATGAACAGCCTTTAAAAGTCAGAGTTTTTGTAGTATCAACTTGTAAATGAGTATTCATCTTTCTAGAGCTCTATTTTGTTTTGCTTTTGCTTTGTGCAGCATCTGGGGGCCCTCAGAACTTACTACTGGCTTTTCAATCAAAGATAACTAATAGCAGGATTTGGGAGACTATATGAAGAGGGCTGGGACTCTAAACCTAGTTGGCAGCATGCAAGATACGTTCCCTATTAATTTCTCTAAAGCTGTTTTTATAGCTATTGAAAAGTCCATAAAAATTCTGTCTTTATTATCTCCCAATGCATTTGTTACCTCTGAATACCATTCCCTTGGACATTAGATGAATTTTGAATATGGGGCCTGAGAGATAGCACATCTGTGTTTGCCTGGCAAGCAGTCGATCCAGGACCTAATGTGGTTGGTTCGAATCATGGCATCCCATATGGTTCCCTGTGCCTGCCAGGAGCTATTTCTGAGCAGGTAGCCAGGAGTAACCCCTGAGCACTGCTGAGTGTGGCCCAAAAACAAACAAACCAAAGAAAATAGACTGCACCATTTAGTACCATACTATTCATCATTGTTTTATGAGATTGTTGTAATTTTTTCCTAAAGCATAATTCTATCATAGATGTTGTTTTACCAATCAAGTACTATTTATAGAATATAAATCTATAACAAGATGGTTCAGTTTTATTCAATTCAGAAGAGTTTCACACACATTCTGATGTACTTTGTCTTTCTCTTTATATTTTTAAAGTAAATTATTTAATTGAATCACCAATAGATAAACAGCTATGAGGTTGTTCATGATTGAGTTTCTGTCATACAATATACAACTCTATTCACCAGCGCACATTTCTTGCCATCAATATCCCCAATGGCAGATATTTTTCTTCTCTCTGGCTCTGTCACTGTGTCTGTCTCTGTCTCTGTCGGTCTCTCTCTCAAACACTGTGGTTGCAATATTGTTACTGAAGGGGTACCTTGCATATCACTTTACCTCCTTAAAGCACCCAGTTCTTGTCTAGAATGATCATTCCCAACTTATATAGTCAGAGTGATCCCTTCTTTGCCCTAATTGCTGTCCCCACTATTTGTGGCGATCTTCACCATGGACTGGTTCTTTTGACTGTCCAAAGACAACTGAAGTATTTTCATAACTTAAATTTTTATAACTTCCAAAGCATTTTCAAGTGCAGTTTCCAGGCCCTCAGACACAGAAAAGTTTGATTCAGGAATTCAGAGTAGTACTAAGAAATCTGCATTTGTAGTGAAATTCTGCTTCCTTAGATTTTTTTCCCCTAATCTGTCATCTAATTATGCTTTTGAAAAGCACTGAAAGTTATGTATGACTTGGGGAGGGAGAAGTGGAGAATGTACCAAATTTATTTCAGAGAAATATTACAAGGACACCATATGAAATGTCAACAATATTTATTGGTTACATACTGTATATAATGAAATCGAAAAGAACAAATAAGCCAATGGGAAACATACTATTTTATGTTATGGAGAAAAGCCGTATATAAATAAAATCAATAAGATGTGAGAGTAAGTTAAACAGTTAAGTGAGTTGGACATAAGTGCTGGCTTGACAAACATTTATTGAATGCAACCCAATATAATAAGTAACAGACAGCAACAATCTAAGTACATAAAAATCAGAAATGCCACAACACTGAAAGTGTAATCAAAATTTTTGACCATTTCCTAGCATATGATTTTTATTTTCCTGCATATGTGGATATGACAAAAACTATAATATCCATATGTTTTATTAAGAATTATAAGCATGTTGTCATTGGTTTGGTAGTCTAAATATATACTCTGCATATAGAAGGGTGACTGGGGCTTCTATTATACTGCTTGGAATTATCAACTTATAAAATATATATTGTATCTATTTATTTGAAATATTGATTTTTGTTGCTGCCATCATTCACATATTTTGTTTAGTTTTTCTTTAAAATTAAACACAAAAATATATTTACTTTTATAATATATAAACCCAATGGCAAATGTTTTTAAAATTCAAATATAATAGCATAACATCTTGGCATAAAATTCTTCTGATTTTCTCCCATTGCTCTTTGGATAAAGGCCAGATTTTGGGTTTAGTTCATAGGGCCATCAAGTACTAACTACTACAACTATTTCACTCCAACCCCAGGGTGCTGTTTACCAATTCTTTACAGACATAGACTTAAGAGTCTATATAAGTCTATGACAACCATAGACTTAAGAGCCTGTGATAAATCAGATACTTGACTTGGTGATTTATATCAAGTCACCTATAATTGGCCCTAAAGATCTTCAAAGAAATATTTTCAAATATCTTTAATTCTCAAAGTTAAGCATTTAAAAATTAAAGCCAATGTTTATTAGCCACCAAACGGCCTATAAGTTAGAAAATTATGAAACTACAGCTGTACCTTGCCAAAATTTAAACCCAAATCCCTTAATCCCCATCATTTCATTGTAGACCTTAGTCTTTAATTCTATCACAGTCACAACTTTCTCAAGTGTTTTGGAATACTATCTTTTTCCCTTAGACCTTTCATCAACTAGTGTTACCTACTTTTCTCCTTAGCAAGTCTAGGCTCAGACTTTGTGTTTTCATTTCACTCATCACAACTCCTAATACATCATCACACTGCAATTTTGCAATAAATTTTCCATGTCACTTAAAAGAAGATAAGTTGTAAAAGGCAGCTTTCTATTAGTTTTTAGAAATTAATTTTGATTGATTGATAAGTAATTTTGCCCAGAATCATATTACTGAATTATAAAAATTATATTGTTAGTTTTCTTTTGATAGCATAAAGGGAAAAAATTTGAATGTAGAAATCACAAGAAATTGAATCTTAATAAAGAAAATAATTATGTATTGACCTACATAGAACACAAGCAAAGAATCCAGAGAAGGGATTGAACTCATACCAATATCATTTGCTCATTTCACATATGCACAAGACTTATTAAAAACACATTAGATACAGCACAAGACCTAATTCATGAGAGATATTTCTCCCCAAAGAAAATACATTTTCATTAGTATAGACAATTAAGAAATCTATGTATATTTTCCTGTATAAGTAATTTTGTTGCCATATTGTGAGGGGTTCACAGGTCCCAGGAGTGTACCCAACCATGCCTTGAAGGAACTGCTCAAGGTGGGACTAGAAAACACAGAATGAATGTCCAGAGTCACAGAAGAAAACCTTAAGGGAATGACTTCAGGAGAGGCTCATTTATTGTAGATGAGGGTAAGGTACTTATACAGAGGCATACCAGTGTACACATGGTTCAGAGAGGTTGCATCCCCATGCAACATTTTAGATCTCTTTGGTTTCAACTCTCTATATCCCTTAGTCACAGGATCAGCAAGATAACAGCTCTTGTCAATCTTTTCTCAGGTTTTTGCCTTGAATTTTGTGTCTTACCTTAAATTTCCTGCTTGATGTGGTTTAGTTCTTATAGACAAAAGTTGCTAAAATGACCTGGAGTGATTTTTTTTTTCAAATCTTGGGTGAATGTTTGATAGTGAATCTTGATTAGAAAGGGCGATTAAGCTTATACCAATACATATTTTTTAAATTTTAAATTCAGATTGGCTACTTAGGAAAAATGAATTGAAATAGAAAGTAAAAACTATTTGCCAAGTGCCAGTTTGACCAAAATCAAAATATTTTTAATACAAAATTCAAATAATATGGAGCAAAGTGAACTCTCATTTACAGTTGATATAAATATAAATTAGTATAATTGCTTTGGAAAAATAATCTGAAATACTTAATAAAGTTGGTCATTTGGCACAATGAAGCAATTTGACTCCAAGGGCCAAGGACATATTCTAAAGAAATTCTTGTACATTGTCCTGAGAGGCAAATAGAAGAAAATTCGTCACAGATTTTATTTTATAAAATCCAGTAACTTGAAATACTGTGCTGTCTATCAACAAAAACTAGAATAAATCAACTGTGGCATAACCATCTGGAAAAATACTATCCAGCAATGGAAATGAAGTTTATTTGCATGCAAAAACAGACCTGGAATTTTAAACTATGATTGTTGAACAAAACTCCACACAACCACAGTATATAAAGAATTTTTAAACTTACATAAATTTGATAGGATATCAAAAATAACCTGCAAATTTATTTAAAACACACACACAAAAGCAAAGGAATAATTATCACAAACATAAATATTATCCTGTATGAATAAACACACATTTTATAGACAGGAAAGGGTAAGTAAACCCAAAGAGTTACAAAGGGCCTGATAATTACCTACTTAATTTAATTTAATATATCTATGACTATATATATTTTTAATGTTTTAAATGTCAATACATTTCAGAGGTACAATGGAACCAAGCTACACCAATCACCAAAACACCAATATCCTTTCACCACTGTCAGTTAAATCCACCCATAGTCATATGGGTGTGATCTCAATTCTGTAACCTCAATATCTCAGAGCTTGTTTTCATTGGACACACCTATTTCCTTGCTTTATTTCTTTATAGATAACCCATGAATGAGATTATAAGTATTTGTCTTTCTCCTTTTGACTTACTTAGCTTAATACGACATCTTCCAGTTTCATCCAAGTTCTAAACAACACGCTAAATTTCATCTTTTCACATGAGTAGTATTTGTATTTCATATCTTGGGGACCAGAGAAATAGTACAATGGTTTAGGACACTTGCCTTTCATGCAGACTATTGAGAAAACCTGGGAACCTCATATAATCCAACAAGCCCACTAAGAGTACAGAACCAGGTTCAAGTTCCGATAACCACCAAATGAGGCCCCCAAATAAAACATATGTAAATAAATACATTTTAAAAATTTATGTTTGGGGCCTGGAGAGATAGCATGAAGGTAGGGCATTTGCCTTGCATTCAGAAGGATGGTAGTTCGAATCCTGGCATCCCATATGGTCCCCTGAGCCTACCAGGAGAGATTCCTGAGCGTAGAGCCAGGAGTAACCCCTGAAAGCTGCCGGTGTGACCCAAAAAAAAATTTCATGTTTGGATATATTAACATTTGTCATATAAGCTACTTATTCATTATCAAAACATTTAAATATAAATATGTATTTTCTTATATAATCTTAAAGATTATTAATAGTTTATGATAAAGAATACTACTCTTTTAAAATAAAACTTATTCCTATAGTATTTACAAATAAAGAACCAGAGTGATACGATAGCAGATAGAATGTTTGTCTTGCACACAGTCAAACCAGGTTCAATTCCCAGCACCCACTAGAGCTTCCAGAGCCTGCCAGAAATGAACCTTAAACTCACAGTCAGGAGTAATCGCTGAAAATTGCCAGGTATGGCCCTCCCAACTCCAAAATAAATAAATAAATAACAAATGTTAAGAACTTTCATCAGTCTCCAAAATCATAAATGCAAAACATGCAAAATGTATTAATCTCATGAGTCATCACATCACATTTTTGTGGCAATAATTACATTTCTGTGACCATAAATTCTATTTCCTCCAAATCTCCAGTTTATTTAAATTTTGGCCATTTAAAATAAAAACTCAAATGGTTTCTGAAATAGGTAGACACATTTTTTTTAACAAATGAAGGTTTATTCTAGGCATTATTTAGGATATGCATTTTTCTTTGGCTCACCTAAAAAAATTTGTTAGGTGCAGTATTGATGAGGTAAATGAGTCCCACTGAAGACATGATATTCTAGTTATGTGGGAAAGAGTGAAAGACGTTGTGACTACACTGTAAATCTCCTCTCACAGTAATCCAACCCTTTGAGAATAAGTCTGGTGCAGGGTCGCGGAGCATG
Source organism: Suncus etruscus (assembly GCF_024139225.1). Lineage (NCBI taxonomy): Eukaryota > Metazoa > Chordata > Mammalia > Eulipotyphla > Soricidae > Suncus > Suncus etruscus. The sequence goes on along the minus strand of NC_064860.1, from coordinate 49,004,647 downwards.
AAACAAACCAAGCCTAGCATAAGAATGAAAAGTGCGGGAAATTTCAATCCCATGGTCCTGGAGCCACCCAACCGACTTTTTCATTGACCGGTTCAATCCAAAGCCATGTGGGAGAAGGATAGTGACAAAGTATCTATCTCTAGGTAATCCTGCTAGGTGGGCCTTTTGCTTGTAAAAAGGGGTGGGTGAAAGAGGAAACAGGAAGCTGAGGAAAGTCTTAGTTTGGAACAGACAGGGTGTAATCTAAAACTGCCCAACCTTGCACTAAAAATAACTGATGTAAAATAATGAGAAATTTATTCATGAAATAGAAAAAAATTTTTATTACATAAGTTTTTCAAAAAACTGCCAGATGTCACTCAAAATTGTTGCTCACACTTGGAAGCTGAGTCCACTGAGTCTAAATGTTTCAGAAATCACTGTAGCATGTCCAAATTTAGTCTCTATTGCTGCCAGTACTCCTCTAATCCAGAAGGCAGCATTTATAGTAGTGACAAGAGTAATCTCTTTATTCTGAATTCTCTGAACAAGATCTCGAAATATAGAAGGCATTATACACAGAAAAATATACACAAAATCACTGATTGAATCTAGTCTTTGGATTCCCAGGGATTATATACCTGAGAATAAGTGAACCAATTTCATACTGGAATCAACTAGACATAGTTAGCTTGGGTATTTTACTTTGTTTAGAAGTCACACATAATGATGCTCATGATTTATCTTTGATTCTGTGCTTAAGAATCATTCCTAGAGATGCCTAGGGAAAGCATTGTAGGTGGTATTGTGCAAGCAAGTACTACACCGCTATATTATCTTTGTGTCCTCAAATAGACATATTTGGGAGTCAATAAATATTCTGAGAAATATTGAAGGTCATTTTAGCTCTGTTTCTTCATTAGTCATGTGTTACATATAATCTATTAATAACTTTGAAAGAGCTTATACTCTATTATTTAATTACAGTTCAATCAAAGAATTAAACATAGTTAAGTATTAACTTGATGAAGTTGTAGCATTAACTTGAATGTCAAAAGAAAGTTAAATGGAATGTCAGTTTGATTTTATTGTAATTCATATATTTCTAATGTATGTTGGCCTCCGATGGTGTATACTAAAATTTAATTAATATTGCTTATTTGTGGTTTAAATAAACTTCCATGTTTAATAATAAATTTACTTGGTAAAAAAGTAGATTAAAAGGCTTAATTAACATTTATCCCCAAAATGCAGTTCATTAATCTTATATAAAATAATTCCATCATATAAATTTTATATATACATCATTATATAGTGATTGTTACACAAATATTCATATACAAAAATATTAATAGATAACTTATACTTGATAAACATTAATATAATTTTAATATGTTAAATAATTATAAAGAATTTGTATATAAGAATTTTTTTGCCTTTTTGGGTCATACCCAGCTGTGCTCTGGAGATACTCTTAGCTCTGCACTCAGAAATTGCTCCTGGCTTGGGGTACCATATGGGATTCCGGGGATCAAACCCAGGTCTGTCCTGGGTCAGCCACCAAACACCTTATCACTGTGCTACCCACTCTGGACCCTGTATATAGTAATTTTTAAAACAATAAAAATAATTAGGTGCATCTTTTAAAACTTCATTCTAACTTTAATTTTTATTTTAAAATAAATACATCAATATGTTCACCTCCAAAATTCCAGATTTGGAAGTGTGCATGGCTTAATAATAGTTGAAGAGAAGCTAGAGAATTAATACGCCAGATAAGGGACAAAGAGGTCCCCTGGGTCCTCCAGGAGTGTTCAAAATAAAAAGCCAGAAGACCAGGGTACTATAACGTTTGCTTCCACCTGCCAAAAAAAAAAAAAAGAATAAAGAACATAAAAGGAATAGTTAAAGGAAATAATCTAATGTCTCGCTGAATTCCTTATTAAATTGAATATTGACAAGAATCATGAGAAACTTTGGAAAAACAACAAAATTTGGTTATATATGCATATATATTATTTACCCCATTTGTAGCTGCTGAATTGAAAACCAGCTTAAGAAAAATAATGTTTCTCAAGAATTACTCCAATGTTCTTAATTTTGGTTATGATTTATTATCCTTTTTTGGGCTGAGATGTTTGCCTATGAAATAAATGAACTGTGATTGCAAGTCAGTTACTATGTATTTATACGTGTGTGTCATGTATTAATGCACACAAGTGCTGTATATTATTATGGTGTTAGATTCTATCTGGTTAGGTTGTAACAGGTCAGGAAGATCAGACCTAGATCATGTTTATTTACTTTTTCTTTTAAAGACTAAAGTCCATTCTGAGTGCAAAAATCAGACTTTCATAAAAAAAGCATTTATAAGAGGGAAAAAAGCAATATTATTTAGACATATTTTGACACCAGTTTTCTCAGGAAAGAAAAGAAAATTAAACATTATGTCAATGTTTAAAAACACTTGTGTAACCTCTCTCTCTCACACACATACACACACAGACATACACACCCTTGGAAATATGCCATGTATATATTTAAACTGTTTGTTCTTGGACTCTTCTAGCAAATGCAAGTCTGGGTAAATGTTCCAGCTTTAGACCCTAGAGACAGCTCCTTCTTTGTAATGAAAACATGATCAACTATGAACAATCTGCACATGATCTTCCAAAAGTGACACATTTTATTTTTTCTTCAGTGATCATATTTGAGATAGCAACAAATGGAAAAAAAAGTTTTGAAATAATAGCAGAAGTCTTCAAAACACAGTAAACAAAGTGTTCCATATAAAATATCCAATACTCTCTTGTATGGTATAATAATATTTTACATATAGGATCAGGCAAGCACCACTCAGTTTAAGAATATACTAATTGAAATTGACAGAGGATATAATATGCTGAACAAGCTTAGTATGTTGTAGATAAATATATATAAATCTTATGAACTTCACATTCTATCATGTTTAAATTTCTTAATAGCCATTCATATAAAGAATAAAATTTTCATCACAAAGCACATCTCTATTATTTTGAAACTTAGGTAAAATTATTTTTGAAATTTCTAGTAATAAGTTAACTAAAATTGAATTCTAACTTAAGTTGAAAATTTTGAAAAGATATTGAGGCTAGAGTTTTAGTATGGAGGTTAAGATGCTGACCTTGCATGCAGTACACCTTGGTTCCATTTTTAGAAATTCATTTGGTACTTCTTTTTTGTTTGTTTGTCTGGTTGGTTGTTTGGTTGGTTGGTTGGTTGTTGTTTGTTTGGTTGGTTGGTTGGTTTTCTGGGTTATACCCAGCAGTGCTCAGGAGTTACTCCTGGCTCTAAGCTTAGAAGTTGCTCCTGGTAGGCACCAGGGACCATATGGGATGCTGGGGATCTAACCAGAGTTCGGGGTTGATCAAGTGCAAAGCAAAAGCCCTACCACTGTGCTATCTCTTCAGGCCCCTAATTTGGTACACTTAATCACTACCAGAAGTGAATCCTGAGTCAGAAATAAGTTCTGAGAACCAGTACATATGGTCATTGAAAATAATAAAAACAAAACAAATAAAAAATAAATAAAACCTTGCCACACCAGTCCTCCTTCCTTTTTTCTTTTCATTATTTCTTTTCTTTTCTTTTTCTTTTTCTTCTTTTTGGTTCTCATGGTTATTGTTTGGCTATTGTATTTGTTGTGATGGTGCTTTTTTGTATTTGCTGGTTTTGGTCTTTTGTGTGATTTTTGTTTCTTTCCTTTGAGTGTCTATTTTGTTTTAGGTTATAGGTTATTTTTATTTTATTTTTGTTTTGTTCATTTTATGTTTTTTTTGTTATGTTTTTCTTTTTTTGTCCCTTTCTTCTTTTTAAATTGATATTTATAAACTCTAGACAGATTCTCCCTGTTTTGTTTTGTTTTGTTTTTTGTTTTTTTTTTTCTTGTTTCAAACAGAACCAAATAACTTGAGTCATCTTGTTCTGCCTTATGAATTGAGGGGAAAGAAAAGTGGATGGTAACAGAACCAAATAGTTGTATGAACAATGAGTAGAAATAAAAAAGGATCAGACTTAAACAACAAATCCAAAGTCAATGACAACAGAATCAATAGCCAATCCTAAACAAGCTATACAATAGAGAGGACCAGTTACCCTAGCAGTCTGGGAGGCATCCTTCAATGCTGGGACCTGGGGTGGAGGGAGGACAACACTGGTAATGGGATACCTCTGATTCAATGCCACTATGTACCGCGAATATTACTGGAAAAGATTTGTAATTCATGTTGATCACAATAAAAATTATTTATAGAAAAAAAACCTCACATATATAGGGGCCTTATCAATAGCACAGCAGGTAGGACAATAGCCTCACACATGGCTGATCCAAGTTCTATCTGCAGCATTTCATATGGTCTCCTGAACCCTCCTGGCATGATTTCTGAGCACAGAGCAAGGAGTAACCCTTAAGTGCTGCCAAAATAAAATCCCAAAATAAAACAAAACAAAGCAAAACAAATTCACATATATAGATATGTATTTAAAACCATAATTACACTGAATAGTTATTTTTTATATATTATACAAACTACATAAATTGTGACAATAAAATTAAGTAGTTCTAACACTAGGAATATCAGCAAGATTCCATCACAGAACTAGCACATCAACAGGATCTTTTTTAAAGACATGAATAAGAAATGCAAATTTATGATTTCCAAAATTTCTCTCCTCTTTACTATTATGCATATTATTTAGGCATCATTATTAACTCCATCAAATATAGATCTAATATAAAGAAATCAGTAATTTCTACATGTTTTAAGTAGTTTTGCATTTATTTGAAATAATGTAATGATAATAGTAATTAATAAACAGCCCCTTTATCTATATTATTTAGAAAACAGAGTATGATTGAACTTACAAGCGCCTTGATTTGATGATTCATCTATTTTTTAGGGGTCACTCATAACAGTACAAATTGGGAGATTTGGAGGTACATATTTCTGGCTGCAAGTCTTAAGATTTCAGACATGGAGTCTTTGGGGACTACCTAAGTCAGTGATGCTCAGGAGTACTGAGGTCACACTCAGATTCTCACATAAGACACTTATGTCCTTTGTTACTTGGGCTGTCTCCCCATTCTCAATCTGTTATAAAATTCAGCAGGCAAATGGGTTTTGAAAATTATTTTTGTAAACATAATATAGCTATTGAAAGGCCCCAATTTGCATTGCTTTTAAAATGGATGCTATCAAAGAAGCATGTTGTTTTGCAGTTTATTTTATCCACATGAATGTAAAGTTTAAGAAAATCCTATTACTGGTCATTTTACATAATAATGAAAGGGGAACTAGAAATAATTTGCATAAACTCCTTTCTCTTTTTTTCCTGTAACACTTGTTACTTCACATGATCTTTGAAAGACACATTATACCCAACTTTAATATATCTTACCTCTCATAATTGGGAACTGCCTTCATTTCAGCTTGGATTACTTTTTTCTGTGTGTATTAGAATAATCCTTCTTCCCCATCCCACCTCAAATCAATATCTGCCCAGAATAAAATCTTCTTTGAAACTTTCTTTAAATTCACTTTGACCTTTTCACATCTGGCACTATGAACCAACTTCTTGCCTTTAATTAATTTGCCAGAAATTGAGCATAGTTATTAGCACATATGTTGTATTTGCTGTGTGTCTATTAATATATTCAATTACTGACTTCTTCAAGGGTGGCAAAGGTTTTTCATTTCTGCATCACTGGTATTTCCACCCAAAAGTGGTCTTTCAAAGTGTTCTGTTGCCTAAATAATAGATCCTTTGATGACTTGATAAAAACTAACCAGGGTGCTTAAATAAATTATTTTAATTAAAAAATACCTCTTAGTTTTTATTCTTTGATGTAATCTCAATATTAAAGAAAACATTATTTGAAGACCTGCTTTTTTTGTTTTTCTTTTGAACCACACCAGGTGACATTCAGGGACTACTCCTGGCTATGCACTCAGAAATTGCTCCTGGCTTGGGGGACCATATGGGATGCCCAGAGATCGAATCGAGGTTCGTTCTGGATTAGCTGAGTGCAAGGCAAAAGCCCTACCACTGCGTCATTACTCCTGTCCCAGAAGACCTGCTTTTATTAAATGTTGTCTTACTTAAAGTTGTGTTCCCAGGTGTTTATCAGTGATGACAAGTGACCAGTTTTGCTACTATGATGACAGACTAAAATGCTCTCGAGTTAGATGAGTTGCCATTATGATGTTCTTAAAGATCAGAAGAGTTCCCATTTTATTTTTCTTTAAGATCTGCTATCTAACTTGATCCCATGCTGCCCTTTATCTCTTGACAATTTAAAAATTCAACAGAAAAATTATTTTCTAACTACTTTTAACTTAGTATATACTTTTAATTAATAACTTTTTATTAATTCACCATGAGTTGCACAGTTACAAAATTCTCTCTCTTTCTATCACTCTCACTCTCATTTTTTGGGTTTTTTTTGGGGGGGCACACCTGTTTCCTCTCAGGGGTTACTCCTGACTATGCACTAAGAAATCAATCCTGGCTTGGGGGGATAATATGGGATGCAGAGGAATCGAACCACGGTCAGTCCTTAGGCTAGCGTTTCAAGGCAGACACCTTACCTCTAATACCACCACTCCCGCCCCTTCTCTCTCTCTTTATCTCTCTCTCACTCTAGCTTACGTTCTGTGGTTTACAATAATCTTAGTGAAAAAGTATCATGCATTCATGTTACTTCCTTTCAGCATCCCATTTTTGCCCAGTGATAACTTCCAACTATCGTTATCACAGACCACCTTTTGCTGCCATAACTGCACTTTCCCCATCTTTGTATCCCAAAAAGCAGTGCAGAAAAGGCATCTTAATTCCTATGTTCACTGCGGCATTACTAAAAAAAGCTAGAATCTGGAAACAACCCAAGCGCCTGAGAATAGATGAGTGGGTAAAGGAACTATGAGGCATATACACAATGAATATTACATAGCTGTTAGTAAAAATTATGTCATAAAATTTGCTGATATATTAATTATATATGAAAAGTATTATGATGGGTAAAATGAGTTAGAGGTATAAGGTTAAACATAGAATGATGCTCAGAAATAGCTCCTGGATTGTAGAAGGGCTGGAGCAGTGGCGTAAGCCATAAGGCCTCTGCCTTGTGCTGGCTATCCTAGGGCAGACCATGGTTGGATCCCCCAAGCATCCCATATAGTTCTACAATCCAGGAGCTATTTCTGAGCACATAGCCAGGAGTAACCCCTGAGCATCACCATGTGTGGTCAAAAAAACAAAAAAACAAACAAAAAATATGATGGCAATAATTCATGGGATTTAAAAATAGTGCACATTTTTTAAATCATCCTTTACTCCAATAATCCTCCTTCTCAATCTCCTCTTCTTCTCTTTCTCCTTTTTCATCTCAACAAGAAAGTGTCTTTGTGTGCTGGAAAATTTGCTATTTGTCCACTGACCACCCACCATTTAACTCTATACTTTTTATAAAAGAATATGTACTATTTATTTTGACCATTATCACAAAATTTTACAGTTTTACTGCCATAAAAGGAGACTCATTTCAATGTGAAGGCAATAAGATAATGGAATCATGGGAAAACTTCTAATAGCCTCAGGTTTAACTGATTTTGTGCTATAATATCATGGTTACTAATAACTCACCAATGGAAATAATGTAATCTTCTGTAAGATTGGATTTCTAATCTACAAGTCCTGTTATGTAATTGAAATTAAACTTAAATGAATCTACCATACTCATAACCAGAGAATATGGCAAAAGAAACTAAATTAGAAAGATGAAAATAAACTTCAACTAGTCCATTAAAAAAAACATTTACTTCCAATTTGTACAACAAAATTAGCCATATGTTGGAATCATATACATTAGAGAGGGGAAATGCTTCCATCAGGGAACACAGTGATGCTGAGAGAGTTTGATGGCAGTAAAGACTCCTAAAAAACATTCAATGGTTATGTATTGACTTACTCATTGATCTCAATCACTGGGAAAGATTGAGTTCCTGATATCAAACTGGTACAAAAAGATCTATTTGTGGAATCTGGGAGATTCAATGGGATAGTCCTTGATACTTCTTTTTCAAAGAGTTTCAGTGAATGAAAATCAAAATTTCATGACAGAAGGAAATACCAAGGACCTAGAACATGTAGAATGAACTGTTAAAAGAACATGTAGAATTAATAGGTTAAAAGACTTATACTACTGAGGTTCTGTCTTAGATAAAATAAACACAAAAACATGGATTGAGTGCTAATTGATTTTGGAACGTATACCAAGTATCAGAAATAATAATGAGTAGAAAAAATATTTTGTTGTCTTGGGGGACCTCACCTGGATGTTATCAGGGTTTACTCCTGTCTCTGATCAGAGATCTCTCCTGGCAGAGCTCAAGGGACCATATACGAGGCAAAGGATCAGACTACCTGCACCCTACTGTCTCCTAAAACAAAAAATATTCTGTTAAGATTTTTATTATTTTATTTTCACTTATCCCTTATGTTCATTTAATATGATGGTGCCAGTATACTTAATTGATGATACTTCACATGCTTTAAGTTTCTTGTAGGCATGGGAAAGGAATAGACATAGAGTACTCTTACTCATTTGTGGAATTTAAGAACAACAAGAGATAGTATGGTAATAATATCCACAGACAAAAGTGAGGAGGTCCAGTCCAGGGTAGAAAGTTCAACACAAAGGGTGATGAGTGTAGCCAAAGTAGAAAAGTATCTACTAGGACAATGACAGTTGGAATTGATTGCTCTGGACAAGAACCAGGTGCTGTATGTGAAGAAACTAACAGGCAAGGCAATCGTCTATTAACAACAGTAAAAACAGTGCCAAAAAAGGAGAGAGAGAGAGAGAGAGAGAGAGAGAGAGAGAGAGAGAGAGAGAGAGAGAGAGAGAGAGAGAGAGAGAGAAGAATTTGTAAGGCAGGGTAGGGAGTGGGAGGGAGGGAAGCAGGAGACATCTCTGACAGGATGAGTGCATGGTAAAGAATGGTGTACACTGAATGACTGAAACCTACTATGAACAATTTTGTAAACATGGTGCTTTAAAAAAGCAAAAAGAGATCCTATTAGGCAGATCACTGAATTGCCATCATTTTAGGTGGCTTGAGTAGTCTTTGTGTTGAGCACTTAATATTTTATTTGGACAATCCAGAAGATAGTATGTAAGCTTTTGATATTTTCCAATAAATTATAAATATTCTTCAACTACCCTCATTCTTGGAAGTTGATAAAGACAACAGTAAACTCACCTTTTATCAGTTTGATTCAGTTAATGTAATTCAACAACAGAGCAGAGGGAAGAAGTGAGAATGTGTCTATATCTGAATTTTCTTCTTTCTTAACCACAGTGTGTCTCTGCTATATCAAAGACAATATATAAAACTATTTTATCTTATTATTTGGTAATCCAGTAATTATATTTTCTTGTCACTTTTCTTTGATTTAAAAGTTCTTCCAATTTATTGACTTCAGGGAATTATTCTACTTTAAATTGGATTACCTAAATTTGATTCAAAATATTAGAAATACCTTCCTTTCTTTGAACTTTCTAAGACTACCCTAATTTTTTTGCAAAGCAATACAAACAACAAAAGAACTCTGATATATTTTAACATTCATTAAAATTTTATAAATAACATTTAACAAATTACTCCATTTTGTTATATAAAACAGTACATTGAACTAGTTTTATTGTACAACATACTATTTAGAGGAGACTAAAGAAACTTGTTAAGAAGTAGAAGTAAACCGATGAAAATGCAAAAGACATACAGAAATGGTAAAAAAATAATCCATTAGCAGGTAAAATAATATTATTTAGAAGAGAGCAAAGAGAAACAGGATGGTTGAAATGTAATTCTGATAAAAGTGACATTATCCTAATATATGAATGAAAAATCTCAGAGGTTACTGGATATATTTCCAATGTGAAAAATAAAATTAAGAAGTTCTAGAACTAGAGTTCTAAATTTTAAAAACAATAAACAAAGAAACAAAACTGTGCCTTGATAGACTTCAATAATTTCCACTTACAGAATTGCTGAGTTACACTACACACACACACACACACACACACACACACACACACACACACACATTATGTGTCAGCATGTGCAGAGCAGCTGACCACAGCCCTTTTCCTGCTGAAGATCTCACCTCTGAGTAGGAGACTTGCAGAATGATCATTCCATAATGATATTGCTGTGGTTGAGAGGAGATGCTGTAAACAGCAGAAAGTCATTCTGGTTCTTTTCACTGAGATGCGTGTTGAAGAGAGGGAAACACTTCAACCCAGAAAAAGGTAAATCCTTGGGGATAGAGCAATAGTACAGAAGGTAGGGTGTCTGTCTTACACATGGCCAACTCAGATTTGATCGTCCGTATCCAATATGGTTACCCAAACATCGCCAGGAGTAATTACTAATAGCAGATCCAGGAGTAACCCTGAGTATTGCTGGGTGTGTCCCAAACATCAAAGAGAAGGATGAGGAGGAGGAGGAAGAAGAGAAGGTTGAGGAGGAGAAAGAGGAGAAGAAGGAGGAGGAGGAAAGAAGTAGAAAGAGAAGAAAGGAGGAAGAGGAGGAAAAGGAGGAAGGAAGAGAAGGAAGGAGGAGGAGGAGAAGGAGGAGGAAGTGGAGGAGAAAAGGAGGAGGAGGAGAAAAAGAGAAAAAGGAGGAGGAGGAAAGAAGGAAGAGGAGGAGAAGGAGAAAAAGAAGGATAATATGCCAATCCTCCACTTCACACTATAATCATTGCCAGCATTACTGCTCTAGAAGGAAGTTTGGTTCTAAAGAAAGGCTTCTCTAGTTACTAGAGTTAAATCATCAAAACTGTAAAAAAAATTGGCATAGTGAAAAGTCTTATCAGTTTGAAAATTATTCATTAGTCTTAATAATACACTGGATTTTATCAAAATCTCAACAGAAAAAATCAAATGTTCTTTAGATGTGGAGAGAATGCAAAAATTAAAAAATAAAAACTTCGCATGCAGGAGGTCTCGGTTTGAACCATGGCATCAGGGAAAATGAATAGGGGAGAATTTTTTAAATCCATGTGAATAAATTCAGGGATGATAAGGTTTTGCATCCCTAAAATCAGAGTGAGTTGACATTTGGAAGAATAATCAAAGATCAAATATATATTTTATTAATTAAAATCATTATCCTTAAATGAATTAAAAATTAGTATTAAGGCTAATCTAATTAAATTGAATGTCCTGGTTTAGTAATCTGAACAATAAATATGAGAATATACTCCAGGCTGTAAAATTAAGAACTAAGTGGGTCCTAGAAATTAGACAGTGGTATGATATTTGCTTTGCATGCTATTAACCTAGATTTGATCCCTAATGCTACATAAATTTTCCCCAAGCACTTTTAGGAGTAAGCCCTGAGCACAAAACCAGATGTGAGCCCTAAGCACTTCCAGGAGTACTCCAACTCCCCACACAGTAAAATCTTCTAAAAATGAAAAGTATTAGAAAATGTAACTGACCATCCATTCTATCTAGGATGTCCAAAATTATTGTGGAACCAGAAAAAATATAATTGTGGATATAATCACATAGATAATATAAAAAAATTCTAATAAAAGACTCAAGTCTAAGTAGTTCATGAACTAGAAAAATAATTAAAATAAATGCAGACCATTAGTGAAGCTTCAGAATTTTAATTAGATAATCAAGTCATAAAACATTTTTAAGGGGATTTTGAAAAGGCCATCAGTAGAGAAGAAAGGATTGCATTAACACCAGTGTTATAACTAGTACTGATAGATGATAGATAGATAGATAGATAGATAGATAGATAGATAGATAGATAGATAGATAGATAGATAGATAGATAGATAGATAGACAGACAGACATACAAAAATGTATGGGAAATGCACTAAATATATCACATATAATATGTTTTTGGAAGATTGTCACAAGGGGAGTACAGTTAGGGCAGAGAAAGGGACCACAATGATAGTTGGAAATGATCACTCTAGTTGAGAACTGGGTGCTGAAAGGAGGAAAGTGATATGCATGAAACCCCTTCAGTAGCAATATCGCAAACCACAGTGCCTAAAGAGAAAAAAGAGAGAGGAAGGGAGATTGACAGAGAGTGCAGGCAAAGAAAAATATATATCATAGAGGTAGGAGGGTGGAGGAAGGGAAACTGGACATTGGAGGCAGGAAATGTGCACTGGTGGAAGGTGTTGGAACATTGCAATACTGAATCACAGTCATGATCAAGTTTGTAACTATGTATCACATGGTGATTCATTTAAAAATAATTAATTGAAAATTATCCTCTAGAATTCTCTATAAAGAAATTTTTCAATTAAATGAGAATAATGTTTAAAGAAACATTTTTAGGTATTAAGATTCTTATATCCACGAGTCTTTCAAAGCAAACAAAATAATAAACTTTTTTAATAATGGTTTTTATTTTGACCAAAATAGATTACATATATTTCTTTTTTTGTATATTTTATTTAAACACCTTGATTACATACATGATTGTGCTTGGGTTTCAGTCATGTAAAGAACACCACCCATCACCAGTGCAACATTCCCATCACCAATGTCCCAAATCTCCCTCCTCCCCACCCGACCCCTGCCTGTACTCTAAACAGGCTTTCCATTTCCCTCATACATTCTCATTATTAGAACAGTTCAAAATGTAGTTATTTCTCTAACTAAACTCATCACTATTTGTGGTGAGCTTCCTGAGGTGAGCTGGAACTTCCAGCTCTTTTCTCTTTTGTGTCTGAAAATTATTATTGCAAGAACGTCTTTCATTTTTCTTAAAACCCATAGATGAGTGAGACCATTCTGCGTTTTTTTCTCTCTCTCTCTCTGACTTATTTCACTCTGCATAAGATTCCATGTACATTCATGTATAGGAAAATGTCATGAATTCATCTCTCCAGCAGCTGCATAATATTCCATTGTGTATATGTACCACAGTTTCTTTAGCCATTTGTCTGTTGAAGGGCATCTTGGTTGTTTCCAGAGTCTTGCTATGGTAAATAGTGCTGCAATGAATATAGGTATAAGGAAGGGGTTTTTGTATTGTATTTTTGTGTTCCTAGGGTATATTCCTAGGAGTGGTATAGCTGGATCGTATGGGAGCTCGATTTCCAGTTTTTGAAGGCATCTCCATATCGCTTTCCATAAAGGTTGAACTAGATAGCACTCCCACCAGCAGTGGATAAGAGTTCCTTTCTCTCCACATCCCTGCCAACACTGTTTATTCTCATTCTTTGTGATGTGTGCCATTCTCTGTGGTGTGAGGTGGTATCTCATCGTTGTTTTGATTTGCATCTCCCTGATGATTAGTGATTAGTGAGCATTTTTTTCATGTGTCTTTTGACCATTTGTATTTCTTCTTTGTCAAAGTGTCTGTTCATTAATTCTCCCCATTTTTTGATGGGATTAGATGTTTTTTTCTTGTAAAGTTCTGTCAGTGCCTTGTATATTTTGGCGATTAGCCCCTTATCTGATGGGTGAATAGTTTCTCCCACTCAGTGGGTGGCTCTTGTATCCTGGGCACTATTTTATTTGAGGTGCAGAAGCTTCTCAGCTTAATATATTCTCATCTGTTAATCTCTGCTTTCACTTGCTTGGAGAGTGCAGTTTCCTCCTTGAATATGCCTGTAGTCTCAATGTCCTGAAGTGTTTTGCCTATGTGTTGTTCTATATATCTTATGGCTTGGGGTCTGATATCAAGGTCTTTAATCCATTTGGATTTTACCTTTGTACATGATGTTAGCTTGGGGTCTAAGTTCAATTTTTTTGCAAGTGGCTCTCCAGTTGTGCCAACACCACTTGTTGAAGAGGCTTTCCTGCTCCATTTAGAATTTCCTGCTCCTTATCAAAAATTAGGTGATTGGTATTGGAATAATGACAGGCCCTCAGATCAGTGGAATAGGCTTGAATACTCAGAAAATGTTCCCCAGACATATATTTCACAGTAATATTTTAGGTACATATTGACATTGGATCAGGGGAATTCCCATCACCAAAGTTGTCCTCCCTCCACTCCTGTTCCCAGCATGCATCCCATATTCCTCTCTCTTGCCCCCCAGGCTGCTAGTATAAGTGGTCATCTCTGTGTCTATCTTGTTGTAGCTTGGGTATCAATCTGTTGTCGTTGGATTGGGTTTGGTGTTTAAGTCCGATCGTTTTTATTACTACTCAGTGATCATACAACTGTTTGGTCTTGGTGCCCCCAATTGTTTCCCCCTCAAATTAAAACGTGGAACAAGTTGGTTCAAGTTATGTGGTTCTGTTTGAGGAAAAGAAATAATAAAATTTTATTAAACACTTCTTGGGGTGGTCACCACTGAGCTCAGACTACAAACAGACACTTAATATTGTGTGACCCAAAATTATTTACAAAAAATTTTATTCACATTTCCAGAAAACAAACAAAAAAGAGAACGGTTGGATATTATAGATGGGAACAAAACTTTAAGGCAATCTATTGAATGAAAGAGTAGAATATCCATTTCAGATTGAATTGTAATATACTAAGAACAAACTGAAGGACTAATGTGGCACCAGAATTTACCTCTGTGACAAATCATTTTATACTTATAATAATCTTGAATTTATTTTCAAATAAATCAATCATAAAATGGACTCTTAAATAATTTAAAACCTTTGCCTGAGCTATTGCAGAAAACAATCTCTCTGAGAATTAACATTAAATACCAAAAAAAGGTAAAGAGGATTGTGAGATACTATTCATGGCACTAGCCTTCCATATAAATTGTATACTAATATGTTTCAAAATTTTAAAAATTTTACTTATTATTAGACTATAAATACAATTTTTTCACATGTATTGACTCAACAGATATGTACAAGCAAGTATTTTAGATTAAAAATATATCTCAACCTTCAATATGTATATAGTGTAGTAGTTGATTAATCAAAGATTTGCACAAGCTACTAGACAGCAGTTTTTATTACTAATAGTCCTTCTCTATCATGATATTTTCAAACATTTCTGAATATTGATTCTATAATCCCTCAACAGTCTTTAAGCAATTAAAATGACGATTATGAAATATGGAGCAATAAAATGAAACTTGGTTGAAATTACTAGTTTTAATATTTGATTTAAAAAACAATGGAGCATCCAGCTTATTCTTCTTCAATGTGTAAAGTGGCACTTGAAAGAGGCAACTCAAAAACTTAGTACTTAATGATAAAGCTGTAAAAATGAAAGGGAAAGATGTCCATGCATGTTACGTGTTTACCTCTGAATTCAAAGAGTTAGAAGAAATGAAAAACAATTCTTTGATTTGATACACACAAAATGGGGATTTTTTACAATGTGATCTTTGAGATAAACTAAATTTCTGGTTCAAGCATAAATGAATCGTTGGGACATTTAAATGTTAATGGATATTGCATGACTCAACTTTGTCCGGTAACACAAGTAGGTATGAAAAAAAATGACACTGATTTCACTGCAGACACATTAATTCCCAGAAATGACATGCTTGCAAATAGGAACACTTTGAGTTAATTAATTTCTTTGAATTGTGGGACTTAAGAAACTCAATAAGCGTGAACAGAAAAAAACATGTAAGTCAGTGAAATATTAACCACTGTGCTAGACCAGGAATGACAATTTTAAATAATGTTTTATGGCCCATTAATCTGTTAAATTTTCTATCAACACACACTTAGTAACCTGTTGCAAAACTTAATCATGTTCTGGAAATTTGACAATAAATTCTTAAAATATGATCTATTTTGTTCTAATAATCAACCATATGTTCTTTGAAGAAGAAAATAGCACAGCAGGAGAAAGTCCATATAATTCAGGTTTTATTATTTTTCTCACACTCATTTTTTAACTTCAGTAAAAAATAGTTACTTTTGGATTTTATCTATATAAATGACTAAATTAAAGTTAAATGATTATAGTGTTTTTAAAAATTTGTGTGTCAAAATGGACATTTGTGATCTAATTCATAATAGAATTTTCACTAAAATATCATTGTATCTAAGATATGTGACAGTAATGGCTCACTTGACTGGCATTCTAAATACATTTTCTTTAACTATTAAAATAATATTTAAATAATATAATAAATATTTAAATTTCTTTAAAAATTTAAATAATGTTTTCTGAAGGTCACAATGACCACTCCATTTAAATTTAAAAGCTGTATTTTATGATTATTGATGAGAATAATTATTTATTGGTCTCATACTGTCAAGGAGAAGAAGTTTAAAGGACAGAGTCTCTTTGATTTGTCGTGGGCATACAGCTCACAAGAGAAAATATCAGATTTATATAATAAATACTCATCCTTTCCAAAAATAATTTTATTTACTAAGGGTCTATGCAATAGTACAATGGCATTGCCTTACTCGCAGACAACCTAGATTTGATTCCCAATACCCATATATTCCACCTTCCACTTACCTTTCTCTATCCACACTTTCTCCCAGCCCACCAGGAATGATTTCTGAGTGCAGAATCTGGAGTAATTACTGAGTACCACTAGGTGTGACCCACCAAAAAAAGAAAAACACCATGATTTTACTAGCATATTCAAACATTTTGAAGTTATTATAAACTATTCCTATAAAGTATTAAAAATAAGTTTTTATATAATCTTGTGATGTCAGTGTAATATTCTGTAAAAAATAAGTTTTAGGAGGCCAGATCAATAGCACAGCAGGGGTGAAGTTTGTCTTGCACATGTCCAACCCTGGATGGACCTGGGTTTGGTTCCCAGCATACAATATGTTCCCCTGAGCCTACCAGGAGTGACTTTTCAGTGCAGAGCCAGGAGTAACCTCTAAGTGTCACTAGATGTGGCCCAAAACAACAACAACAACAACAACAACAAAATTTAAGTTTTAAAACATTAGTTCAATAGTACTGAAGAAGAAGTGAGTACAGCAGGTAGGGCACTTTCTTGTCTTGCATATGGCCAACCCACTGTTGACCTTTGGCATCCCATATATTCTCCCAGTCCCATCAGGAAGGCTTCCTGAGCACAAAACCAGGAGTAAGAGCTGAGTGCTGAGTTATGGCCTAAAAAAAGAAAGAAAGAAAAAGAAAAAAGAAAGAAAAATTCCATTAACTTTATTTTAGACTTTTTTTAGCTTATGTTATTAATAAGAAATAATTTGATTTTAGGACATATTTCCATCATCAGTTTTGTTCTTGTACTAGCTGGTATATATTATTCAACCACAGCATCAATTACTATAGATTAGGTTATTAATTAACATTCTATAAAAAGTGTCTAGTTGTCTTGAGATTTGTGTAAGATCAATTATTTAACTACTGTCTGAACAAAGCAATAAATATAAGCTAAATATAGCTGTAAATATATTTACATATTATTTGAATATATTTAATTATATAGTATTTATATTTAACTAATCATATAAATATATTTATATATTTCAGATATAAAAATATATCTGTAAAGAAATATTCAAAAGGCTCACTTTATATTACTCAGTAATAACATTTCCTTTGTTTTCTCCTTTATAATTTTACTAATTTGAGAATTCTTTGAATGCAATTTAATAAATTTGCTAACCACTGTTAACCTTTTCATTTAAACTTTTTCTTTCAAGTCAACCATACCAACTTTAAACACATTTATTCTATTCATTCAGGTTACTTTATTTGGATATGTTGATCAATGACTACATGAACATTTAATTATAATCATTTAAAATTATTTTCCATTAAAACAACTGAGCAATTTGGAAAAAAGATAAAAATGAGTTTGTTAATGAATTATTGAATTAGGCTGGAAAGATAATATAGTGGTTAAGGTACTTAAGCTTCAACAGTGGGCAGGACAGAACTAATTGAATTCCAAGCAGTGCATATGGACCCCAAGTGCCAGAGGCATAATCCCTGAATACAGAACCATAAGAAAGCCCTTACTGGGGCGGAAGCAATAGCGCAGCTGTAGGGCGTTTGTCTTGCAAGTGGCTCACCCAGAATGGACATGGTTTGATCCCTGGTGTCTCAAAAACAATCAAAACGCCCTTAGAACACTGAATATGAACCAAAAAACGAATAAAAAATACTTGATGATTTTAAAGGGGGCAAACATATAAAGTTTAAAACACATTCACCTTAAGAGAATTCTTTTTTTCTTTTTTTTAATGTCGGGCCACACTTGGTGATGCTCAGGGGTTACTCCTAGCTATGCACTCAGAAATCTCTCCTGGCCTGGGGAACCATATGGGATATCAGGGGATCAAACCACTGTCTATCCTAGGTTAGCATGTGCAAGGCAAATGCCCTACCATTGCAACACTGCACAGACTCCAGTTTAAGAGAATTTTGAACTTAAGTTTTTTTTTTGTTTTTTTTTTTTTTTGCTTATTCTTTTTTTTCTCCCCACCCCCCACATTGCTTATTCTTTTTTTAAATATATTTTATTTTATTTAAACGCCTTGATTACATACATGATTGTGTTTGGGTTGAACTTAAGTTTAATAATACCATTCTTAATTTTTTTCTACTTTTGAAAGATACCACTATTATCCATAAATAATAAATTAATAAAATTAAATATATATTAAATATATGTTAAACAAGAGAGTAAGTGTAGCCATTAGTGTACTTTAATATGATAAATTAAATAAATGTAATTTATTTGAATAAGTTAATTTATTAAATAAGCTTAATAAATAAACTAATAAATATAACAGTTTGCACATAGAATATATGGGTTCTGAGATACCAGAAAATATGTTAACATATCCTGGTACTCTCTCTTTTAGCTATAAAAAATACTTTAAAATATGCATAATCAGTTCTCTTAAGTCTAGTAATTCAGGCAACATGCTCATTTGAAAGTGATAATTTTGAATTATATCCCCAAATAAATATTAACACCATATGGCAAAGTCAGTCAATAATAAATTACAGTGAATAAGGATTAGAATTATGATGATGTGGTGAAATATAAACTCAATTAAAGAAACAAAACTTGAGATCACCAAAATCAGTGACTTATTTATGAGAAATTAATTACATCTGCCACTTTATAAATTTAATTTTATCTTTTACTTACTTCCAAAGACTATAAATTTTACAATTTTACAAGTATGGAAAACTATTTTCCAAAGCACTTATCATCATAAATATAACTTTTAGACTAACACAAGTTACCACACTTGGAGCCCTTGGGAAGTCATGTATCAGAATGTTGATGTGCTAACATTTATATGAGTGCTGGCCACCAGAGGTTAAAAGAGATATTAAATCCAAAAGATTGATGAATTGGGATAGTTCATGGAATAGTATATTGAATTAAATACATTGAAATAATTTTATAAATTTATAGTCTTTAAAATATTAAGATAGAGGCATCATGCAACTGCTTAACTCTCTTCTAATAATGAATTTTAACACCTAACATATTCAAAAGACATTGGCATGTACTATGATGAGATGCAACATTAATTATAAACAGTAATTCTATTGTCAGTAATGTGTGGTTTTTTGCGTATTGAAGAGTGCTTTTCAAAGGAGAAAAGATCACCCAAGCAATGTTCAGGGGCCAAAAGGGGCCATTTTGAGACTCCTGGTTTTTAGTTAATAGGACTTGTTGACACAATGGTAGGTTCAATGATTCACTGCTGTTGAGACCCTAGTGTACCTAGCCACCAGGAGGGCCATACTGCATCATGATCCAGGATTAAATCTGGCCTTAATGACAGCCTGTGAGATTACCACTTCTAACCTAAAGGTTTTTCCTTATTGTAACAGTTATCAAAATAAATTTATGTGATTCTCTTCTTTGTTAAGCAGTATTTTCCTTTGTTAAAATTACTTTATAGAAAATATTATCCAATACATGACAAAAAAATAGCCTATCTGTTTCCCCAACATTCCAGACCTCCTTTCCTTAGAAAATAGACATCAGGGGGCCGGGCGGTGGCGCTGGAGGTAAGGTGCCTGCCTTGCCTGCGCTAGCCTAGGACGGACCGCGGTTCGATCCCCCGGCGTCCCATATGGTCCCCCAAGAAGCCAGGAGCAACTTCTGAGCGCATAGCCAGGAGTAACCCCTGAGCGTCACAGGGTGTGGCCCAAAAAACAAAAAAAAAAAAAAAAAAAAAAAAGAAAATAGACATCAGGATGAATATTTATATTGAGTTTCAATTGGGGAAATAGCATCTGTGAGATACTAATATTGAATTCACTTTTTTTCTTTTGGTTTTTGGATCTGGCTCTATGCTCAGAAATCTCTCCTGACAGGCTCGAGGTACCATATGAGATGTTGGAATCAAAACACCATCCTTCTGCGTGCAAGGCAAAAGCCCTACCTCCATGCCATCTCTCTGGCCCCCTAATATTGAATTCTTATTGCCAGTAGTATAAGAGAACTTGCATACATTTCCCATTCTATTTCAAATGGACAATGGAAGATTAGAATGAAAGGAAAACAGATAAAAAGGTTAGGAGGAAATAAGTAGCCTACAAATAGTTAAGAAAAGAATCATTCAAACAAAAGAACTTCTTAGTACAGATGCTGGAAAAAAGTGCTAACTAGGAAGCACAATAGCCATATGGTAGGTTGCTTTCACTCCATAAATTTCAGGGCTTCATATAGAGTATTCAGGCTCAAGATGCCAAGGAGTGCATTAAGACATCTTGGCTCTAAATGAAGGCTCTGTAAATGTCAGCACATTTTATCCTGTTTAGACACCACTTTACTTAAGACCACAGCAAAGGATTTATCTACTTTTGGCTTGCATTTGGGGTCAAACGCTTCCCTAAAATTGTTTCCCCAAGTTTCAGCTTGCTCTCTGTATTACTCAGTCAGCCCATGTGGTGCTCTGGTCATACTCACAAGAATTAAGTAGAATTAATGATTAATGAAATATGAAATCACCCAATATCTCAATGACTCTTGCTCAAAACTGAAATGTATAAAATACAATCTGGCTTCAAGCAACCATTAAAAAGCTACTTTAAAATGTAAAAATGAATTTCCTTGTGAAAGGAAATCTTATACTTAATAGAAGCATGACCCCTCCCCCCAAAATATTTTAAGTGGAGGTATAGTGAAAAACACCAAGTTAAAAATGCACACACACACACACTTCTTTAGTCAACTTTATAATAAAGTCATTAATAATGGTATGTTTAGAGATATTTATTTTTTCATAATTTATTTAAGTACCATGATTACAAGCATATTGTAGTTGGGTTTTAGTTATAAAAGGAACACCTACCCAATGAGTGACTTTCTACACTTATTTCAATTGTACTATGTTACCACTGTGGGAATTAAATTACTCTTCATATTAATAAAAGTTCTAAGCTTCCTTTGGGTATTTAAAAACATTATTCAATTCATTAGTATAAAAAACAAATACCATGGTTGTACATCAACTCTTATTTACTAAATGCAAAGCAATTTCTTTTCTACCTCTTGTGGTCCAGTTTACTCTTAAGAGGCCAATTTATTGAATCAGATCAGGGAGCCAGGGAGAAAGCTCAATGAACTGGACCACTGCACTGTCTGAGTTTAATTCGAATAGTTTGATTAAAATAGTTCCCCAAATACCTCAGAGCAGTGCCAAGAATAACCCTGAGCACTGCTTAGGTGTGACCACAAAACCAAAACAAGTAAAAGTAAATATTATAAGGAAACTCTATTATTCTTTATAACATTTTGATCTTAGAGGAATGATTTGCTTTATATATATATATATATATATATATTTACATATACTTATACACATACATTTGTTCTTTTTAGAGGAATATTTTGAAGCACACACACACACACACACACACACACACACACATATATATATATATATATATATATATATATATATATATATATATATATATATATATATATATATATAAAATCTGACTTTTTCATTGCTTTTGAAGCTTCTAAGATATTTCCAAGCAAATTAAAATCTCTCAGGTGATGTATTCTGCATTCTATAATACAGATAAACAGATTATAAAGAAACATTTTTTTAGAAAATTATTTTATCATAAGGAAATGCTATACAAGTAAAATAATAATTTTACATCAATAATTAAGAAAAGTCAGCTAGGTCAATAATTAAGAAACAAGTAATTGTCTGTTCAATTTTACTAAGTTTTGCATTTCTAGGCTTTTTATATTTCATATAAAATCAAAAATATATTAGCATAGAATATAAAAATATTTATAAATGTCATTATATTTACCAAAATTAAACCCAAGTACAAAATAAATTTTATGCAATATAATTTAAATTCAGAAGTTGAAAACATATTTATGTAAATAAAAATAGGCATATGTTATGTTGCATTAAATTAATTGAATTTATTTATATTGTAATAAATAATCACAATTTGATTTTATTGATTTACTTACCATTTTTTAAATTATTTTTGGAGCCAGTAATACAAAGTAAATTTGTATGTACTTGCTAAGGGTGAAAACTTGTGGAAGAGAGAAAATGGGAACATTGATGGAGAGGTCACAGTGATAGTGGGATTATTATTGAAACATTGTAGGCCCGAAACAAGTGTATTATGAACAACTTTGTAAGTCATCATGGTTTGATTAAATATATTTTATAAGAAAATTTTTAATTGAATGATTATCTGCAAGCAATAAGAGACTTGAAATTTGAAAGATTTAAACAGAATGCTGTTAGATGTAAAAGCAATATTACATCACTTATTTTCAAACTGTTTAGAACCTAAGCATAGAGTTAATGCAATTAATGCATTTCTTCAATAATGAAACAATTAGATAGAATGCAATAAATTGATACATTCTTAATGCCTTTTTGTTAGCATGTATGGGAAATTTTTATGAATTGCTTAAAAAATTCTACTTTTTTGTTTATTTGTTTGGTTTAATTTTGTTTGTTTTTGCTTCATAGAAAACTCTACAGTGTTAATTGAGCAAAAAGATCAGCAACAAATATATGTTGAATGAAATTATTTTTTATTGACTTATTCACCATAGTCAAAATCTGTCCAAATTACTCACTGACTTTGATATAACTTCATACCTAAAAGGAAATTATTTTTCATGATAGACAATTAATGCACATCAGAATATGCCTAACAAATATACATTGTATTCAACTGTTTGTACTAAATTTATAGTTGTCTCTCCATAGAAAACTCAGCTTTGTCTCAATAAACCTATCACACTATGGTATTATCTAACTATAGTATAAATCCCTTGAAGTGTACAAAGTTTTCCTACAAAGAAGGATAATCTTATCATTATTACTGAGAACAGCCTCTTTCATTCCTTGTTTTCACTAGAGAATTGTCAGATTAAACACACTGTACCTGATTAGAATCTGTGATAATATTTTACTATAAGCCAAGGAGTCCTTTATGAGAAATTGCAATACCTATATCATTTTGAAAGGACCAAAGTCCCATTTGTACTAATTCAAGGGTAATTGTTTAAGGAAACCAAGTGAAAAGTTCTTTGAAATTTTTGAAATTTTTTGAAAATTGATTACTAACGTTTAGTCAGATGGAATAAGTCAATTTTTTTTACATTCTTTTTAGATAATTAATGACAGTCGAACATAGCCAAGAATAGTTTAGGTCTTTTCATACTAATCAATTCATTTTTTGGTGGGGACATATTCAGTAGTGCTAGTAATCTGGTGCCATTCCAAGACAAGTTTGACCCTAAGCAGAACTTAGTTGGTGGATTTCTGGGTCACCAGTGCCCACTCAACAATATTGCTGAGGATGGTCATAAAGTACCATGAGGTACAGGGTCTTGTATATGTTAAGCTTGTTCACTACCACTTAATCTCCTTAACTCTCAAGTCCTTCATTTATCCCCATAAAATTCCAATGTTTTCCCTCTGGACAATTTTATATTTGCTTTTAAATTAGTGTACACCAAATTAAAAGTCTTTCCTAAATAAATATGTTTTAACAAATCAGTTTTGAAAACCTGCTTTTAAAACATTAACACCTGATTTTTAGGTTAACAAATTTTAGTTAAACTATGAGAATTATTTTTAGTGAATGTTTCCTGCAGTAACTGAGATACTGTGAAATAGTTGGAGAAGGACAGGCTAATACTAAAATAATGTCCATTATTAATCTGAGATTCATGTAATCAGACATCCCATGTTTTACTTTGTTAGCTCATTTTTTTCTCAGTTGTATTTCATGATATATCCAGACTTTATTAAAAATGATGGAGCTAGGAAATATTTATTGATTCTGTATTGTGTTGAAGTTTATCTAATAGAGTGCTATATGACTAGTTTTACTCCACTGTCTGTGAACATACCATAGCAATATTTGATGTTAAGGTAATCTTAAAAAACTATTTTAGTGACAAAAGTTTCTCAATAATGTTGTCTAACTTTATATATCAACTGTTCTTCATTGCATATTTATTACAAATAACTAATGATGATATCTCAAAATTTTTAGGCTCCATGAATTACAAACATTTTTTGTGTGTTTTTTAAGCATTGTTTTTGTTAGCTTGTTATTTTTTGTTAGTTTGATATGGGATCACACCAAAGTAAGCTGGGGACTTACTTCTGGCTCTGTATTCAGGGATCACTTCAGTTTTTATATGTGGTGCTCAAGAGCCAATTGGGACTGGTCATGTGCAAGGCAAGCATCTTAACCTCTGGACTGTCTCCTTGGCAATAAATACTAAATATCTTAATCAAACCAAGAAGGAAAAATAAGTGTGGTAACTTTATGTGTGAGAAGGAAAAAAGGGTGGAGTTTAAATTAACAAATTTATAGGACTAATTAAATAATTTTAAATACTTGGGACAGCGTGATATTTTTAAAAATTTTAGAATATTTTTGTAACTGGGACAATTCTCAAATGAGAAGCTTTTCTTATTACTTAATGAGATTTATGGGTCGGATGAAAGGAGACATACTAGGATATACTTGGGATTTACTCCCGGCACTGAGAAATCATTCTTGGGCTTCAGAGAGTACTTTGCTCACAACCTATCTGGATTTGATTCCGAGCATACTGTATTGTCTCCCAAGTTCACCAACAGTGATCCCTGAGCATCAATGGATGTGACCCAAACCAAGAAAAAATTAAAGATAAAAAATAAATAAATCCAACTGGAGGGCCTCAGGATGCTATATAGTATTTTGGGGTTTGAACCTGGGTTGGCACGAGCAAATTCCCTACCCTCCCTCTGCATTCTCTCTATAGCCCCTGAATGGGGTATTTTTGAAAAAGCATTTAGGCAGAAAGTATAGTCGCACAATATCAGTCAAGTTTTATCCCACATAACCATGATTAACAGTGACATTTTTACCTCCCAATATGCAAATCGTTCTATAAAGCATCTCTAAAGAATGTTCTAGAAGCTAACCCCCATCATTATGTAGTATGAGTGTGTGCTGGGGGTATTTTCTGGTTGGAATCTATTTTTATCTCCCTAGTACATACTGTTCTAAAATGTCTACAATAGAAACAAATGCTTGAATCAATATTCTGTCCTTATTACATGTACTTATATTCTACAATGACTCATTATTCCGATTTTGAATTTGCCCAGGATAGTTTGTACTTTGCATTTTTTCCAGAAGATAGCAAGGAAAATGAAAGAAAACAAAAAACAATACAAGCTTTAAGTTGCCACTTTGCCTCCGATGCTTGTTCTATCATTATTAAGAGCATGTCACAACACCATCATTTTCTGGAATGTTTTTGTTTAGCAGAATTTTGTGCTGTGAAAACTCTGACATATTCCAGGGCGTATTTTGTGTCCATGCTGCCTCCTCCCTTCAGCACGCCACGCAGATGTGCGGCTGCTGGTATTGTATGACTAATTTTCAAGTCTACAATTGTTCTTAAATTGTGAAAAATAAGTACCTCTCTTTTTCAATAGGTTTTACTTCAAATAGTACTAACAAGGTATATATGTATGTATTATCAAAATATGTATATATTGTCTGTATATGCTAAAATACATTATGACCTAGGGGCAGAGGGAGGTCAACACTGGTGGTGAGAATTGCCCTAATTCACTGTTACTATGTACCTTAAATATAAATGTGAAAGACTTGTAATTCACATTGGTCTCAATAAAAATTATAAAAATAAATAATAATAAAATATATTATGACCTAGTCCACCATCTTTTGGGGCAAAATGCATGTTAAAATTTTTTACAACACCAGGAAAGTCAAATAAATGAAAAGCCTTACTGAATGACTGGGGCATATCCTCAATATGCAAGACCTACTTTGGTCTTGAATATATTCAGTGCTATTTGCCATATAATTAATCTTATGGTGTATAGAATTAGCATAGATAATTAATGTTTTGTGGTTTTACCCAAAAATAATTATACTAGATGGCTTTGAGTTGGAGCTTTATTTGTAGATATTCCCGTGAACAAAACATACAAGATTTTCTGTTTGCATAAACCTTAATTTTCAGCAACCAAAGGTATAATAAACCAAAGGAAGTTGATTAACTTTTATTTAAAAGTGCTAATTTTGGGAAGTTAAATCTTCTACAACAAAGGACTGATACCAAAAGGTATACTTTATATATTTGTTGCATTAATCTGACATCAATAAATAATATAACACAATTATAAATTGTTTTACATCTTCACAAAAAACTTCCCTCTTACAATCTTTCCAAATTTACCTATTGTCATTGTTATTTAAATATAAGGCATAAGATACAAGTAATCCACTTAATTGTTCTAGTCTTAAGCCTCTATGTTGATGATTAAAATGCCTTTTACCTCCATAAAAATGCCTTTTAGCAGACATTTGACATATTATTACTATATTATTATTATTATTATTATTATTTATGTTCCTAATGGCTTATCTCATTCCTGATTTGATATACACATGAATACTTTTATCCTGAACGGAATATGAGACATTGATAAACACGTGTGTGAACACAAAAAAACTGAGGCAAGCATACAGGACTGTTAAACATAATCAACATGATTAAAGTAATTGATTTATGTAAGACAAAAGTATGCCTTCATTGGAGTGTGATAACAAAAGAATTCACTTGGTAATAATCACCATTTCTGTAAATACAACTCAGAGCAAACATATTTTTAAATCATCATCTTCTATGAGGAAATGCAATACAATTTTGGTCCTGGGATAAATAGGAGAATGACAACCTAAATGATAAAATATCTATAACTGTATACAGAACCTATTCATAGAGGAGAAAGAAAAAATTTGTAAGTCTTAAACATTGTTTTGGCCTCAGAAACAGAATTCATCTAAATGAAAACCATTGTAATGGCTGGTTCCATATAACAAATGTAATATGCCTGGCAGGTCGCCTATAGTAACGGTGGTGGATGGATCCAGTTACTATGAATTGTACTAAATAAAAAAGTTCTGTCTAACATATGCTTTCACAGCCTGGCTATGTAGAAGCAAATCTTTTTAAACAAAGACATTGTTGTTTTAGCATTATCATTTATGGATTATGGTATATGAATATTTTATAAGCTATTCTTCATATTTAGTAGGCTTCTCCACAATAGTAAATTGAGGTTTAGGGAAATAAGCATATGCAAGCTGGAAATGGGGGTGGAGAGAGGACAATTTTGGTGATGGGAAATCCCTGATTCAATGTTAATATGTACCTAAAATATTACTGTGAAAGATATGTAATCCACTTTGGTCAAAATAAAAATTATTATTAAAAAAAGAAAACAATAAAGATTCAAGGTGTTCACTGTGTTTAAGTCAACCTCTTTCTCTGGAGAGTTAAGACCTAATGTTTGCAATAAAGAAAGGCATTTGTAAAATAAAAAATCAAAAAATTAAAAACGGGGGAGGGGAGGGGAGAATAAAAGGCATTGTTAGTAAAATCAGAACAAAAGAATGTAATATATAACTGACACAATGCCTTCTAGCAAACCTAAAAAAATATATAGTACAGTTTATAAAAATTGATTTACTTCCCTTAAAATTATAATCATATAAATTTATACTTGAAATAATAACATAAATTAAAAATTTATTTATTAAATAGAGATTTTTCTGCGTGTATAGAACTTTTATCAATGAAAATTTTATAGACATATATTGGTATGATTAAAACATATGCCATTTCAGTAATGCAGGACTAGAACCAAGAATCTCTATAAAATCTCTATAAAAGAAAGGTTAGAGACCAAAGTATCAGGCACATCAATGATGTAGATGGGTGATATAGGTATAAACATGTGCCTTTGTGTATATATATATATAATTTATATATACTTTATATCTTATATATTTATATAAATATATACTTTATATCTTATATACCACATATGTGTATGTATATATACATGTTATATATGTTTATATGATATATTATATATGCATTTATATAATCAAATTACAGCAAAATTGCAAGCATGAGATCCAAACTACAACAATAAAACTTGAAATACTGCTGGTTAAGAAGGCTTTTGGGCAGAAGGGAACCCACAGACATCAGTGGAGGGAAATTAAAGTAGTGATGGAATTGGTGATGAAACCCTGTATACCTAAAATTCAACTATGAATAGTCTATAAATGACAATGTCTTACTATTTTCTGCAAAGTTTAAACAAAATAAAAGGGAGAGGGTAATCAAGGCAACTCTCAGAGCCTTAAAAGAGTGAAGGAATTAGCTTTTCCAGTTGCTTCAGCATTCACTTGATAGACAGCCCTGAGAGCTTCATCATTAAACCTAGTCTATTTATAGAATTTCAAAACATGGTCATTCCTGAGAGCTCTGGGATGTTTATCACTCTGCTTTCAGAGTTGATAAGGTCATGCCAAATTCCCATGTGAAGAGCAAATATAACTTCAAAATCTAAATTGTGTGGAAGAGAAGGTATGCTGGCAGGAGAAAGTGATAAAAAATAGAAGTCTAGGCATTTTATCTTCTACAGATCTTCCAAAAGATTCCTTTGTAGGTCTTTTTACCTAGGTGCAATGCCATTCCCCTTTCAGCAGTGCAATTGCTCAAAGATCTCCACTACTTTTACAAGGGTTAAGTGAATTTACTTCCATGTCCTAGAAGGCAAACAAACTCTTACAAGCTGCGAGTATGTATTTAAGAATCCATTACCCATCACACATAAACTCACTTTTAAAATTGACTGGGATTCTTCACTTCACACACTGCCTGCTCCATTCCCCTTGATGCCAGGGACAACACTATAAAAGAGTGTGTTTTTGTTCTACAAAAATGAACATCTGTGACAGCCAGTTTTGCCAAAATAAATAAAAATTAAGTAATGACTCTGTGAGGTTATGCTAAACAATTTTTTTAAAGGCTCAGCTTTCTTTCTGAGGGAGTACAAAATGCCTCCAGATGCTGGTGCTTGTTTATTATTATGTGTGAGAATGAATGAGAAATTCAGAGTTAGGACAGACACCCAAAAGAAGATAAAATTCAGAGTCCAAAAGTTAGTTAATACAGTTCTATGTCATTTTTTTAAAATTATGAACGTTTTTCATGAAGAGAGGTGGTCTGCTTTCTAGTCGAAGGGGTTTAAGATACACTATCTAAAATATTTTTAGTTCTTTCAAGAACATAAAAGCATATTTGCATTGAGTGTAGGAACTTTGGAAAGTATGTCACTTGTTACTCTTATCAGTTTAGTTTCTGGCTATGGAAATATCTACATATTCTCTCAGTGTAATTATCTTCTAAATTTACATGTGTGAAATGATCTATAAGCACAGCCAGAAAAGGTCAACTTATTTTCTTGTCAGTCTCAAATAAGAAATTTATAAATTTTGAACAATCTGACACTTAAAAACTATTTTGCTTGATAATGATATGAGATAATTATTTTTATTTCTTAATTCAAATGATAGATAATTAATTTTTTAATTTCATTTTTAACTTGTTTTTCTTAATTTAAACATCTTGATTACAAATATGATTGTGATTAGGTTTCAGTCAAGTAAAGGACACCCCCCTTCACCAGTGCAACATTCCCACTACCAATGTCCCAAATCTCCCACCATCCCACCCCACCCCCACCTGTATTCTAGACAGGCTTTCCAGTTTCCTCATTTATTCACAATATTATGGTAGTTCTCAGTGTAGTTATTTCTATAACTGCACTCACCACTCTTTGTGATGAGCTTCATAAAGTGAGCTTGAAGTTCCAGCCCTCCTCTCATTGTCTCTGAGGATTGTTGCAAAAATGACTTATTTTTCTTAAAACCAGTAGATGAGTGAGACTATTCTGTGTCTCTCTCTCCCTCTGATTTATTTCACTCAGCATGATAAATTCCAGGTACATCCATGTATAGGAAAATTTCATGACTTCATCTCTCCTGACAGCTGCATAATATAACATTGTGTATATGTACCACAGTTTCTTTAGCCATTCATCTGTTGAAGGGCATCTTGGTTGTTTCCAGAGCCTGGCTATTGTGAATAGTGCTGCAGTAAAATATAGGTGTGAGAAAGGTGTTTTTGTATTGTATTGTTGTGTTCCTAGGATATATGCCTAGAAGTGGAATAGCTGGGTCGAATGGGAGCTCAATTTCTAGTTCTTGGAGGAATCTCCATATCACCTTCCATAGAGGTTGGACTAGATGGCATTACCATCAACAGTGGGTAAGAGTTCCTTTCTCTCCACATCCCCACCAGCACTGATTGTTCTCATTCTTTGTGATGTGTGCCAATCTCTGTGGTGTGAGATGGTATCTCATCTTCCTGATGATTAGTGATGAGGAGCATTTTTTTCATGTGCCTTTTGGCCATTTGTATTTATTTTTTAACAAAGTGTCTGTTCATTTCTTCTCCCCATTTTTGGATGGAATTAGATGTTTTTTTCTAGTAAAGTTCTGTCAGTGCCCTGTATATTTTGGAGATTAGCCCCTTATCTGATGGGTACTGAGTGAATCGTTTCTCCCAAACACTGGGTGGCTCTTATGTCCTGGGCACTATATCTTTTGAGGTGCAGAAACTTCTCAGCTTAATGTATTCCCATCTGTTGATCTCTGCTTCCACTTGTTTGGAATGTGCAGTTTCCTACTTCAAGATGCCTTTAGTCTCAATGTCATGGAGAGTTTTACCTATGTGTTGTTCTATATACCTTATTGTATCAGATCTGATATCAAGGTCTTTAATCCATTTGGATTTTACCTTCATACATGTTGTTAACTGTGGGTCTATGTTTGCTTTTTTGCAAGTGGCTAACCAGTTCTGCTGGAACCACTTGTTGAAGAGGTTTTCCCTGCTCCACTTGGGGTTTTTTGCTATTATTCAAAAATTAGGTGATTGTATGTCTGGAGAACATTGTCTGAGAACTCAAGCTTATTCCACTGACAAAGACCAATGAGGGTCTGTCTTTATTCCAATACCATGCTGTTTTTATAACTACTCCTTTGTCGTACAGTTTAAAGTTGGGGAAAGTAATGCTTCCCATACTCCTTTTCCCTAGGATTGTTTTAACTATAAGAGGGTGTTTATTGTTCCAGATGAACTTCATAAGTGTTTGATCCACTTCTTTGAAGAATGTCATGGGTATCTTTAGAGGGGTCACATTAATATGTATAATGCCTTGGGGAGTATTGCCATTTTAATAATGTTGATCCTGCCAATCCAAGAGCATGGTATATATTTCCATTTCCCTGTGTCCTCTCTTATTTCTTGGAGCAGGGCTTTATAGTTTTCTTTGTATAGGTCCTTCATATCTTTGGTCAAATTGACTCTGAGATATTTGAGTTTGTGTGGCACTAATGTAAATGGGAATGCCTTCTTGATGTCCATCTCTTCCCTATTACTATTGGTGTATAAAAAGGCCATTGATTTCTGTGTGTTAATTTTATAGCCTGACATTTTGCTACATGAGTCTCTTGGTTTTAGAAGCTATTTCGTAGAGTCTTTAGGGTTTTCTAAGTAGAGAATCATGTCATCTACAAACAATGAAAGCTTGATTTCTTCCTTTGCTATCTGGATTCCGTTGATATCTTTCTCTTGCCTGATCCCTATAGCAATCACTTCCAGTACTATATTGAAGAGGAGTGGTGAGAGCAGACAGCCTTGTCGTGCCAGAATTTTTTTTTCCTACTTGGAAGAAAATGCCTATATATTCTTTTTTATTTTTTAAACTTTATTTTCTTTTATTTTATTTAAACACCTTGATTACATACATGATTGTGTTTGGGTTTCAGTCATGTAAAGAACACCACCCATCACCAGTGCAACGTTCCCATCATAAATGTCCGAAATCTCCCTCCTCCCCAACCGACCCCCACCTGTAATCTAAACAGGCTCTCAATTTCCCTCATACATTCTCATTATTAGGACAGTTCAAAATGTAGTTATTTCTTTAACTAAACTCATCACTCTTTGGGGTGAGCTTCCTGAGGTGAGCTGGAACTTCCAGCTCTTTTCTCTTTTGTGTCTAAAAATTATTATTGCAAGAAAGTCTTTCATTTTTCTTAAAACCCATAGATGAGTGAGACCATTCTGCGTTTTTCTCTCTCTCTCTGACTTATTTCACTCAGCATAATAGATTCCGTGTACATCCATGTATAGGAAAATTTCATGACTTCCTCTCTCCTGACAGCTGCATAATACTCTATTGTGTATATGTACCACAGTTTCTTTAGCCATTCGTCTGTTCAAGGGCATCTGGGTTGTTTCCATAGTCTTGCTATGGTAAATAGTGCTGCAATGAATATAGGTATAAGGAAGGGGTTTTTGTATTGTATTTTTGTGTTCCTAGGGTATAATCCTAGGAGTGGTATAGTTGAATCATATGGGAGCTCGATTTCCAGTTTTTGGAGGAGTCTCCATATCGCTTTTCATAAAGGTTGAACTAGACGGCATTTCCACCAACAGTGAATAAGTGTTCCTTTCTCTCTACATCCCCACCAACACTGTTTATTTTCATTCTTTGTGATGTGAGGTGTGAGGTGGTATCTCATCGTTGTTTTGATTTGCATCTCCCTGATGATTAGTGATGTGGAGCATTTTTTCATGTGTGTTTTGGACATTTGTATTTCTTCTTTGTCAAAGTGTCTGTTCATTTGTTCTACCCATATTTTGATGGGATTCGAAGTTTTTTTTTGTAAATTTCTGTCAGTGCCTTGTATATTTTGGAAATTAGCCCCTTATCTGATGGGTAATGGGTGAACAGTTTCTCCCACTCAGTGGAGGGCTCTTGTATCCTGGGCATTATTTCCTTTGAGGTGCAGAAGCTTCTCACCTTAATATACTCCCATCTGTTAATCTCTGCTTTCACTAACTTGGAGAGTGCAGTTTCCTCCTTGAATATGCCTGGAGTCTCAATGTCCTGGAGTGTTTTTCCTATGTGTTGTTCTATATATCTTATGGTTTTGGGTCTGATATCGAGGTCTTTAATCCATTTGGATTTTACCTTTGTACATGATGTTAGCTGGAGGGTGTAAGTTCAATTTTTTGCAAGTTGTGCCAACACCACTTGTTGAAGAGGCTTTCCCTGCTCCATTTAGGATTTCCTGCTCCTTTATCAAAAATTAGGTGATTGTATGTCTGGGGAATATTTTCTGAGTATTCAAGCCTATTCCACTGATCTGAGGGCCTGTCCTTATTCCAATTCCATGCTGTTTTGATAACTATTGCTTTGTAGTAAAGTTTAAAGTTGGGAAAAGTAATTCCTCTCATATACATTTTCCCAATGAATACTCTAGCTATTCTAGGGTGTTTATTGTTCCAAATAAATTTCAAAATTGCCTGATCCACTTCTTTGAAGAATGTCATGGGTATCTTTAGAGGGATAGCATTAAATCTATATAATGCCTTGGGGAGTATTGCCATTTAGATGATGTTAATCCTGACAATCCATGAGCAGGGTATGCGATTCAAATTCAAAATGTCCTCTCTTATTTCTTGGAGCAGAGTTTTATAGTTTTCTTTTTATAGGTCCTTCATATTTTTAGTCAAGTTGATTCCAAGATATTTGAGTTTGTGTGGCACTTTTGTGAATGGGGTTGTTTTCTTTTTTTTTTTTTTTTTGGTTT
The DNA here is from genome assembly GCF_024139225.1 of Suncus etruscus. Taxonomy (NCBI): domain Eukaryota; kingdom Metazoa; phylum Chordata; class Mammalia; order Eulipotyphla; family Soricidae; genus Suncus; species Suncus etruscus. The sequence continues at coordinate 48,970,618 of NC_064860.1, read as the reverse complement.
TTGGGCCACACCCAGTAACACTCAGGGGTTACTCCTGGCTATGCGCTTAGAAGTTGCTCCTGACTTGGGTAACCATATGGGAAGCCGGGGGATAGAACCACGGTCCTTCCAAGGCTAGCACAGGCAAAGCAGGCACCTTACCTTTAGGTCCACCGCCCATCCCGGGGTTGTTTTCTTAATGTCCATTTCTTCCTTATTACTATTGGTGTATAGAAATGCCATTGATTTTTTTGTGTTAATTTTGTAGCCTGCCACCTTGCTATATGAGTCTATTGTTTCTAGAAGCTTTTTGGTAGAGTCTTTAGGGTTTTCTAAGTAGAGTATCATGTCATCTGCAATCAGTAAGAGCTTGACTTCTTCCTTTCCTATCTGGACTCTCTTGATATCTTTTTCTTGCCTAATGACTATAGCGAGTACTTCCAGTGCTATGTTGAATAGGAGCGGTGAGAGAGGACAGACTTGTCTTGTGCCAGAATTTAGAGAGAAGGCTTTTAGTTTTTCTCCATTGAGGATAATAATTGCCACTGGCTTGTGGTAGATTGCCTTCACTATATTGAGAAAGGTTCCTTCCATTCCCATCTTGCTGAGAGTTCTGATCAAGAATGGACCTTTTCAAATGCTTTCTCTGCATCTATTGATATGATTATGTGGTTTTTATTTTTCTTGTTGTTTATGTTGTGTATTATGTTGATAGATTTACAGATGTTAAAACATCCTTGCATTCCTTGGGATGAAACCTACTTGATCATAGTGAATGATCTTCTTAATGAGGCATTGGATGCTATTTACAAGGATTTCGTTGAGGAGCTCTGCATCTGCATTCATCAGCGATATTGGTCTGTAATTTTCTTTTTTTGTAGCATCTCTATCTGGTTTAGGTATCAAGGTGATGTTGGCTTCATAAGAGCTATTTGGAAGTGTTTCTGTTTGTTCAATTTCATGAGAGAGTATTGCCAGGATTGGTAGTAATTCCTCTTGGAAAGTTTGAAAGAATTCAATAGTGAATCCAACTGGGCCTGGGCTTTTGTTTTTGGGCAGACATTTGATTACCCTTTTAATTTCATCAATGGTGATGGGGGTGTTTAGATATGCTATATCCTTTCCTTCAACCGTGGAAGATTATAAGAATCCAAGAATTTATCCATTTCTTCCAGGTTCTCATTTTAAGTGGCGTAGAGATTCTCAAAGTAGTTTTTAATTACCATTTGTATCTCTGTCATATCAGTAGTGATCTCTCCTTTTTCATTCCTAATACGACTTATCAAGTTTCTCTATCTCTCTTTTTTTGTTAGGTTTGCCATTGGTCTATCAATCTTGTTTATTTTTTCAAAGAACCAACTTCTGTTTCATTGATCTTTCATTTGTTTTTTTGGGTTTCCACTTCGTTGGTTTCTGCTCTCATCTTTGTTATTTCCTTCTGTCTCCCTATTTTTGGGTCCTTTTGTTGAGCACTTTCTAGTTCTATTAGCTGTGTCATTAAGCTACTCAGGTAAGCTCCTTCTTCCTTCCTGATGTGTGCTTGCAAAGCTATAAATTTTCCTCTCAGTACCGCTTTTGCTGTGTCCCATTAGTTCTGATAGTTTGTGTCTTTATTGTCATTTGTTTCCAGGAACCTTTTGATTTCCTCCTTGATTTCATCTCGGACCCACTGGTTATTCAATATGAGGCTGTTTAACTTCCAGGTGTTAAAGTTTTTCTTCTCTATCCCTTTGGAATTCACAAATAAATTCAGAGCCTTGTAGTCAGCTTAGGTAGTCTGCAAAATTTCTATCCTCTTGATATTATGGAGGTATGTTTTATGTGCCAGCATGTAGTCTATCCTGGAGAATGTGCCATGTACAGCGGAGAAGAATGTGTATCCAGGTTTCTGGGGATGGAGTGCCCTATATATATCCACTAGGCCTCTTTCTTCCATTTTTCTCTTCAGGTCTAGTATATTCTTGTTGGGTTTCAGTCTGGTTGACCTATCCAGTGTTGACAAAGCCATGTTGAGGTCCCCCACAATTATTGTGTTGTTATTGATATTATTTTTCAGATTGTCAACAGTTGTATTAAATATTTAGCTGGCCCCTCATTCGGTGCATATATGTTTAGGAGAGTTATTTCTTCCTGCTCTACATACAACTTGATTAATATAAAATGTCCATCTTTGTCCCTTACAACCTTCCTGAGCATAAAGTTTGCATTATCTGATATTAGTATGGCCACTTCAGCTTTTTTATGGGTGTTGTTTGCTTTGATAATTTTTCTCCAGCCTTTTATTTTGAATCTATGTTTGTTCTGACTTTTCAGGTGCGTTTTTTGTAGGCAGCAGAAGGTTGGATTGAGTTTTTTGATCCATTTAACCACTCTGTGTTTCTTAACTGGTACATTTAGTCCATTGACATTGAGAGAAAGAATTGTCCTGGGATTTAATGCCATCTTTCTATCAAAATTTGGTGTGTCTTTTGGTTAGTCTTGTCTTAAATTAGGTCTTTCAGTTTTTCTCTTAACACTGGTTTTGAGTCTGTAAAGTTTCTGAGCTGTTTTTTGTCTGTGAAACCATGTATTCTTCCATCAAACCAGAAAATGAGTTTTGCTGGGTACAGTATTCTGGGTGAGGCATTCATTCCATTCAGTATTTTCACAATATCCCACCACTGCTTTCTGGCATTGAGTGTTTCTGGTGACAGGTCTGCTGTAAATCTCAAGGATGCGTGCTTGAACATAATTTCCCCTTTTGATCTTGCTGTTTTCAGAATTCTGTCTTTATCTGTGGTATTTGTCATTGTGACTAGGATGTGTCTTGGGGTGGTTTTTCTGGGGTCTCTTTTGGTTGGTACACTTCGAGAATGAAGGATTTGATTACATTTATTCTTTAGCTCTGGAAGTTTCTCTTTAATGATGTTCTTGACCATTGATTCTTCCTGGAATTTTTACTCCTGGGTCTCTGGGACTCCAATGATTCTTAAGTTGTTTCTGTTGATCTTATCATAGAGTTCTATTTTCATCTGTTCCCATTCTTTGACTAATTTTTCCATTATCTGTTTATTTGCTTTAAGTTTTTTTTTTCCAATTTCTCCTGCTGTATGGAATTGTTATGTATCTCATCTTCCACAGCACCAAGTCTATTCTCAGCTTCTGATACCCTGTCCCAGAGCTTATCCATTTTGTCATTCACTTCGTTTACTGACTTTTTCAGGCCTGTTAGTTGACATGTTATTTCAGTTTGGAGTTTTGTGATTTCTGTCTTCATATTTTCTTGGTTTTTATTAGTGTTCTGTTCACCTCGATCCATGATTTCTTTGAGTTCGTTGAGTATCTTCCATATTGCTAGTCTAAAGTTCTTATTTGAGAGGTTGATTCGTTGGTTGGTCATAATCTGGTCATCAGAATTGTCATTTTCATTCTCTATGTCTCATGTTGCCCTGCGTTGTTTCCCCATTGTCACACTGGTATTTTGGGTTTTTCTACGTGTTGTGGTGGTATTCATTGGCTATATGATGCAGGTAGCACACTCCTCTGGCTTTGCCCTTTCTGGAAGAGCTGACTTGCCTGTAAGGGAGGGGAGTCCTCCGTGGATGAAGCCTCACACAGGATCAAGTCTTAGGCCAGAGCAGGCAGCAGAGAATACAGTCCAAAGAGAAATGCTTGCTTCTGTGATCCAGCACAGTTCTTAGTGTGAGTTTTTCTTCTTGTTGCGATGGTGTTCTTTTCTTTGAAAGAGCGCACGACCACATAGCAAAGCGGAGCACTCTGCTGGAGCCTCTTTTCGGCCCACTCCCAAGATGTTCATGCAACAGGATAGTAAACAGACACACAAAAGCAGCACTCACAGTTTTTCACAGTTGGGCCCCACTGGGCAGGCGTAGTTTCATTGATTTTCACAGCCTGACATAAAAAACAGGGGACCCGGCTTCTGCAAAGTTCACGTTTTGGAGTCCTGCCCTAGAATTGGCTTCTGAGAGAGCCAGTTTTCTGGAGCCTCTTTTCGGCCCACTCCCAAGAGGTTCACACAACAGGATAGAAGACAGACACACAGGCAGCACTCACAGTTTTTCACAGTCTTGTGCCAGAATTTAGAGGAATGGCTTTTAGTTTTTCTCCATTGAGGATAATATTTGCCATTGGCTTGTGATAGATGGCTTCAACTAGATTGAAAAAGTTTCCTTTCATTCCCATCTTGCTGAGAGTTTTTATGAAGAATGGTGTTGGGCCTTATCAAATGTTTTCTCTGCGTCTATTGATAAAATCATGAGATTTTTATATTTCGTGTTATTGATGTTGTGTATGATATTGATAGATTTACGAATGTTAAACCATCCTTGCATTCCTGGGATGAAACCTACTTGGTCGTAGTGTATGATCTTCTTGATGATAAATTGGATCGTATTTGCCAGGATTTTGTTGAAGATCTTTGCATCTGCATTCATCAGGGATCTTGGTCTGCAATATTCTTTTTTGGCAGCATCTTTGTTTGGTTTTGGTATTAAGGTGATGTTGGATTCATAAATGCTGTTTGCGAGTGTTCCCTTTTTTTTCCATTTCATGGAAGAGCCTGGCTAGAATTGGCAGTAGCCCCTCTTGAAAGGTTTGAAAGAATTTATTAGTAAATCCATCTGGGCCTGGACTTTTCTTTTTAGGCAGATGTTTGATTAGAGTTTTAATTTCCTCAATAGTAATGGAGGTGTTTATATATGCTACATTCTCCTTACTTAACTGTGGAAGGTTACAAGTGTCCAAGAATGTATCCATTTCTTCTAGATTCTCATATTTAGTAGCATAAAGTGTCTCAAAGTAGTCTCTGATTACCCTTTGGATCTCTACAATATCTGTCGTGATCTCCCCTTTTTCATTTCTAATACAGGTTATCAGGTCTCTCTCTCTTTCTTTGTGTGTTTTGCCAATGATCTATCAATCTTGTTTATTTTCTCAAAGAAACAACTTCTGATTTTGTTGATCTTTTGGATTGTTTTTTAAGTTTCCACTTCATTGATTTCTGCTTTCAGCTCATTTATGTCCTTCTGTCTCCCTAGTTTTGGTTCCTTTGGTTGGTCATTTTTTAATTTTATGAGCTGTGTCACTAAGTTATTCAGGTATGCCCTTTCTTCCTTACTGATGTGTGCCTGTAAAGCTGTAAATTTTCCTCTCAGGACCGCTTTGGCTCTGTCCCATAGATTATGGCAGTTTGTGTCTTCATGATCATTTGCTTCCAGGAATGTTTTGATCCTTTTTGATTTCATCTCGGACCCACTGGTTGATCATTAGCAGGCTATTTAATTTCCAATTGTGAAAGTTTTTATTGTGTGCCTTTGTAGTTCACATCTAATTTCAGAGCCCTGTGATCAGCAAAGGTAGCCTGCAAGATTTCTATCCTCTTGATTTTATGAAGGTATGTTTTATGTATCAGCATGTAGTCTATTCTTAATGGAATCGTTTATTTCACTTACTTTTAATGCAATCAATGTTTATTGAGGCTTGAATCTCCCAACTTAATAGGTGTTATCTTTTTCCTGTTTGTTCTATGTTATTTTCATCTTTGTCTTTTCTTTTGACTTTCTTATTATTTCTACTTTTTCTCTTCTTTCAGAGTCCCTTTCCATTCTCACTTATATATTATGTTTTATTTTTTATCCAAGCTTGAATCAAAGATATCTGCTAGTATTTTTAAATTAATATTTATTTAGATAAGTTTTTCTCAATAGACACATATATCTTTACTAGAAAGCATTCATCAATATCTGGATGTTATTGGCAGGGCATGGAATGGGGCTATATAAAGTGTAAGGACCCAGGAATCAGCTTTGTAGAAGACATGTTCTTTAGCCTCTGCACAAGCTCACCTACCCTTTGTGTGTGTGCATGCGCGTGTGTATTTGTGTGTGTGTATTATTTTTATTGTGGTCGAAATGAATTACAAGTCTTTCACAGTAATATTTGAGGCACATAGTGACAATGAGTGAGGTGCATTCCCACCACCAGTGTTGTCCTCCCTTCTGCCCTGTTCCCAGCATGCATCCCACATCTCCCTCCTTTACCCCCGTAATGCTAGTCCAACTGTTCCCCTCTTGTACAGCTTGTTGAAAATTGGGTATTGATTCTGTTGTCATTTACTTTGGATTTGGCATTCATGTTTGAGCAGGTTTTATTTCTACCAAATGAACATGCCCTTTATATTTTTTATAAAATATTCTAAGGTAAGACTTATATATATTTTAAAGGGATATATATATCCCTTTAAAATTAATATCATTTAATATATGTAAACTATGGATTTTTGTTTATTTTGTTGCTGTTGTTGTTGTTGTTTTGGGGTCACACCTGGCAGCACTCAGGGGTTAACTCCTGGCTCTGCACACAGAAATCACTCCTGGCAGCTCCAGGGACTATAAGGAATGCCGAGATTTGAACCACAATTTGTCCTGGATTGGCTATGTGCAAGGCAAATGCCCTAAATGCTGTGCTATCTCTTAGGCCCAACTATGGATATTTTTATGATTTTCTTTCCTTTACTATTTCTCCAGCTTCTTTGTTTGCTCTATTTTATTTATGTTTCATTGTGATCTAGTATTTCCTTAACAATGCATCTGTCCTCCAGTATGTATAACAATGCATTTACTTTGCATTGATAATAAAATTTGAAATGGGATATAACTGAGCACCTAATCAATACTACTCTTTACAATATTATATATTTTAGTTGTAATCCTCAGTGAATGTCCATAGCTTCTTAATTATAAAAATCTAATATTGCTAAAAGTCATTGATGTACAAAAAATCAGGAGTCAAATGAATGATATTTATAATGACTTGGAGTTAGTATTATATTTAAAATATGAACACTGTTGTTCATATCAATATATAGCTATGTCAATTTCATATAATTTTTATGCAATTACAGCTATCAAATATAATGCTTGCTATATGTATAGTATTTAATCTTGAGCTGCTAGGTGGTAGAAAATATTATTAGATGGGACAATCAATAAAAGCAGTAAGTAAAGAATAAGCAGTTTTTAAAAAGTTTAAATAAGAAGTCCAAGATCATACTGTAAGTAGTGTTGGAGAGAATTAGCACTCCTGATTCTAGTTCTCAAACCCCATTCTTATAGCTTATAAAGACATAAAATACTTTTATTAACAAGTGTTGAATCCTATACAATAAATTGTAGTAAACAATTCAAAGTAGACCAAGAAGTCTGTGGCAATAGCTTTTTAAATTCCTTAAAATATAATATATAAATTTCTATTTCCACTGTGTTTTGTTTTTGTTTGAGTACTCATTCGTGATCAGGATTTACTTCTGGTTTTGTGCTCAGAACAGGGTCAGAGCATCATATGGGTGATCAATAAACAAAATTGAGTCGGCCATGTGTCAGACAAGCCCCTTACCCCTGTGCTACCACTTTAGCCTTTTAACCCTTTACTTTGATCAAGAAAATAACTTTGACAGAGACATATAATTCTCTTATATTTTAATTATAAGAGGTTAGGAGAGTGTACAATGATTACAGTTCATTCTAGTTACTAAATGCCCCCTCAGCATTTACAGATGCAACAGTAGATGGCCCTGAGCATTCTCCATTGCAACCCTGAATGCACCTGTGCACCTCTGGAGCACAATGGGTAATCCTGTGTACCGCAGTCCTAAGCAACGTCATATCTTCATTGAACTATTGGCCTGGTTTGCAGAGATTAAACTGTGAATATTATCCTTCACCTCCACCTCCCCAACACCCCACTTCAGCTCTCTGAATACTACTTGGGAAACCAGCCAACTGTTAGTAAGGTAATTAATAATTAATAAAATTTAATTTAAAACAATTTTATAAATTTATTAATAATTAATAAAATCCAGATGTTTTGATTTTAAATCCATAATCAGAAAAAAGAAGCTGGTGAACCACTGAAATAATATAAAATTAAATCATATAGTGTTAATACTATAACTTGCTTATTTAAATTATTCTTTATTGACATATTTTATTTTTAATTATTTATATATATATTGTGTTTTGGGCTACACCCAGAGATACTCAGGGTTACTCCTGGCTATGTGCTCATAAGTTACTCCTGGCTTGGTTGACCTAATGGGACACTGGGAGATCTAACTGCAGTTCTTCCTAGGTTAGAGCATGCAAGGCATGCTTGTGCCACTGCCCCAGCCCCAATTTTCAAAAAAAAAAATTATGCAAAAATATCTAAGTTCTCAAACTCTGGCTTTACTAAAGAAATATCATCAAAAGAATTAATGTATTCTTAAAAATGTATTTTCTTGAGTCATTAGTTCAATAAAATGCCAGGGAGGGTCTAAGAGATAGTAAAGGGTCCAGGGAGATAGTACATTTAATATATGATTTTCCTGCACTAGGTACAGGCTCAATCCACATCACCATATGGTCTCTTGAACATTGGAGGCACTTGAGCACTAAAGGGTTTAATTTTGAGGACCATGAGCACTGGCAGAGTATCACTGGGAATGATCACTCAGACCCTTAGACACTACTTGGAGGCCAATAAGGTAGAATAGGATAAAATAAAATAAAAGTTAGCAATGAAAAACTTCATTCAATTAGTGGAATTGCTATTAATTCTAGCCAAGAAAAACAATCATATACATCATGGAAAAGAATACTTGCAACTATGATTTCATTTTAATTTGTAAATATAGCAATCCGTAATGAGTTCAAATTTATTAAAACTTATATGCTTATATAAGATAAGATAAACATGTCCCCAAAAATTTAACAACTATTTAAAAATATTAGTACTTCATATAACTATAAGGATATATATATGTATATATATATATATGTATATATAACTTCACTAAATATTTCCAACTACTTTCTTAAATCCTCAAAGTGAAGGCATTTGAATTAGTGTTTGCCATTTGGCTTGTGAGTGAATTAGAGCTATTTTGAAATCAACGGTTGTCAACACATTCATTAATTTCCTAAGAATTAGTCAATAGTTTACTTTTCTTTCTTGAAACACAGTAATAAAAATGATTAAAGTAGGATTTGAATCATACTAAGTGAACTAATTGCTGTTTATCTTTGAAATTTCATGGGAGGAAGAAACCCGGAAAATCTCCTTTTCTGCTAAATTTTATCTTGATCTATAATCTTATTTAGGAACGTTATAAAATTGCATTTTAGGCATACAATATTTCAACACCTATCCCTTAATCTCTTTCCTTCCATCTGCCACCATTTGCCTCCCACCCACCTGGCTGCCTCTATAATAGAGGGGATTTTAAATAATTTTTTTTAATTAAGGAAAATGCCTCACATAGTTGACATAGTAGACCATTATATAATCATTTCTAGATAAGTGAAAAAAAGTTATTTAAAAAATAGAAATAAACAAAAAAGTGAAAAAAGGAAATTTCAATCCTTAAAAAGAAATAATAAAGAAAATGTACAGTAACAAGCATATTTGTGAACATTATAGTATCTCCAATGAAGTGATTAATACAGTGGCAGAAGGTTTAGAATGCTTTTATTAGCTATCCATTCTGATAAAGTGGTGTGTTTCTATAGGAATAACAGTATCAAACGAATGAAATTGTCTAGAAATTTAAAACACTATTAAAGATTCTGTGACTTTTAGGGGTATGTTTTCAGTTGCCTGGTCATCTGGAAGAAAATTTTCAGGGGGATGGTGCCTATACTCATTCCTAAAAGCACTAGTTGTATCAACCCTAAATACTGGTATACCTGAAATTTGGTCAGATTAGTGCCCCAAAATGAATTTTAGAGGAGCTGTGAGTCAGAATCATGAGAAAAATGGTAATTGTGGTTGATGGATGCAGCAGATGTGGCTTTGGCAAGGTGGGGTTTTGGTCCATCCTCTCTTCCTGAGATGGCCAGCTTTCTGCTTCATGACTAATATATCCAGGACTTTTCATGGCTTAGTTTACATCTTATTTGAGGGGGAAAAATGAGCCTATGTAGCTGACCCAGTGTGAACACCTTAAAGTAAGTTTTTATAATGTGGCTTACAGTACTGTTGCTGATAGAATTTTATATATAAGAACTTACCATCATTCAGGACTACACCCGCATTCTGGGTGAATGCTTCCCTCTACTATAGATGTTGGCCCTCCCTGTCCTATTTCCCAAACCACTCAAGTAGCATATTTCCTCCTGAATATCAGTTTTCATGCTCTTTGATTCCATTATTTTTGAATTTTTGTTATTCCATCAATATACTTACATCACTCATATGAGAGAGATTATTCTCTGTTGGTTTCTCTCCCACTAGCTAACTTCATTCGGTCTGATACTCTCTATCTAATTGCATGACTTTATATTTTCTCATGGCAAAGTAATATTTCATTGTGTATATGTACTGTACTTTTTTTTATTCAGTCATCTATTCTTGGACATTTAGATAGTTTCCAGATTTTATCCATTGTGGGTGGTGCTGAAAAGAATATATTTTTCTATTTTGTGTTTTTTCCTTGTAGGTATATTTCAAGAAGTGGAGTTGCTGAGTCAAATGGAAGCTCAGTTCCTAGACTTTTTAGGATTGTTTTCCAGAAAGAATGCACCAGTTGACATCCACACTAGCAGTTAATTCTACCCTAGCACTGGATTTTTATTTTGAAGTGTGCTAGTTTCTGTGTTATAAGATGATATCTTATTGGTGTTTGATTTTTATTACTTTCATGTGTCTTTTGATAATATATATTTATTTTTGGAGGAAGTTTCTGTTCATATCCCCATTTTTTATGTGGCTTGATGCTTTTGACTCAAACATTCTAAGGCACTCTATATTTTTAATAGTAGTCCTTTTAACAGGTGAGTTCTGGGTAAATAGTTTATCCCATTCCATGAATTTTCTTTGTATTCTAATCATTATTTCTTTGAGACACAGAAGCTTTCTTAATTTAATGTAGTCCAATTTGTTTATCTTTGTTTCTATTTGCCTTGCCAGCAGTATTTCATCTAGGAGGGTATATTTAGCTTCAATGCGTTGCTGAGTTCTGCCTACTTTTCCCTTATTACCTTATGAATTCATGTCCGATATCCATTTTGATTTGATTTTTGCATGTGGAGTTTGAAATACAGCTGAATTCTTGTTTGTTTTCAATAAAGCTAATAAGATTTCCTATTACCAACATGTTGTAATCTTCCCTGCTCCACTTCATAATTGTTTTTTTTTTATTGAAGATTAGCTGAGCATGTACCAAAAGTGACTGTTTCAGTCAGGATATTCAACTCTATTACGTTGATAAGAGGGTCTGTCTTTATTTCAGTACCATGTTGTTTTAAAATTACTACTACTCTGTAGTAGAGTTGAAAGTTGGGAAATGTGATGACTCCAATTTTTTCACAAGGATTGCTTAGGTTATTTGTGAAGATGTTTTCCCATAGATTTTACACATCTTTAATTATATTGATCCCAAGAAACTTTAATTTTAGAGTCACAATTATGAATGATATTGTTTGTTTAATATACTTTTTCTCTTTTACTATTTGATTACAGGAATTGAATGGATTTTTCTATAAATTTTGTAGCCCGTTCATTTTATTTTACAAATCTATTGTTTTTAGGAGATTTTTGTAGTCTTTAGAATTTTTGGAGAAAGAGCAATAGCACACTTGTAGTGTGTTTGCTTTGCAGGTGGCAATTTCAGGATGGAACTTGATTCGATCCCCAGAGTCTCATATGTTCCCCCAAGCCAGGAGCAATTTCTGAGCACATTGCCAGGAGTAAGCCCTGAGCATCACAGGGTGTGGGCCCCAAAGCAACAACAACAGTAATAACAATAAAAGAATTTTCTAAATATTTAATACACCATAGAAAATAGTGACTATTTCATTTCTTCATTTTCTATCTTATTATAGTTGACCTTTATTTCCTAATAGCTATGGTAAATATATTTGGTAATCTAACATTTTCTCTATATCTATGGACATTATAAAATGATATTTTTATAAAATGATTTATTGTCAAATGCTCAATATCCTTCATTTTATTTTATGATACATTTTTATTTAAACAACTTTATTAAATACATTATTGTGTTTGGGTTTCAGTCATGTAAAGAACACCACCCATTACCAGTGCAACATTCCCATCACCAATCTCCCAAATCTCCCTCCTCCCCACCCAACCCAGCCTGTACTATAAACAGGCTTTCTATTTCCCTCTTACATTCTCATTATTAGGATAGTTCAAAACGTAGTTATTTCTCTAACTAAACGCATCCCTGTTTGTGGTGAGCTTCCTGAGGTGAACTTCAGCTCTTTTCTCTTTTGTGTCTGAAAGTTATTATTGCAAGAATGTCTTTCATTTTTCTTAAAACCCATAGATGAGTGAGACCATTCTGCATCTTTCTCTCTCTCTCTAACTTATTTCACTAAGCATAATAGATTCCATGTACATCCATGTATAGGAAAATTTCATGACTTCATCTCTCCTGACAGCTGCCTTATATTCCATTGTGTACATGTACCACAGTTTCTTTAGCCATTCGTCTGTTGAAGGGTATCTTGGCTGTTTCCAGAGTCCTGCTATGGTAAATAGTGCTACAATGAATATAGGTGTAAGGAAGGGGTTTTTGTATTATATTTTTGTGTTCCTAGGGTATATTCCTAGGAGTGGAATAGCTGGGTCGTATGGGAGCTCGATTTCCCATTTTTGGAGGCATCTCCATATTGCTTTCCAAAAAGGTTGAACTAGGCGGCATTCCCACCAGCAGTGGATAAGAGGTCCTTTCACTCCACATCCCCGCCAACACTGCTTATTCTAATTCTTTGTGATGTGTGCCAAACTCTGGGCTGTGGTGGTACCTCATACTTGTTTTTATTTGCATCTCCCTGATGATTAGTGATGTGGAGCATTTTTTCATGTGTCTTTTGGCCATTTGTATTTCTTCTTTGTCAAAGAGTCTGTTCATTTTTCTACCCATATTTTGATGGGATTCAAAGTTTTTTTCTTCTAAATTTCTGTCAGTGCCTTGTATATTTTGGAAATTAGCCCCTTATCTGATGGGTAATGGGTGAACAGTTTCTGCCACTCAGTGGGTGGCTCTTGTATCCTGGGCACTATTTCCTTTGAGGTGCAGAAGCTTCTCAGCTTAATATATTCCCATCTGTTAATCTCTGCTTTCACTTGCATGGAGAGTACAGTTTCCTCCTTGAAGATGCCTTTGGTTTCAATGACCTGGAGTGTTTACCTACGTGTTGTTCTATATATCTTATGGTTTCAGGTATTTGGATTTAACCTTTGTACATGATGTTAGCTGGGGGTGTAAGTTCAATTTTTTGTAACGGGCTAGCCAGTTGTGCCAACACCACTTGTTGAAGAGGCTTTCTTTGCTCCATTAAGGATTTCTTGCTCCTTTATCAAAAATTAGGTGATTGTATGACTGGGGAACATTCTCTGACTATTCAAGCCTATTCCACTGATCTGAGGGCCTGTCCTTATTCCAATACCATGCTGTTTTGATAACTATTGCTTTGTAGTACATTTAAAGTTGGGGAAAGTAATTCCTCTCATATTCTTTTTTTTTTTTTAATGAGCGAAATTTTTATTATTTTTTTTTGAATATTTTTTTTATTTAAACACCTTGATTACATACATGATTGTTTTTGGGTTTCAGTCATGTAAAGAACACCACCCATCACCAGTGCAACATTCCCATCACCAATGTCCAAGTCTCCCTCCTACCCACCCAACCCCCGCCTGTACTCTAAACAGGCTCTCCATTTTCCTCATACATTCTCATTATAAGGAAAATTCAAAATGTAGTTATTTCTCTAACTAAACTCATCACTCTTTGTGGTGAGCTTCCTATGGTGAGCTGGAACATACAGCTCTTTTTACTTTTGTGTCTGGAAATTATTATTGCAAGAATGTCTTTCATTTCTCTTAAAACCCATAGATGAGTGAGACCATTCTGCGTTTTTCTCTCTCTCTCTGACTTATTTCACTCAGCATAATAGATTCCATATACATCCATGTATAGGAAAATTTCATGACTTCATCTCTCCTGACAGCTGCATAATATTCCATTGTGTATATGTACCACAGTTTCTTTAGCCATTCATCTGTTGAAGGGCATCTTGGTTGTTTCCAGAGTCTTGCTATGGTAAATAGTGCTGCAATGAATATAGGTGTAAGGAAGGGGTTTTTATACTGTATTTTTGTGTTCCTAGGGTATATTCCTAGGAGTGGTATAGCTGGATCATATGGGAGCTCGATTTCCAGTTTTTGAAGGAATCTCCATATCGCTTTCCATAAAGGTTGAACTAGACGGCATTCCCACCAGCAGTGGATAAGAGTTCCTTTCTCTCCACATCCCCGCCAACACTGTTTGTTCTCATTCGTTGTGATGTGTGCCATTCTCTGTGGTGTGAGGTGGTATCTCATCGTTGTTTTGATTTGCATCTCCCTGATGATTAGTGATGTGGAGCATTTTTTCATGTGTCTTTTGGCCATGTGTATTTCTTCTTTGTCAAAGTGTCTGTTCATTTCTTCTCCCCAATTTTTGATGGGATTAGATGTTTTTTTCTTGTAAAGTTCTGTCAGTGCCTTGTATATTTTGGAGATTAGCCCCTTATCTGATGGGTATTGGGTGAATAGTTTCTCCCACTCAGTGGGTGGCACCTGTATCCTGGGCACTATTTCCTTTGAGGTGCAGAAACTTCTCAGCTTAATATATTCCCATCTGTTAATCTCTGCTTTCACTTGCTTGGAGAGTGCAGTTTCCTCCTTGAAGATGCCTGTAATGTCCTGGAGTGTCTTGCCTATGTGCTGTTCTATATATCTTATGGTTTTGGGGCATATATCGAGGTCTTTAATCCATTTGGATTTTACCTTCGTGGAAGATGATAGCTGGGGGTCTACGGTCAATTTTTTGCAAGTGGCTATCCAATTGTGCCAACACCACTTGTTGAAGAGGCTTTCCCTGCTCCATTTAGGGTTTCCTGCTCCTTTATCAAAAATTAGGTGGTTGTATGTCTGGGGAATATTTTCTGAGTATTCAAGTCTATTCCACTGGTCTGAGGGCCTGTCCTTATTCCAATACCATGCTGTTTTGATAACTATTGCTTTGTAGTACAGTTTAAAGTTGGGGAAAGTAATTCCTCCCATATTCTTTTTCCCAATGATTGCTTTAGCTATTCGAGGGTGTTTATTGTTCCAAATGAATTTCAAAAGTGCCTGATCCACTTCTTTGAAGAATGTCATGGGTATCTTTAGAGGGATAGCATTAAATCTGTATAATGCCTTGGGGAGTATTGCCATTTTGATGATGTTAATCCTGCCAATCCACGAGCAGGGTATGCGTTTCCATTTCCGCGTGTCCTCTCTTATTTCTTGGAGCAGAGTTTTATAGTTTTCTTTGTATAGGTCCTTCACATTTTTAGTCAAGTTGATTCCAAGATAGTTGAGTTTATGTGGCACTATTGTGAATGGGATTGTTTTCTTAATGTCCATTTCTTCCTTATTGCTATTGGTGTATAGAAAGGCCATTGATTTTTGTGTGTTAATTTTGTAGCCTGCCACCTTGCTATATGAGTCTATTGTTTCTAGAAGCTTTTCGGTGGAGTCTTTAGGGTTTTCTAAGTAGAGTATCATGTCATCTGCAAACAGTGAGAGCTTGACTTCTTCCTTTCCTATCTGGATTCCATTGATATCTTTTTCTTGCCTAATCGCTATAGCAAGTACTTCCAGTGCTATGTTGAATAGGAGTGGTGAGAGGGGACAGCCTTGTCTTGTACCAGAATTTAGAAGGAAGGCTTTTAGTTTTTCTCCGTTGAGGATAATATTTGCCATTGGCTTGTGGTAGATGGCTTCAACTAGATTGAGAAAGGTTCCTTCCATTCCCATCTTGCTGAGAGTTTTGATCAAGAATGGGTGTTGGACCTTATCAAATGCTTTCTCTGCATCTATTGATATGATCATGTGGTTTTTATTTTTCTTGTTATTGATGTTGTGTATGATGTTGATGTATTTACGGATGTTAAACCAGCCTTGCATTCCTGGGATGAAACCTACTTGATCGTAGTGGATGATCTTCTTAATGAGGCATTGAATCCTATTTGCCAGGATTTTGTTGAAGATCTTTGCATCGGCATTCATCAGCGATATTGGTCTGTAATTTTCTTTTTTTGTAGCATCTCTGTCTGGTTTAGGTATCAAGGTGATGTTGGCTTCATAAAAGCTATTTGGAAGTGTTTCCGTTTGTTCAATTTCATGAAAGAGTCTTGCCAGAATTGGTAGTAGTTCCTCTTGGAAAGTTTGAAAGAATTCATTAGTGAATCCATCTGGGCCTGGGCTTTTGTTTTTCGGCAGAACTTTGATTACCGTTTTGATTTCATCAATGGTGATGGGGGTGTTTAGATATGCTACATCCTCTTCCTTCAACCGTGGAAGATTATAAGAGTCCAAGAATTTATCCATTTCTTCCAGGTTCTCATTTTTAGTGGCGTAGAGTTTCTCAAAGTAGTTTCTGATTACCCTTTGAATCTCTGTCATATCAGTAGTGATCTCTCCTTTTTCATTCCTAATACGAGTTATCAAGTTTCTCTCTCTCTCTTTCTTTGTTAGGTTTGCCAGTGGTCTATCAATCTTGTTTATTTTTTCAAAGAACCAACTTCTGCTTTCGTTGATCTTTCGGATTGTTTTTTGGGTTTCCACTTCATTGATTTCTGCTCTCAGCTTTGTTATTTCCTTCTGTCTTCCTATTTTTGGGTCCTTTTGTTGAGCACTTTCTAGTTCTATTAGCTGTGTCATTAAGCTTCTCAGGTAAGCTCCTTCTTCCTTCCTGATGTGTGCTTGCAAAGCTATAAATTTTCCTCTCAGTACTGCTTTTGCTGTGTCCCATAAGTTCTGAGAGTTTGTGTCTTTATTGTCATTTGTTTCCAGGAACATTTTGATTTCCTCCTTGATTTCATCTCGGACCCACTGGTTATTGAGTATGAGGCTGTTTAACTTCCAGGTATTAATGTTTTTCTTCTGAGTCCCTTTGGAGTTCACAAATAATTTCAGAGCCTTGTGGTCAGCAAAGTTAGTCTGCAAAATTTCTATCCTCTTGATATTATGGAGATATGTTTTATGTGCCAGCATGTAGTCTATCCTGGAGAATGTCCCATGTACGTTGGAGAAGAATGTGTATCCAGGTTTCTGGGGGTGGAGTGTCCTATATATATCCACTAGGCCTCTTTCTTCCATTTCTCTCCTCAGGTCTAGTATATTCTTGTTGGGTTTCAGTCTGGTTGACCTATCCAGTGTTGACAAAGCCGTGTTAAGGTCCCCCACAATTATTGTGTTGTTATTGATATTATTTTTCAGATTTGTCAACAGTTGTATTAAATATTTTGCTGGCCCCTCATTTGGTGCATATATGTTTAGGAGAGTGAATTCTTCCTGCTCTATATACCCCTTGATTAATATAAAATGTCCATCTTTGTCCCTTACAACCTTCCTGAGTATAAAGTTTACATTATCTGATATTAGTATGGCCACTCCAGCTTTTTTATGGGTGTTGTTTGCTTGGATGATTTTTCTCCAGCCTTTTATTTTGAGTCTATGTTTGTTCTGACTATTCAGGTGTGTTTCTTGTAGGCAGCAGAAGGTTGGATTGAGTTTTTTGATCCATTTAGCCACTCTATGTCTCTTGACTGGTGCATTTAGACCATTTACGTTGAGAGAAAGAATTGTCCTGGGATTTAATGCCATCTTTATATCAAAATTTGGTGTCTTTTGGTTAGTCTTGTCTTAAATTAGGTCTTTCAGTTTTTCTCTTAAGACTGGTTTTGTGTCTGTAAAGTTTCTGAGCTGCTTTTTGTCAGTGAAACCATGTATTCTTCCGTCAAACCGGAAAGTGAGTTTTGCTGGGTATAGTATTCTGGGTGAAGCATTCATTTCATTCAGTCTTGTTACAATATCCCACCACTGCTTTCTGGCATTGAGTGTTTCTGGTGACAGGTCTGCTGTAAATCTCAAGGATGCTTGCTTGAATGTAATTTCCCCTTTTGATCTTGCTGTTTTTAGAATTCTGTCTCTATCTGTGGGATTTGTCATTGTGACTAGGATGTGTCTTGGGGTGGTTTTTCTGGGGTCTCTTTTGGTTGGTACTCTTCGAGCATGCAGGATTTGATCACCTATATTCTTTAGCTCTGGAAGTTTCTCTTTAATGATGTTCTTGACCATTGATTCTTCCTGGGAATTTTCTTCCTGGGTCTCTGGGACGCCAATGATTCTTAAGTTGTTTCTGTTGATCTTATCATAGACTTCTATTTTCATCTGTTCCCATTCTTTGACTAATTTTTCCGTTGTCTGCTCATTTGCTTTAAGTTTTTTGTCCAATCTCTCCTGCTGTATGGAATTGTTATGTATCTCATCTTCCACAGCACCAAGTCTATTCTCAGCTTCTGATACCCTGTCCCAGAGCTTATCCATTTTGTCATTCACTTCGTTTACTGACTTTTTCAGTCCTGTTAGTTGACATGTTATTTCAGTTTGGAGTTTTGTCATTTCTGCCTTCATATTTTCTTGGTTCTTATTAGTGTTCTGTTCAACTCGATCCATGGTTTCTTGGAGTCTGTTGAGCACCTTCCATATTGCTAGTCTAAAGTCCTTATCTGAGAGGTTGATTAGTTGTTCAGTCATTATCTGGTCCTCAGAATTGTCATCTTCATTCTCTATGTCTGATGCTGGCCTGCGTTGTTTCCCCATTGTCACACTTGTATTGTGGGTTTTTCTACGTGTTGTGGTGGTATTCATTGTCTATATGATGTAGGCAGCACACTCCTCTGGCTTCTCCCTTTCTGGATGGGCTGACTTGCCTCTAAGGGAGGGGAGTCCTCCGTGGATGAAGCCTCACACTGGGTCAAATCTTAGGCCCGAGCATGCAACAGAGAAGACCGTCCAGAGAGAAATGCTTGCTTCTCTGATATAGCACAGTTCTTATTGTGATTTTTTCTTATTGTTGCAATGGTGTTCTTTTCTTAGAAGGAGCGCACGGCCGCGTAGCGAAGCGGCCGTGCTCTGATGGAGCCTCTTTTGCCCCACTCCCAAGAGTTTCACACAAGAGGACAGTAGACAGATATTTACAGTTCACACTCACAGTTGGGCCCCTCTGCGCAGGCTTAGATTCGTGTCTTTTCCCCGCCTTATGTCCCAAGCAGGGAATCCAGCTTCTGCAGCAGTCTGCCGGCCGGTTTTTATGTTCTGAAGTCCCGCCCTGGAAATGGCCTCCAGGATAGGGAGAGCAGATTTCTGGAGCTCTTTTGCCCCACTCCCAAGAGTTTCACACAAGAGGACAGTAGACAGATATTTACAGTTCACACTCACAGTTGGGCCCCTCTGCGCAGGCTTAGATTCGTGTCTTTTCCCCGCCTGATGTCCCAAGCAGGGAATCCAGCTTTCCTCTCATATTCTTTTTTCTAACGAATACTCTAACTATTCTAGGGTGTTTATTGTTCCAAATGAATTTTAAAAGTGCCTGATCCACTTCTTTGAAGAATGTCATGGGTATCTTTAGAGGGATCGCATTAAATCTGTACAATGTTTTGGGGAGTATTGTGATTTTAATTATGTTAATTCTGCCAATCCATGATTAGGGTATGTGCTTCCATTTCTGTGTGTCCTCTCTTATTTCTTGAAGCAGATTTTTATAGTTTTCTTTGTATAGGTCCTTCACATTTTTAGTCAGGTTGATTCCAAGATATTTGAGTTTGTGTGGCACTATTGTGAATGAGGTTGTTTTCTTTTTTTTTTTTTTTCTTTTTTGGTTTTTTGGGCGACACCTGGTAATACTCAGGGGTTACTCCTGGCTATGCGCTCAGAAGTTGCTCCTGGCTTGGGGGACCATATGGGACACCAGGGGGATCGAACCGCGGTCCGTCCTAGGCTAGCGCATGCAAGGCAGGCACCTTACCTCTAGCGCCACCGCCCGGCCCCCGGGGCTGTTTTCTTAATGTCCATTTCTTCCTTATTACTATTGGTGTATAGGAAGGCCATTGATTTTTGTGTGTTAATTTTGTAGCCTGCCAACTTGCTATATGAGTCTATTGTTTCTAGAATCTTTTTCATAGATACTTAGGGATTTTCTAGGTAGAGTATCATGTCATCTGCAAACAGCGAGAGCTTGACTTCTTCCTTTCCTATCTGGATTTCCTTGATATCTTTTTCTTGCCTAATCGCTATAGCAAGTACTTCCAGTGATATGTTGAATAGGTGTGGTGAGAGAGGACAGCCTTGTCTTGTGCCAGAATTTAGAGAAAAGGCTTTCAGTTTTTCTACATTGAGGACAACATTTGCCTCTGGCTTGTGGTAGATGGCCTTAAATATATTGAGAAAGGTTATTTCCATTCCCATCTTGCTGACAATTTTGATCAAGAATGGGTGTTGGACCTTATCAAATGCTTTCTCTGCATTTATTGATATAATTATGTGATTTTTATTTTTCTTGTTGTTGATGTTGTGTATTATGTTGATCAATTTATGGATGTTAAACCAGCCTTGCATTTCTGGGATGAAACCTACTTGATCATAGTGGATGATCTTCTTAATGAGGCATTGAATCCTAATTGCCAGGATTTTGTTAAGGATCTTTGCATCGGCATTCATCAGCGATATTGGTCTGTAATTTTCTTTTTTTGTAGCATCTCTGTCTGGTTTAGGTATCAAGGTGATGTTGGCTTCATAAAAGCTATTTGGAAGTGTTTCCGTTTGTTCAATTTCATGAAAGAGTCTTGCCAGAATTGGTAGTAGTTCCTCTTGGAAAGTTTGAAAGAATTCATTAGTGAATCCATCTGGGCCTGGGCTTTTGTTTTTCGGCAGAACTTTGATTACCGTTTTGATTTCATCAATGGTGATGGGGGTGTTTAGATATGCTACATCCTCTTCCTTCAACCGTGGAAGATTATAAGAGTCCAAGAATTTATCCATTTCTTCCAGGTTCTCATTTTTAGTGGCGTAGAGTTTCTCAAAGTAGTTTCTGATTACCCTTTGAATCTCTGTCATATCAGTAGTGATCTCTCCTTTTTCATTCCTAATACGAGTTATCAAGTTTCTCTCTCTCTCTTTCTTTGTTAGGTTTGCCAGTGGTCTATCAATCTTGTTTATTTTTTCAAAGAACCAACTTCTGCTTTCGTTGATCTTTCGGATTGTTTTTTGGGTTTCCACTTCATTGATTTCTGCTCTCAGCTTTGTTATTTCCTTCTGTCTTCCTATTTTTGGGTCCTTTTGTTGAGCACTTTCTAGTTCTATTAGCTGTGTCATTAAGCTTCTCAGGTAAGCTCCTTCTTCCTTCCTGATGTGTGCTTGCAAAGCTATAAATTTTCCTCTCAGTACTGCTTTTGCTGTGTCCCATAAGTTCTGAGAGTTTGTGTCTTTATTGTCATTTGTTTCCAGGAACATTTTGATTTCCTCCTTGATTTCATCTCGGACCCACTGGTTATTGAGTATGAGGCTGTTTAACTTCCAGGTGTTAATGTTTTTCTTCTGAGTCCTTTTGGAATTCACAAATAATTTCAGAGCCTTGTGGTCAGCAAAGTTAGTCTGCAAAATTTCTATCCTCTTGATATTATGGAGATATGTTTTATGTGCCAGCATGTAGTCTATCCTGGAGAATGTCCCATGTACGTTGGAGAAGAATGTGTATCCAGGTTTCTGGGGGTGGAGTGTCCTATATATATCCACTAGGCCTCTTTCTTCCATTTCTCTCCTCAGGTCTAGTATATTCTTGTTGGGTTTCAGTCTGGTTGACCTATCCAGTGTTGACAAAGCCGTGTTATGGTCCCCCACAATTATTGTGTTGTTATTGATATTATTTTTCAGATTTGTCAACAGTTGTATTAAATATTTTGCTGGCCCCTCATTTGGTGCATATATGTTTAGGAGAGTGAATTCTTCCTGCTCTATATACCCCTTGATTAATATAAAATGTCCATCTTTGTCCCTTACAACCTTCCTGAGTATAAAGTTTACATTATCTGATATTAGTATGGCCACTCCAGCTTTTTTATGGGTGTTGTTTGCTTGGATGATTTTTCTCCAGCCTTTTATTTTGAGTCTATGTTTGTTCTGACTATTCAGGTGTGTTTCTTGTAGGCAGCAGAAGGTTGGATTGAGTTTTTTTGATCCATTTAGCCACTCTATGTCTCTTGACTGGTGCATTTAGACCATTTACGTTGAGAGAAAGAATTGTCCTGGGATTTAATGCCATCTTTATATCAAAATTTGGTGTCTTTTGGTTAGTCTTGTCTTAAATTAGGTCTTTCAGTTTTTCTCTTAAGACTGGTTTTGTGTCTGTAAAGTTTCTGAGCTGCTTTTTGTCAGTGAAACCATGTATTCTTCCGTCAAACCGGAAAGTGAGTTTTGCTGGGTATAGTATTCTGGGTGAAGCATTCATTTCATTCAGTCTTGTTACAATATCCCACCACTGCTTTCTGGCATTGAGTGTTTCTGGTGACAGGTCTGCTGTAAATCTCAAGGATGCTTGCTTGAATGTAATTTCCCCTTTTGATCTTGCTGTTTTTAGAATTCTGTCTCTATCTGTGGGATTTGTCATTGTGACTAGGATGTGTCTTGGGGTGGTTTTTCTGGGGTCTCTTTTGGTTGGTACTCTTCGAGCATGCAGGATTTGATCACCTATATTCTTTAGCTCTGGAAGTTTCTCTTTAATGATGTTCTTGACCATTGATTCTTCCTGGGAATTTTCTTCCTGGGTCTCTGGGACGCCAATGATTCTTAAGTTGTTTCTGTTGATCTTATCATAGACTTCTATTTTCATCTGTTCCCATTCTTTGACTAATTTTTCCGTTGTCTGCTCATTTGCTTTAAGTTTTTTGTCCAATCTCTCCTGCTGTATGGAATTGTTATGTATCTCATCTTCCACAGCACCAAGTCTATTCTCAGCTTCTGATACCCTGTCCCAGAGCTTATCCATTTTGTCATTCACTTCGTTTACTGACTTTTTCAGTCCTGTTAGTTGACATGTTATTTCAGTTTGGAGTTTTGTCATTTCTGCCTTCATATTTTCTTGGTTCTTATTAGTGTTCTGTTCAACTCGATCCATGGTTTCTTGGAGTCTGTTGAGCACCTTCCATATTGCTAGTCTAAAGTCCTTATCTGAGAGGTTGATTAGTTGTTCAGTCATTATCTGGTCCTCAGAATTGTCATCTTCATTCTCTATGTCTGATGCTGGCCTGCGTTGTTTCCCCATTGTCACACTTGTATTGTGGGTTTTTCTACGTGTTGTGGTGGTATTCATTGTCTATATGATGTAGGCAGCACACTCCTCTGGCTTCTCCCTTTCTGGATGGGCTGACTTGCCTCTAAGGGAGGGGAGTCCTCCGTGGATGAAGCCTCACACTGGGTCAAATCTTAGGCCCGAGCATGCAAAAGAGAAGACCGTCCAGAGAGAAATGCTTGCTTCTCTGATATAGCACAGTTCTTATTGTGATTTTTTCTTATTGTTGCAATGGTGTTCTTTTCTTAGAAGGAGCGCACGGCCGCGTAGCGAAGCGGCCGTGCTCTGATGGAGCCTCTTTTGCCCCACTCCCAAGAGTTTCACACAAGAGGACAGTAGACAGATATTTACAGTTCACACTCACAGTTGGGCCCCTCTGCGCAGGCTTAGATTCGTGTCTTTTCCCCGCCTTATGTCCCAAGCAGGGAATCCAGCTTCTGCAGCAGTCTGCCGGCCGGTTTTTATGTTCTGAAGTCCCGCCCTGGAAATGGCCTCCAGGATAGGGAGAGCAGATTTCTGGAGCTCTTTTGCCCCACTCCCAAGAGTTTCACACAAGAGGACAGTAGACAGATATTTACAGTTCACACTCACAGTTGGGCCCCTCTGCGCAGGCTTAGATTCGTGTCTTTTCCCCGCCTGATGTCCCAAGCAGGGAATCCAGCTTTCCTCTCATATTCTTTTTTCTAACGAATACTCTAACTATTCTAGGGTGTTTATTGTTCCAAATGAATTTTAAAAGTGCCTGATCCACTTCTTTGAAGAATGTCATGGGTATCTTTAGAGGGATCGCATTAAATCTGTACAATGTTTTGGGGAGTATTGTGATTTTAATTATGTTAATTCTGCCAATCCATGATTAGGGTATGTGCTTCCATTTCTGTGTGTCCTCTCTTATTTCTTGAAGCAGATTTTTATAGTTTTCTTTGTATAGGTCCTTCACATTTTTAGTCAGGTTGATTCCAAGATATTTGAGTTTGTGTGGCACTATTGTGAATGAGGTTGTTTTCTTTTTTTTTTTTTTCTTTTTTGGTTTTTGGGCGACACCTGGTAATACTCAGGGGTTACTCCTGGCTATGCGCTCAGAAGTTGCTCCTGGCTTGGGGGACCATATGGGACACCAGGGGGATCGAACCGCGGTCCGTCCTAGGCTAGCGCATGCAAGGCAGGCACCTTACCTCTAGCGCCACCGCCCGGCCCCCGGGGCTGTTTTCTTAATGTCCATTTCTTCCTTATTACTATTGGTGTATAGGAAGGCCATTGATTTTTGTGTGTTAATTTTGTAGCCTGCCAACTTGCTATATGAGTCTATTGTTTCTAGAATCTTTTTCATAGATACTTAGGGATTTTCTAGGTAGAGTATCATGTCATCTGCAAACAGCGAGAGCTTGACTTCTTCCTTTCCTATCTGGATTTCCTTGATATCTTTTTCTTGCCTAATCGCTATAGCAAGTACTTCCAGTGATATGTTGAATAGGTGTGGTGAGAGAGGACAGCCTTGTCTTGTGCCAGAATTTAGAGAAAAGGCTTTCAGTTTTTCTACATTGAGGACAACATTTGCCTCTGGCTTGTGGTAGATGGCCTTAAATATATTGAGAAAGGTTATTTCCATTCCCATCTTGCTGACAATTTTGATCAAGAATGGGTGTTGGACCTTATCAAATGCTTTCTCTGCATTTATTGATATAATTATGTGATTTTTATTTTTCTTGTTGTTGATGTTGTGTATTATGTTGATCAATTTATGGATGTTAAACCAGCCTTGCATTTCTGGGATGAAACCTACTTGATCATAGTGGATGATCTTCTTAATGAGGCATTGAATCCTAATTGCCAGGATTTTGTTAAGGATCTTTGCATCTGTAATCATCAGCGATATTGGTCTGTAATTTTGGTTTTTGGTAGCAACTCTGTCTGGTTTAGGAGTCAAGGTGATGTTGGCTTATAAAAGCTATTTGGAAGTGTTCCTGTTTTTTCAATTTTATGAAAGATTCTTACCCGGATCGGTAGTAGTTTGTCTTAAAATGTCTGAAAGAATTCATTAGTAAATCCTTCTGGGCGTGGCCTTTTGTTTTTGGTTAGACATTTGATTACTATCTTAATTTCCTCAGTAGTGATGGGTGTGTTTAGATATGCAATATCCTCTTCATTCACCCGTGGAAGATTATAAGAGTCCAAATATTTATCCATTTCTTCCAGATTTTCATTTTTAGTGGCATAGAGTTTCTCACAGTAGCTTCTGATTACCCTTTGAATTTCTACTATATCAGTAGTGATCTCTCCTTTTTATTCCTAATATGAGTTATCAAGTATCTCTCTCTTTCTTTATTAGTTTTGCCAGTGGTTTATCAATCTTGTTTATTTTTTCAAAGAACCAACTTCTGATTTCGTTAATCTTTCTGATTGATTTTTGGGTTTCCACTTCATTGATTTCTGCTCTCAGCTTTGTTATTTCTTTCTGTCTCCCTATTTTTGGGTCCTTTGTTGAGTGTATTCTAATTCTATGAGCTGCGTCATTAAGCTATTCAGGTATGCCCCTTCTTCTTTCCTGATATGTGCTTGCAGAGCTATAAATTTTCCTCTGACTACTGCTTTCGCAGTATCCCATAGGTTCTGATAGTTTGTGTCTCCATTGTCATTTGTTTTCAGGAAGGTTTTAATTTTCTTTTTTATTTCATCTCTGACCCACTGGTTATTCAGTATTAGGCTGTTTAACTTCCAGGTATTAAAGTTTTTCTTCTGTGTCCCTTTGTATTTCACATATAATTTCAGGGCCTTGTGGTTAGCGAAGGTAGCCTGCAAAATTTCTATCCTCTTGATATTATGGACGAATGTTTTATGTGCTATCATGTAGTCTATCCTAGAGAATATCCCATGTACATTAGATAAGAATGTGTATCCAGGCTTCTGGGGGTGGAGTGTCCTGTATATATGTACTAGGCCTCTTTCTCCCATTTCTCTTTTCAGGTCTAGCATATTCTTGTTGGGTTTCTGTCTGGTTGACTGGTCAAGTGTTGACAATGCCGTGCTGAGGTCTCCCACAATTATTGTGTTGTTGTTGATATTTTTCAGATTTGTCAACAATTTTATTAAATATTTTGCTGGCCCCTCATTTGGTGCATATATATTTAGGAGAGTGATTTCTTCCTGCTGTACAAATCCCTTGATGAATACAAAATGTCCATCTTTGTCCTTACGACTTTTTTAAGTATAAAGTTTGCATTATCTGCTATTAGGATGGCCACTCCAGCTTTTTTATGGGTGTTGTTTGCTTGGATGATTTTCCTGCAGCCTTTTATTTTGAGTCTATGTTGTTCTGACTATTCAGGTGCATTTCTTGTAGGCAGCAAAAGGTTGGATTGAGTGTTTTGATCCATTTTGCCACTCTGTGTCTCTTAACTGGTGCATTTAGTCCATTGACATTGAGAGAAAGAATTGTCCTGGGAGCTAGTGCCATCTTTATATCGAAGTTTGGTGTGTCTGTTGGTCAGTTGTCTTAAAGTAGGCCGTTCAGTTTCTATTTTAAGAATGGTTTGAGTCTGTAAAGTTTCTGAGCTGCTGTTTGTTTTTGAAACCATATATTATTTCTACAAACCTGAAAAGGAGGTTTGCTGGTTGCAGTATTCTAGTTGAAGCATTTATTTCATTGAATTTTGTCACTATGTCCCACCACTGCCTTCTGGCCTTGAGTGTCTCCAGTGACAGGTCTGCAGTAAATCTCAAGGATGTTCCCTTGAAGATAATTTCTCTTTTCGATCTTGCTGCTTTCAGAATTCTGTCTCTATCTGTGGCATATGTCATTGTGACTAGGATGTGTCTTGGGGTATTTTTTCTGGGGTCTCTTTTAGTTGTACTCTTCAGGAATGCAGGATTTGATCACATGTATTCTTTAGCTCTGGTAGTTTCTCTTTACTGATGTTCTTGACCATTGATTCTTCCCGGAGATTTTCTTCCTGGGTCTCTGGGACTCCAGTGATTTTTAAGTTGTTCCTGTTGAGCTTATCATAGACTTATATTTTCATCTGTTCTTTTTCTTTGAGTAATTTTTTCATTGTTTGATCATTTGCTTTAAGGCTTTTTTTTTTCAATTTCTTCTGCTGTATGAAATTGTTATTCATCTCATCTTCCAATGTACTAATTCTATCCTCAGCTGCTGTTAACTCATGGAAAAGCTCAACCATGTTTTTCTTTAATTCATCTACTGAGCTTTTTATACCTGATATTTGACCTGAAATTTCTGTTTGGAGTTTTCTGATTTCTATCTTTATATTCTCTTGATTCTTATTAGTCTTCTCTTCTATACTTTCTTTGAGTTCTTTGAACATCTTTCATATTGCAACTCTAAACTCCTTATCTGAGAGACTGACTAGTTGGTTGTTCATGTTGATTTCATCAGAGTTGCCATCATCATTCTCTATATCTGCGCTGGCCTGCATTGTTTCCCCATTTGTCACTTTTATTGTGGGTTTTTCTACATGTTGTGGTTGTATCTATTGGCTAAATGATATGCACAGCTGGGAAGCGAAGCATAGTGGCCCCACTACTCTGCCTCCTCCCTTTCTGGGCATGTAAACTCACCTCCAGGGAAGGCTTTAGGGAAGGCAAGCCTTACGCAGATGAGCCATGCACAGGATGAAATCAGGCCAAAAATGGAATACAGCACAGAAGACAGGCAGTTAGGGTTGTTGGCATCTGAGTTCCAGCAGAGTTCAGCAGCTTTCCCTTTTTGTGTGTGTAAACTCACCTCCAGGGAAGGCTCCAGGGAAGGCAAGCCATCTGCAGATGAGCCACACACAGGATAAAATCAGGCCGAAAATGCAGCACAGCACAGAAGACAGGCAGATGGTAGTGCTGGCATCTGAGTTTCAGCAGAGTTCAGAGGCTTCCCCTTTCTGGGCATGTAAGTATGTAAGTTCACCTCAGGGGAGGCTCCAGGGAAGGCGAGCCATCAGCAGATGAGCCACACACAGGATGAAATCAGGTCGAAAATGCATCACAGCACAGAAGACAGGCAGAAAGAGGTGCATGCATCTGAGTTTTCAGAAATCCTTTAGAACTTTAATCCTTGTTTGAAATGGGTAATCCCCTCAGGTGGTTGGGGCTTCACATTCTCTTACTGACAAAGGTGAAAGAGCTTGAAGCCTCCAAAACCTTCACTGTGGTCTCCAGGGTCACTCAGAAAATTGACATTTACTTCTGAAACAGGCAGGACCATCAGCAGGAACGCTGATGAAATGCAGTCTCAGGCAGCTGAAAACAGCATGACCCAAGATGGCTTCTGCACCCTTCTGACTCCTGGCAGAAACCAGCAGGAATCAGTGTGTGTTTGTCCAGACCCACCTCTGAAGCAGGCAGGATATCTAGCAGGAACCCTGATGAAATCCAGTCTCCGGCAGCTGAAAATTACTTGGCCTAATCATATATATATATATATATATATATATATATATATATATATATATATATAATGATTTTTTAAATTTTATAGTTATAGTGTATTATGTTGATTGACATTAATGTCAAACTTTGCATGTCCTAATTGGATTCTTCTTGGTCATGGTATATGATTTATTTTTATGTATAATTGAATTCTATTTGCTCCTATTTTATTACGGATATTTACATATATATTTGTCTGAAATATTAACCTATAATTATTTTGTGTGTATGTGATATCTCTGACTGTTTTTGGTATCAGGGTAATGTTAGCTTCATAGAAACACATTGGTAGACTTCAGTTTCTGAAATAGCCTGAAAACAATTGGCAACTAGTAACCTTTAAAGGTTTGAATTAAATACCAAATTTATCTGGGCCTGAGATTTCTTTTTTTTGGGGGGGGGGTAGTCTTTGATTACAATTTCAATTTCTTGAATTGATAGACCTGTTCAGTGTTTCATTATTTTCCTTTGCTTTAATGTTGGTAGATTACGAGTCCAAAAATGTGTTCAATCCTTCTAGATTGTCTTTATTCATGGCATCAAGATTCTCAAAGTAATCTCTGATTATCCTTTAAATTTTTGCTCTATCTTTTAGGACATACTCCCTTTCTTTTATTATTTGGTTTAGTCGGGTTTTCTCTCTCCTTGTGAGTTTTGCAAGTAGTTTATCAGTATTGTTTATTTTTTCAATATAGCAGATTTTTGTTTATTTGATCTGGATTTTTTGGGGAGGAGATTCCAGTTAATTAAGTTCAAGTTTATGTTTTATTACTTATTTCATCCTGCCTGATTTGGCTCCTATTTTGATCATTTTTTAGTTTTTAAAGTTTACAGTCAAGTTATTTATATGGATCCTTTCTTCATTCGTGATTTCATAGCATTAAACTGCCTCATAACACAGATTTTTCTGTCCCCCATGAGTTCTAGCAGTGTCCTTATTCACATTAATTTTTAGAAATCTTTTAATTTCTTTTTATTTCCTCTTTGACCCACTAGTTTTTTAATAACTATGTTATTCAATTCCAGGTGTTTGAGTTATTTCTATATTTCTGTTTGTGACTAATATCTATTTTTAGTGTCTGAGAAGAAAGTTGGTATAATTTCTATCCTCTTTGAGGAGGTAGGTTTTATGCTCCATCACATCATATAGTGTGTTCTTTTAGAACAGATTAATCTGATTATATTATATGCCACCTTTTTAAAAATTAGTCAAGTGTTTTAGGAACAACTATAAAATAAAAATATTCATAGCTCATAAAGAATTAAAAATAAATTCTCAAGATATTAATGTAATACAGAATGCATTTAGAGTCAACAAAATTAAAATATTTTTTACTCTTATAGAATTCTGATAAAATAAGAAATTTGATATTGTAAGCCCTCTGTAAGTATGTCATCAGGCCCACTTAATAACATAAATTACATTCAAAATTAAATTAGGTATTATTTGGAGATCATTTCAGTTCTAGATATCTTCTTTATAATATTCATGATAAAAGAATAAATCTAAGATCTAATGCCAATAAAAGTCTTGAAATATATTTGAAAAAAATTATAATAACTTGAATTTTTATAAGCAAGATTTTCCAGAAATGTACAAAAACTAGAATGTATGTCTGTGTCTGTGTGTCTTGTGGAAGGGTAGAAAGACAAACACATATATACCAAGACAAAATTGGTAAGTATAATTTTTACTTGGTAAGTATAATACAGTATTTGCACTATAATTTAATTTATTTGTATGAAATTTTAATCAGCTAAACAAAAACTACAGAACAATTACAGTGTACTTCATACAGATATTATAAGGAGTCAAGTCTTACAATAACCTAGGATGTGTGCATTTGTATACATACTCATATGATTCCGAATATAGGAAAATAAAAACTATCTGCTAGTGGCAGAAAGTAGAATGGTACAATCTAGGGTAGCTATTCTGAAAAAAATAATTCATTTGGAGTTAGGTGTGGCATTTGTCCAAGATCTTTGGAATATTCTGTATCTTGATCTGGGTGGTTATTAGATGGTGGTGTGTGTATATAATTAGACAGATCATTAAGAAGATGTGTTTTTATATGCATCCAACTATGTTTCAATTAAGAAGAACTACTGGGAGTTATTGCAGAGCCTATATCTAGAAGAGTATTTTGAGAAATAACAGTCATGTAATTAGATATATGTTCAGCACTACTTTTGGAATTCACTAATGACTTCAATAAAGATTTAATATGAGATAATTTGGGGCCATTGTCAGGGGCCTTGGTCTCATGGGTGGTGTAGCAGTATGTATATATATACTAGAGCTGTAAGCTTGACACCCAAACTATAGTCACTAAACCCTAAAATGAGTCTACTAAATAAAAAATGTATAAAACGTCTTTTGTTTTGTTTTGGTCAGACCTGGTTACTTGGTTATGCTTAGGCAGTGCTCAGGATACCATATGCAGTGACAGATATCAAATTTGGAATGCCATGTGTAGGGTAAACACTCAACCAAGTGTACTTATTTTTAAATAATATATTTTATTAAAGATTGAGTTTATCCCAAAGCATGTGTAAGGTACCAGAAATTAAAAGTAGAGACTATAATCTCAAAAATGTATTGTATGTGATAGATACAGTAGCAGATAATTGTATTACAATGATATAATGTTAAAATATAATCAGATGTATACCCTGTACCAAAGTCTAAAGCAAGTAAAGACCCCCAAAAGTAAAAAAATTGTTTGGGCAGCAAAATGATTTTCATGTCCAATCTGAAATCAAAACTGAATGTTCATTTCTATAAGATTAAAATGCGTGTTCACAAAATGTATCTTTTCTTGCCAGACCTCTATTTTTTATGTGTATACATGGTATAAATTTTTGATTTATGTGCACAGAGCAGAGCAAGGCAAATGAGAGTCTTAAGTTACTGCCTGTGTCAAATGTTATCTAGACTTAATATTTACATATAATTGCTTAATAATGATTCAGGCTCAAGGGACCTCTTTGCAGAATGCCCAGGGGCAAGTTGATAAACTAGATTTGTGTGTGGATTCCTCAGATGCAAGGACATTCAGACACAAACCAGATAATTCACCATCTGTTTTTCTTCAGGTTGACTACTTAATTTTTAAGTAAGATAGCATTCACACAAACTATAAACAGATCATATATTACATAATAATTATTCTTAAAGATAACACCAAAGAAACACATTATTTCAGTTACTCCAGAAGGCTTGAAATCCAAAAGATAAGCAGCAATGTTTAAACTCAGAAATAAATTAAAGCATAAATTCTGAAAATTCACTTATGCTATCTGGGAAAAACTCACATACAATTTTCTCAAATTTATCTTTATTTGGAAGACCATATGAAACAATTCTAAGATCAGCAGTGATAGAGAGTATTTATAGCTTGGATATACTAAACCATATTAAAATCCAAGAGGATAGGGGCCGGGCGGTGGCGCTGGAGGTAAGGTGCCTGCCTTGTCTGCGCTAGCCTAGGACGGACTGCGGTTCGATCCCCCGGTGTCCCATATGGTCCCCCAAGAAGCCAGGAGCAACTTCTGAGCGCATAGCCAGGAGTAATCCCTGAGCGGCACAGGGTGTGGCCCAAAAACCAAAAAAAAAAAAAAAAAAAAAATCCAAGAGGATAAATTTAGAACAGAAAGAATTGCTTCTACTATTTCATGGAATGAGATCTTTGTGTGAATACAATATGATAGCTTATCTTGAAGTGCAATTTTATGAGATGCTTATATTTGTCAAAAAGTAGTATTTTTAAAAAAAAGATACACTAAACTTCATTTTTCTAAGCTAATATTTGAAGGCCATTTTATAACCAGGGCAAGTTGGTACCTTTTCTTAATGATATTTTTCTTCTCCTCCCTGACTTCACAATTGTATTGAATCTTAATCATGAATCACCCCAACAGCAATATTTAGCAAAAAATATTGCTTTTTAAAAATGTTTAAACTTCTTTATTATTTCCTCTAAGCCCCACCACAACCTTTTAAAATTATTTATACCATAGAAGGAAAAAGACAAGAGGTTTTACTAAATAAGGCCTGGTAAATAGCAGAGGCATTAATATACAAAGCATGGGGTCAGACCCAGTTTGATATATGGTCCATAAACATCACTGAGCATAGCCTTGGAGACCCCTACCACTGACATCCTCTTCTATATGACTGGAGCACAAAAGAAACTATGAACATTAGAGTTGAAAAATCTAGTCTGTTTGGCCCCATATCTCTGAGAGTGGCCATCAAGTGTTATGAGCACTTGACCCTTACCATAGGAAGAAATCAAACACATTTCTTCTATTCAACATCTGATACACTGGAGTACTGAAAAATTTAGAACTTTATATTTTCAGGGCATCATATTTTATATTATTTTATTAATATATTTTTATTTAAACACCTTGATTACATACATGATTGTGTTGTTTGGGTTTCAGTCATGTAAAGAACACCACCCATCACCAGTGCAACAATCCCATCACCAATCTCCCAAATCTCCCTCATCCGCACCAAACCCCTGTACTCTAGACAGGCTTTCTATTCCCTTCATACATTCTCATTATTAGGATAGTTCAAAATCTAGTTATTTTTCTAACAAAACACATCCCTTTTTGTGGTGAGCTTCATGAGGTGAGCTGAAACTTCCAGCCCTTCTCTCTTTTGTGTCCGAAAATTATTATTGCAAGAATGTCTTTCATTTTTCTTAAAACCCATAGATGAGTGAGACCATTATGCATTTCTCTCGCTCTCTCTCTGACTTATTTCACTAAGCATAATACATTCCATGTATATCCATGTATAGGAAAATTTCATGACTTCATCTCTCCTGACAGCTGCATAATATTCCATTGTGTATATGTACCACAGTTTCCTTAGCCATTCGTCTGTTGAAAGGTATCTTGGTTGTTTCCAGAGTCTTGCTATGGTAAATAGTGCTGCAATGAATATACGTGTAAGGAAGATATTTTTATTGTTGTTTTTTTGTGTGTGTGTGTGTGTGTTCCTAGGGTGTTTTTCTAGGAGTGGTATAGCTGGATTGTATGGGAGCTCGATTTCCAGTTTTTAAAGGAATCTCCATATTGCTTTTCATAAAGGTTGAACTAGACTGCATTCCCACCAGCAGTGGATAAAAGTTCCTTTCTCTCCACATCTCCGCCAACACTGTTTGTTCTCAGTCTTTGTGGTGTGTGACAATCTCTGTGGTGTGAGGTGGTACCTCATACCATTTGATTTGCATCGCCCTGATGATTAGTGATGTGGAACATTTTTTCATGTGTCTTTTGGCCATTTGTATTTCTTCTTTGTCAAAGTGTCTGTCCATTACTTCTCCCCATTTTTTAATGGGATTAGATGTTTTTTTCTTGTAAAGGTCTGTCAGTGCCTTGTATATTTTGGAGATTAGCTCCTTATCTGATGGATATTGGGTAAATAGTTTCTTCCACTCAGTGGGTAGCTTTTGTATCCTGGACACTATTTCCTTTGAGCAGCAGAGGCTTCTCAGCTTAATATATTCCCATCTATTAATCTCTGCTTTCACTTGCTTGGAGAGTGCAGTTTCTTCTTTGAAAATGCCAGTAGTCTGAATGTTCTTGAGTGTTTTGCCTACATGTTGTTTTATATATCTTATGGTTTTGGTCTAATATAGAGGTCTTTAATCCATTTGGATTTTACCTTCATACATGAGTTTAACTGGGGGTCTAAGTTCAATTTTTTGCAAGTGGCTAGCCAGTTATGCCAACATTACTTCTTGAAGAGGCTTTCTTTGCTTCATTTAAGATTATTTGCTCCTTTATCAAAAATTAGGTGATTGTATGTTTGTGGAACATTCTTAGAGTATTCAAGCCTATTCCACTTATCTGAGAGACTGTTTTTATTCCATTACCATGCTGTTTTGTAACTATCGCTTTGTAGTAAAGCTTAAAGATGGGGAAAGTAATTCCTCCCATATTCCTTTTCCCAATGATTGCTTTAGCTTTTCTAGGGTGGTTATTGTTCCAAATGAATTTATTAGTAAATCCATCTGGGTCTGTGCTTTTGTTTTTGGGCAGACATTTTATTACTGTCTTAATTTCCTCAGTAGGGATGGGTTGTTTTGATATGCTACATCCTCTTCATTCAACGTGGAAGATTATAAGAGTCCAAGAACTGATCCATTTCTTCCAGGTTCTCATTTTTAGTGGCATAGAGTTTCTCAAAGTAGTTTCTGATTACCCATTGAATCTCTGCCATATCAGTAATGATCTCTCCTTTTTCATTCTTAATACAAGTTATCAAGTTTTTCTCTCTCTTTTTCTTTGTTAGGTTTGCCAGTTGTCTATCAATCTTGTTTATTTTTTCAAAGAACCAATGTCAGCTTTCTTTGATCTTTCTGATTTTTTTTTTTTGGTTTCCACTTCATTGATTTCTGCTCTCAGCTTTGTTATTTCTTTCTTTCTCCTTATTTTTGGTTCCATTTGTTGAGCACTTTTTAATTCTATGAGCTGCATCATTAAGCTATTCAGGTATGCCCCATCTTCTTTTTTGATGTGTACTTGCAAAGCTATAAATTTTCCTCTCAGTGCCGCTTTTGTTGTGTCCCGTAAGTTCTGATATTTGTGTCTCCATTGTCATTTGTTTCTAGGAAGATTTTGATTTCCTCTTTGATTTCATCTCTGACCCACTGGTTATTCAGTATTAAGCTGTTTAACTTCCAGGTATTAAAGTTTTTCTTCTGTGTTTCTTTGTAGTATACATATAATTTCAGGGCCTTGTGGTCAGCGAAGGAAGCCTGCAAAATTTCTATCCTCTTGATATTATGGATGTATATTTTATGTCCTAGCATATAGTCTATCCTGGAGAAAGTCTCATGTACATTAGAGAAGAAGTGTGTATCCAGGTTCCTGGGGGTGAAGTGTCCTGTATATATCTACTAAGCCTCTTTCTTCCATTTCTCTTTTCAGGTCTAGTATATTCTTGTTGGGTTTCAGTCTGGTTGACCTATCAAGTGTTGACAATACCGTGTTGAGGTCTCCCAAAATTATTTTGTTGTTATTGATATTATTTTTTAAATTTGTCAATAATTGTTTTAAATATTTTGCTGGCCCATCATTCGGTGCATATATGTTTAGGGAGTGATTTCTTCCTGCTGTACAAATCCCTTGATTAATACAAAATGTCCCTTATAACTTTCCTGAGTATAAAGTTTGCATCACCTGTTATTAGTATGGCCACTCCAGCATTTTTATGGGTGTTGTTTGTTTGGGTGATTTTCCTCCAGCCTTTTATTTTGAGTCTATGTTTTTCTGCCTATTCAGGTGCGTTTCTTGTAGGCAGCAGAAGATTGAATTGAGTTTTTTGATCCATTTCATCACTCTGTGTCTCTTCACTGTTGCATTTAGTCCATTGATATTGAGAGAAAGAATTGTCCTGAGATTTAGTGCCATTTTTTTTTATCAAAGTTTGGTGTCTCTGTTGGTCAGTTTTGTCTTAAATTAGGTCTTTCAGTTTTTCTTTTAAGACTGGTTTTGTAAAGTTTTTATGCTGTTGTTTGTCCCTGAAACCATGTATTGTTCCTTCAAACCTGAAAGTGAGTTTTGCTGGGTGCAGTATTCTAGGCATTTATTTCATTGAATTGTGTCACTATGTCCCACCACTGCCTTCTGGCCTTGAGTGTCTCCAGTGACAGGTCTGCAGTAAATCTCAAGGATGTTCCCTTGAATGTAATTTCTTTTTTTGATCTTGCTGCATTCAGAATTCTGTCTCTATCTATGGGGTTCGTCATTGTGAGTAGGATGTGTCTTTGGGTGTTTTTTTCTGTGGTCTCTTTTAGTTGGTACTCTTCGGCATGCAGGATTTGATCGTATGTATTCTTTAGCTCTGGTAGTTTCTCTTTAATGATGTTTTGACCATTGATTCTTCCTAGAGATTTTCTTCCTGGGTCTCTGGAACTCCAATGATTCTTAAGCTAATTCTGTTGAGCTTATCATAGACTTCTATTTTCATCTGTTCCCATTCTTTGAGTAATTTTTTCATTGTTTAATCATTTGCTTTAAGGCTTTATTTCCAGTCTCTTCTGCTGTATGAATTTGTTACTCATCTCATCTTCCAGTGTACTAATTCTATCCTCAGCTATTGTTAACCCATGGGAAAGCTCATCCATGTTTTTCTTCAATTTATCTACTAAGGTTTTCAGACCTTATATTTGACCTGAAATTTCAGTTTGGAGTTTTCTCATTTCTATCTTCATATTCTCTTGGTTCTTATTAGTGTTCTCTTCTATTTTTTCTTTGAGTTCTTTGAACATCTTTCATATTTCGACCCTAAACTCCTTATCTGAGAGACTGACTAATCGGTTGACCATGTTCTGTTCATCTAAGTTGCAGTCTTCATTCTCTATATGGTGCTGGCCTGCATTGTTTCTCCTTTGTCACACTTGTATTGTGGGTTTTTCTACCTGTTGTGGTTGTATTCATTGGCTAAATGATGTGCGCGGCCACGTAGCGCTCCTCTGGTTCCTCTCTTTCTGGGCCTGTAAAGTCAGAAAGCAGGCCAAGAATGCAGCGCAGCACTGAAGACAGGCAGATAAGTGTGCTGGCATCTGAGTTCCAGCAGATTTCAGCGGCTTCCCCTTTTTGGGCATGTAAACTCACCTCCAGGGAAGATTAGCCATCTGCAGATGAGCCACACACAGGATGAAATCAGGCCGAGAATGCAGCACAGCATAGAAGACAGGCAGATAGTGGTGCTGGCATCTGAGTTCCAGCAGCATTCAGTGGCTTCCCCTTTCTGGGCATGTAAACTCACCTCCAGGGAAGTTTAGCCATTTGCAGATGAGCCACACATAGGATGAAATCAGGCTGAGAATGCAGCACAGCACAGAAGACAGGCAGATAGGGGTACTGGCATCTGAGTTCCAGCAGAGTTCAGCGGCTTCCCCTTTCTGCGGCATCATAGTTTAAAAACCTATCAAAAGAGTATAATAATAAGGTACAGTATGTTGTTTTATCAAAATCACAAATCATAATCTCATAATCTTCTACAAGAAAAATATGTACATCCATGAAATAGTGTTCTCTCATCCTGAAAGAATAAACAGAAATAATTCCTATATATTTTCTTCATTTCATCACAGTTAAGCTCTAGGACATTAATTTCAACTCTAGAAATTTCTGGAAATCTTATCTGTAATTTTTTGCATCATTAGTGGCCTCTGGCCATATATTGTCAGTTTCTTCTCAAAGCATCTTGCTTTTTTTTGTTAACTCAAAGTTCAGATCTAAATTTTCTTTCCTCCTTAACAGAAACTTTCTCACTTTTGCCAGTAATATCTTTGATAAGTAATATCATCAGAGTTTACAAGTTAAAAACTCCAGTTCTTTCATCACCGAACACTTCACACCTCACAAGCAAATGCAAACCTTTGATTGGATTAGTTGCTTTATCTGCCAAAGTTTAGGTATTTCCTATAGAGAAAAGCTAACTAAGGAGCTGACTTTCATGTCTAAGACATAAAAATGTGATTTGATACATAGGAAGTTCCTGCGGTGACTAAAGAGAATACCGCTTAAAGCAAAACCATAAGGTAAAAGTGGCCTTTCATAAGATTGGGGATTGTGTTAGATTTGGGCTTGACACATTTCTGGAATCATCTTGTTCAGCCTCACAATTTGAGGAGGAAAAATGGATAGTACAAGTCAGTTGAATGAATAATTAGTTGAAATTAAAAAAATGATCAGACTTGAACACCAAACCCATAGTCAATGACAACAGAATTGATACCCAATTTATAATAGGCTGTATAAGTGGGGGACAGTTACACTAGCACTATGGGGTTAAGGAGGGAGACCTGGGTTTCTGTATTCCAAATTATATGTTGTTTACTTATTTCAACTCTGCTAATAGGTTCTATTTGTTTATTTCTCATATTATTCATAAAAATGAGGATGTTTTAAAAATACTGCCCTCCAAAAAATAGCTACATCTCAAACCAGAACTCATAAATATATGTTTTATGTAGCAAACTGTATGATTAAAATAAAAAGTAGAAGTTTAAATTTAAATGAAGGTTGAGAAATTATCTTAGATTATCTAAGTAGACCCAACATAATCACAAAGGTCTTTATTTTTCCTTAGTTAGGACCAATGAGAGTAAGAAAAGATTGACGGAATCAAAGTCAGAGAAAGAGATTTGAATATACTATGCTACCAACCTTGGGGTGATTCATGAGCCAAGGAGAGCGAGTGGCTTTAGAACTTGAAAAAGACCAAGGAATACACTGTCCATTGCAGACAAACATCCAGTAGAATTTTAGCTCTGCCAGCACAGTATTTGTAATACATCTGGTCTCCATAATGTAAGATAGCAAGTTTATATGTTCTAAAGTTGGGTCATTTTTTTTTTCAGACACAAGAGAAAACTAAGATAGTTGGATAAAGAAGTTCTCACAATGGAAGATGCAATGGGAATGTATGCATCTCTGACCCAAAAACCTTTATCATTTTAGTGCCATCTATGAAATTAAATCTTACCAGAAAGTCTCATTTTAGCAGGAAAAAATTTATATCCAGAAATTTTATAAAGGCCTACTTGAGTAAGATAATTGACTCAGTTTAGATAGCTGGAGATGCGTGTTTTCTACATGCATCTTAGGAAATGAAAAAAAAATCAAATTAATATTTGTGAATGATAAACTACCAGTATTGATGCAGATAAGAAATAAAAAGATTATCAGAAATTTGGAGACTTTATTCTGATCATGTGTTTATTTTTGTTGTGGATTCAAATTTGATCACTATCCAAGACCTTTTCAGTGTCCTCTCACACATTTGACATATATCCAAAGCAGATGGATATTAAGGTTTTCCAACACTTGTTACAAAATATATTTTTATGTATTTATATTTACAATCCATTCATGAATAAATTCAGGTACTTTAAACTTAATAATTATTTCTCCCTACCCGTTATATTAACTTTTTATTTTCCTCTTCCCCTGCTTACCACTTAACAAATCTTTTTCTATCCTTTCACTCTCTCATGCCTGATCTGTTATTTCTCCCAACTAAACCTTTTCTTAAAAAAAAAAAATGAAACGCTTCACAAATTTGCTTGTTTTGAAACTCTGTTCTGAACTCCTCAGAAACCAGAATGTTCCCCCCACTTCAACCAGATGCCAACCTGCTAACAAAATAAAAAGACAGCTGCCCAGCCTGCTTTGCTTGGGCCCTGTAAGAAGCTTCCGCTTCCACTGCTGCAGCTGATTTGCTCTCAGTGGCCCATTTTCTCTTACCTCCCTCTGCTGTGAACTGTTGTTCACTATCAGATAGGCTTTATAGAGATACTCAGCTAGGGAAAAATTGCTGATTCATGACTACTGGAAGCCATTTCTCAGTTTCCACAAGACCACATTGTAGGCTAAAATTGTGCTAAGGATTTTATCCTTCACCAGCAGCACCCCTGGACTATTCAAAAAAACTTAAAGGGAATATGTATATTTTCTTTATATATTTCAGTCTATGTATTTCCTTAATAAATATAATTCTTACAGAGTATTTCCATATGTTAATGTAGTTTTCCCCATCCCATTTTTGGATTTGTTTAGTAAAAAATTCTAGTAGATAAATTTCTCAAGGTTTCTGAGTTTAGGCTAGAACCAGGTTATAGGGATTGTTTAGCTTATTTTTACCCCCATAGTCACCAGTAGTATTATGAGGCATTGTTCCTTATTACATAGGCACATTAAAATGGAGAAACCATACATATAGAAAGAAGTTTTTTATTTAATAATAAGAACTCCTAAATTTTATATTGTAGGGGAACTTTCATCCTGAACATTTGTCACAATGACTTAACTGTGACAGTTAAATATATCAGGTATCGTCCATTCACCCAAAACTTGGATCTCATCTTTGTAATTGGCAAAATTTTCTGCATCATTACTAAGAACTAAACTTCTACTGGGGAAGGCCCTAATGTTGTCTTGGCACTGACTTGTTCCAGAATGGGTTCATATGACACCCTGATGAGTTGGAAACTACAACTTGCTTTTAGGGAAGGTTTCCCTGAATTTCTATCTGATGGTGAGATGAAACCAAAAGATGCTCTGTGACACTCTGACTCCGACATAGGATTTGTCCAAAAACCAAAATCTCTAATTACAGAAGCCAGACTGAGATATCCATGATTGAGGAAAACTTTTACTAGGACCATAAAGAAAGACTTTGAGGTTAGACAATTTAGTATTCTCAGAGCCTGTAGTTTGTCTTATGACAGGATACTTTATGGATACAGTCTCTTGTTTATAAGCCAAAGGTTTTTCCTTTCTATTTTCCCCAACTTTTGTTATACCTATGCATAAAACTGGCACCTTCTCTTTTTCTCTCTTCTTTTTTTCCTTATTTAATCTTCTAAATAGGGGCTTTCATCTTTTTTATAGAACCCCGGGATACAAATTTTGTTGTTTTATCTCATATTTCTGCATTTCTCTATAAAATTAAGAGGAAAAAGGGGGCCAAATGGTCTCAAGTGTATTTGGTAGAGAAAAAGAGAAATAAATGACAGAACTAAATATCCAAGCCAAAGTCAGCAACAGTACAATCAAGGGACCTAAACTTTAACTATCTAAATTTAAGTAGGCCTGTTAAACTGACAGACCAGTGGGCAAAGGGTAGTGGTATAGGATACACTCTGGGTCCATTGATGGAGGAACGTTGATACTGGTTGTAGAAATGGCCCTGATTCACTGTATATCAGAAATTTAATTATGAAGGACTTTGTAGATAATAATAGTTTTAATAAAATAAAAAATTTTCATGAAAATTGTTTTATAGCCATTTTATTTTTTATTGCTAAATTCTAGTCAATGTATACTTAATTTGTTATTTCTTTTTATGATAAGTACTATATTTTCAAGGAAGTAATAAAAACTTTTAACAAAAAGATTTGTACATGTAAGCATTTACTTGATTAAGTAAGACATTTGCCCTATTTTTG
This sequence comes from Suncus etruscus, assembly GCF_024139225.1. Classification (NCBI taxonomy): domain Eukaryota; kingdom Metazoa; phylum Chordata; class Mammalia; order Eulipotyphla; family Soricidae; genus Suncus; species Suncus etruscus. The sequence continues at coordinate 48,928,996 of NC_064860.1, read as the reverse complement.
GTTTTCTAATATGCAGTATTGAATGAACATTAATTTTCATAAAAAATCATTTTCCTACATGAATTCTCCTGGATGGGTGGGGAAGTCACAAGTAATTTAATTAGAAGAACAAATATATATACTCATTCTATGACTATGACTAATAAGACACTGAATCTACCAAATTACTCAATGCATTATTCACCCTATTCAAGCTATTTCCTAATCTTTAATCAAAAAATTGATCAATAGCTTGTCATGACAGATGCATTTAGTTTAATTGTTCTTTATCTTGAAGGAATTTCCAAAGATTTTATTTAATAATTTGGACTTTAACCTTTAGAAAGAAGGAAGGACATCATCTAAATGTCGGAGGTGGTAAATAAAAACATTAAACTCTAGCTAATGAAACTGGCTTTACTAAATTGGACATTTTTATGGGGAAATGGATCTCATAGTGGGTACATAAGTCAAGATCCAATTTCCAAAGACATTGACTATGAAGGTCTGGGACTTGTGTTTGATCCTTCATGTTTAAGTCATTGTATTTGTATAAAATGTTTAATAAAATATTAATTCAATTCCCAAAGACATTGACTATGAAGGTCTGGGACTTGAGTCTGATCCTTCATGTTTAAGTCATTGTATTTTTATAAAATGTTTAATAAAATATAGTACTGAGAGTACAGAAAAAATGCAACTTTCTTGGTTTCAAATCTCTTATAGGCTTCATCTTGAGTAAGACACTTTATCATTTTGCTTTCATTTCCTCATTTTGAAAATTGTCCAAAAAGGTTTTATCTTCAATAAGTCACTGTGACTAAATGTTAATATGGAAAATGTTTAGAATGATCACTAATCCAAAAAGATTACTGAGAAATTCTCCATGGAAGAGAGGTAGTAAAAAGAATTTAGACAACATTAAATAAAACTTATCTTTATAGATTATTATTTCAACAGTCTAGCATGATTCAACACATTAAGTTTCTTTCTACAGATTTATGTTCTTTCGTCTGATGCTTTAGAAAATTAGGTTTTTAAATTTCTTTTTTATGAACATGTCTCTATTATGTTATTACAAAACAAAATTTTTATATTAAATGGGTCATTAATTACATTATGAATTTTTAAAGAATTTTCCCTTTACTCTATAAATGAATATGTCACCACTCCTGTTAGATTATACCTTATTTTTACCCAAAACAAAGATCATTACTGCTTTCTGTTTGTTTACAATTTGGTTTCACCCAAAGCAAACATTATACTTGGTTCCTTTGTATTTATTTGTTTACAATTTGATTTTACCTGCCCAAAAATATTCTCTTACATGTAAACCTGGGCGGGACCGGCTCAAAATAACCTAAGCCATCTGTCCTTACTCTTCCACCTGGAGTTGGTCTCTGAACTCAATAAAAAGGACCATTCTCTCAGACAATTCATTATTGCTACAGGATAGAAGGTTGCCAGAATACCTGTGTTTCACCCTCAGCCTGGTCTGGATTATTTTGTACAGTGACTGCTGGGGTTGGAGACACAGCATGTAGGGTGATTTTACACACTTCCACCACCAAATTGCCATTCTATATTTTAAAACACCCTTCTTTTCATTCACCTGCCCTATTTTCCCCCTGTGAAAGCCATCATAGGTTTCACCACTAACTCTAAGCATTAATTATAATGTTTCTTCCTGGTTTATTCACATATTTCTGCTCAAAGTTTAACTGTTTTCTTCCTTCTCGTTAATTTTAGTTCCTTTCATTACTTCCTTTATATTTTCTTTTTTTGGGGGGGGACCCTTGGTGACGCTCAGAGATTACTCCTGGCTATGTGCTCAGAAGTTGCTCTTGGCTTAGAGAACCATATGGGACGTTAGGGATCGAACCTTGGTTCATCCTTAGGAGAGCGCCTACAAGGCAGACACCTTACTGCTTTATATGCTTGCATAAGTCAAGAAAGTTCATATACAGGGCCAAAGCGGCCCCTTCCTTTATATTTCCTTCTATTTTAACGTTAAATTGTTTGTTTGAATGTGTTCTTGTTTACTGTGGGACATCCCTGCTGATGATATTTTTGCTATGTTCCATTATATCTGTTACTCATCTCATTTTTATTGGTCTCCAGAGAAGTTTTTAATTTCTTCCTTGACTAAAGCATTTCTCAAAAATATATTGTTAAATATTAACATGTTAGGGATTTATCCCTTTCTCTATCAGTACCTAGTCTTATACTATCATGGAATAGATACTTGATATGTTTTCATGATTTATATATTTATGAGAAATTATTTTATATTTGATATGATGCATTCTTGAGAATATTGTGTATGCACTTGAGAAGAATGTGTATTCATTTCTTCTTGGATAGAAGTGTCTATATTTTTTAAGATCGCTTTCCATCATTCCTAGTTTCTAGTATTTAGAGTCACTTACTAGTATTCTATAAGAAGATTTGGAACTCTTTGCAAAATGAGAAGTATTTCTTGTATATATAAGACAAATATAGTTGTTTCTTACATTTTGGGCTAGTGGTTATTTTGAGTTTTTGTTTTGTTTGGGTTTGGGGCCACACCCAGTGATGCTCAGGGGTTACTCCTGGCTATGCTCTCAGAAATTGTTCCTGGCTTGGTAGACCATATGGAATGCTGAACCATGGTCTGTCTCAGGTTAGCATGTGCAAGGCAAAAGCACAACCCTTGTGCCACCACTCTGGCCCTTGGGCTAGTGTTTTTATAAGGATCTCCACAAGACCTTAAATGAAGTCCTGAATTTTTGCTTCTCAGAATAACAGGTTAAGTTCCCAAGAATCTCTATATTTTCTAAATTTAAACACAATTTGCATTACATTGTTTATTTACCAATAGCCTCCCAAAAGTTTGTCAGTTCCATTAGTGTAAAAAATGAGCGGTGCTGTTTCTTTACTTAGATATTATAATAAAATTATTCTTTAAAGTTCTTCTACGTTGTTCTAATTTAAAAATTTTTTTTCTCTGGCAAATTCAATATTTTCACAACATATCACCTACCTTTTGAAACAAACAAGAATTTCAGAACTATGTAGAGAGAATTTAATATTTCTCTGTCTTTAAATACCTTACCCAAAAATTCCTTTGTCTTTTAGCCACAATAAAAATATCTAATACACACTTCTTTTCTTAGTGGTAAGTTCAAGAATTCATAGATTAAACCACTTTTCCATCTTTAATTCCAGTTATATTTAGCTTTTTGCAGAATTACTTTTCTTAGAAAAGAGGAATTTCCCTTTATCCTTCTGTATGCACTATAATGCTTCTGATTATTAACTTTGAACTGACAACTGTTAACCTAAATATGCATGAGGCAATAAAAAGACAAATCACATTTATTTATGATCAAATAATCACAACATGTAATAAAAAAAATACTCATCTTGTAATACAGATTCAGACAAAACCCTAAAGCAAGTGGTCAAAATTTTTACAGAGCAAAGAGATAAAATAGTTAAATGATAAAAGAAAAGAGTTAGTGTTAAAAATTATTTTCATATTAGCTTTTATTTAATTGGATACTAATTAGTAAAGATTAAAGGTGAATTTGACCAATTCTATTCTTTATCTAAATGTCAATCATTTTTAATTTTACTGAGATGAATTAGTGAACAATTCTTTGTTTGGTGAAACCTATAAACTAAGGTTTTGGGTTAATCTCAGAAGACAAGTCATGCAATTTTTCTGAATTGGATTCTCAGATCCATTTTACAATAAACTTCACAGATGTCTTTTTTTTTACAGAACTCACTAGCATTTTCATTTATTCCTGAAGACAGTGTATTTTCTGTGTTATGATATATACTACATAGTTCCTCAGAAATGTTTTTATAGGAGATTCTAAAAGTAAAATTGTCAACAGAAATGAAATAATGTGAAAACTACAGCAGTAGTTTAAGGAAAGGGTATGTTTTTACCAAAAATGAGGAGGCTGAGTATAATCCTATTGTACTCAACTGGGAACATTTATCTCAACAACTCAAGTTTTCACTCTTTCAGTACCTGTCTATATATAATTTTAAAACATAGATTAAATTATGAATTTAGTCGTGACAAATAAACTTGAATGGTGAATAATTCATAAATTTAATTCACTAATGAGGATCAATTCTATATTGATAGCTTATTAAATGGAAGAGATGCTTTTAAAAATTTCTTTAATAAAATTACATTTTCCTTTTTTGTGTGGTTTTTAGGACACATTTCACTCTGCTCATGGCTAACACCTAGAATAATTCCTGGAGAAACTCAGGGGACCATTTGTAGTGCCCACAGTTGAACCATGGTTTGCTATGACAAAGCAAGTGTCTTAACCTCAAGAAGCTCTTTTTTGAACAGAATTAGTGGATGGAGATTCTGTTGGAATAGTCTATGTGAAGAACAGTCCACTCTTTAGTAGATTCTGATTTCTATAATGACTGTGGGACACTTAAAGCTAAACTAAAGCTTAATAAAGCACTATCTGCAATGTCATGAAATTAGTGGTTACATTAAAAAGAATAGCTCATAAAAGTCACTAATCATTTAAAGGGAGATATACTAACTCCAAAAGCCAGCTGATGACAAGTTCTACAGTATTATCAGTATTAACAGTGCCTTTGTTAAAAGACTATATTGAGCATGACATCATTAAGAGAGAGCATATAGCATATAGCATAATCTTTGGATAAAGTGAGCAAATAAATAATCCAGTTATTATTTATTTCTTTGTAGACTTAGAAGAAATAATTTAAAGTTCAATATTAATCCATGTGGTTTGCAGATGGTTGAGAGCTATTTATGAAACATTCACTTATGAATTCTATGAGAACACATCATCTGAAGAGCTACTACTTGAACTGACACCTTCAGAGCAAGCAATATTTCCCAACTTGGAAGTGAGTCTCTGATAAAAAGCTTGGCAGTTGCTTAGTCTCAAATATTATTTCCAAAACAGTTCTCAAATCTGTTTCTCATTTCTACCTCTACAGTCACCTCCCTGGTTTCTAAGTCCATTGGCACTCTTCTGATCTTGTTTAGTCACTATCACAAATTGCTGTAACACCTTTGATAGTTAACATTAGCAGGCAAAGCTGGCAACTGAAAGGTCAGTGATGGCAAGCTTCCCCTTGAACATGCTTCAGCTTTCAAAAATATGCTGGCTTTCCCACTTCCATTCTTAGAAGAAAGCTGATCATTAATGTGAATTCGTTAGTAGCATACTGGCATCATAATTTTCACACATGAGTATAACTTTATTAAACACATCATGTTTATGGGTCTGTACAATATAAGTGAGACCTAATCTACCCTCTGCACTTGGCTATGCTTCTGTTTTCTTGTGTGTAAAATAGGAAAATTATTTTAAAAATCAAATAAATCAATTGAGATTCACATAAAAACTTGATAGTGGCTTTCAAATCTAACTCTTTAATGTTCATTTTTGCCATTTGGAAACTTTTAGTGTCTAATTCCACTAGTTTGCCTTGCAAGCAGCAGATCCAGGACCAAAGGTGGTTGGTTCAAATCCTGGTGTCCTGTATGGTCCCCCGTGCCTGCCAGGAGCTATTTCTGAGCAGACAGCCAGGAGTAACCCCTGAGAACTGCCGGGTGTGGCCCAAAAACCAAAAAAAAAAAAAAAAAAAAGAAAGAAAGAAAGAAAAAAAGAAAAGAAAAGAAGTACTCATTTATTTATTATTTATCTAAATCTAATAATTCCATAAAAGTAATACATTTTAGCAAATTCCATTAGTTTGTGCCCTTAAAAGCAGAACAATTTAAGTTCAATTGAAATATCCTTTTTGTGAAATTAAAAGGAAAGACATCTCATTCTCGTTCATTTTCAACCAAAGTTTTCTCTTTCCCAACATTCTCTCCAGCACTTGCCCTAGTGTTTTATTCTGTTAGAATATTTCTTTAATAAAAGCTGTAATCTTAAAAAAATTAAAAATAAGAATTTGCAAAGGCACTCCTTCTTAGCTTTGAGCCTTATTTTATTGGGTGTTTTTGTCTGGAGAAAAGGGTGCCAGCATGCTTCTAAGTGCCTCCATATCTGTCTTTTTGAAGAAAGATAAGCTGTGCTCTGGGCTTGAACATCAGCTCACAGTAGTGGAGCTGAACAATAGGCTAGGCAGAGAGTTCTGGCAGGGTTGTTGGACAGTCAGTCCCTCAATAAATTCCAACAGACTCCTTAGACTTGCAATGATAGGAATGAAGGTCCATTAAACAGGATGGAAAGACCCAAGGTTACACTCAATTCTACATAAATTTCTGTGACCTTCTGACCTTAAACAGGAGCCTGTCTGAGAAGAAAAGCTCTTTGGCAAGTTACCTAGAAAACTTATTTAGAGGTATGCTTAATGTTGAATGTGTTTTTCGCTGTGTTTATTTGTTTGGCCAATTTTTAAATTCCATAGAAGCAGAAGCCAGCCTATCCTGCAGCATATTTGGCTTGGTTGCTTGTCTGTCTATGCTGCAACATTTTGAATAAACATCAGCATTTTTTGTCAGGTTAGGATGAAAATTAAAAAAAAAATTCTAGATTGGGGGAAACATTTTTGCTTTGCTACAGAAATAAAGATTGCCAGATTTTAAAGATATAAATATTAAAATCCTGAAGCAAGAGAAGCAGCGCGAAGGGATAGTTTAAATCTAAGCTATTTGTACAATGGGATAATAATCAGTTGGAAAAAGGTGAAGGTAAAGTTAAGAGTATTTGAAACAATTATTTGTACCTTATCAAAAAGAGGTTTTCCTTCTCCTGTCAGTTTCTACAAAAAAAAAAAAAGCATTAGGATTTTAGAAAACTCCCATCTTTGCCAATAGTTCCACTGAGCAGTGTGCAAGGTTTTTCAAATAGTTTTTCTAATAGAAATATCAGATATAAAACAGTGGTGCTTGGATAATGTTATATTTTTGGTAGGGCATAAAGATTTTTGGATGGTCCAAGTATTTTTTTGTACTTTCTAGAACTTAGTTCATGTTTAGAATTACTTTGGATATGCAGAAGACTTTTATTAAAAATGCCATAAGATTGGTTAATTTTCTCAATTTTTACCTATAGTTGTAATTAATTCTCAATTTTAAAAGTGCATACAGAAGTCTCCTTCCTCCCCACCCGACCCCCGCCTGTACTCTAAACAGGTTCTCAATTTCCCTCATACATTCTCATTATTAGGACAGTTCAAAATGTAGTTATTTATCCAACTAAACTCATCACTCTTTGTGATGAGCTTCCTGAGGTGAGCTGGAACTTCCAGGGAGACTTGGGACATTGGTGATGGGAATGTTGCACTGGTGATGGGTGGTGTTAAGAAAAAAAATAATGAAAAAAAAATGCATACAGAAAAAATAAAACTGAATTTCTATATAACATTTGGTGAAAATGAGGGCTCTAGGCTAATGAAAGACCTAAATGGAAATGGTAAAAAGATATAGATATTTCATATATTTTATATGAATATTTTATAAAAATATTCTGGGAGCAGGAGCAATAGCACAGAGGTAAGGTGTTTACCTTACACGTGGCCAACACAGAGGAGCCCCAGTTTGAATTTCGGCATTCCGTATGGTCTCCTGAGCCTCCCAGAAGTGAATTCTGAGTGCAAAGTCAGAAGAAACCCCTAAGCGATGCAAGGTGTGACCCCCCCCCAATTTTTGAAATCGTTTTTATCAGTTTAGTCTTAGAAATACTATCATTTTATTTTATCAGTTTCTATACAGCATAAAGTTTCAAGGCATATGGTAAATTGACAGCTTGAAATCTTTAAGCAAAAATAAAAATGATTTAATTAACAAGAAAATAAATATACCCCAAAAGAAAAAAGAAAATGTCATGAGTATTAATACTGCTAGTATGGTTCAATAATTTTAACAATTTTAAGTGAGAATAATAAAGGAAAAGAAAGATATCTTTTTCAGAAATTAAAATATAGGAGCATAATTTTATACTATAGTACAGTATAAATTCATACTATAATATGTCATGCCATGTCATGCCATACCATGTTATACTATGCCATATTATTCCATATTATACCATACTATATCATACTATACTAACTATATTATACTATTCTATACTATACTATAAAATATACTATAGTACAGCAGAAAAAGATTTTTAGGGGCATGTACTCAAATACATTGTAAATTAGACTGAAGAGATGAACAGAAAAACTAATGAAAAATAGCATGTGTAACAATACACTTACTATAATAAATATGTAAATGTACTCCTTTGTCTCCCTCAGAATATTTAGTATGTTAATAACTTCAGTGTATGTAGTGTTTTCACACCTACGTTAACCACTGATAACTGAAAATGAAAAAGGCAAAGTCCTGAAAAGGAAATAGCAAACCAGATGTGTGTATGACCATCTTTTTAAAGCAAATATGTATAAAGTATAAAATTATTTAAGTGTTCTTAAAATGATATTGTTCATCTAAACAGATTTGTCTTTTTTTATTCACCATCTATTTCAAAACAATATAATAACATGTGTGAGCCAATTTTTGTCTGCTTTAACTTTTTGAAGCTGAAGAATATTGTTAGGTGCAATTTTGTGTATATGGTCCTAAACAAAACTATTTCTTAAGAGGGTGACATATTACAACACTTTTCCCCTTTGATTTGAAGAAAGATAAATATCTGAAAATTTTTAGAAGCTAATGTATCTATTTTTCCTCAATACAGCTTATTCTTTTATTTTTACTTCCTCAATCACATTCAATGTCCCTGTAATCAAAGAAAATAGTACATAATGCATTTGTATTTCACAAGTAAAATCTATTTACCTATATCTCCTCAAATTTTTAATCTAAAGACCTTCTTTTTAAACTATATCTAATAAATTCAAGTAGATAATATCAGTTGAATTTTTATTATCCTTATATATTGCTACTTGAAGATTATAGCATTATGTAGACCCCCTGGGCTGGAGCAATAGCACAGTGGTAGGGTGTTTGCCTTGCACGTGGCTGACCCAGGACAGACCTAGGTTCTATACCCAACATCCCATATGGTTCCCCAAGCCAAGAGCGATTTCTGAGTGCATAACCAATAGCAACCCCTAAGTTACTCACACCCACAGGGTGGGGCCCATAAACAAACAAAGAAACAAAAAAAGGAGATCCTTATCTAATCTACCAACTACTCTATACCTCTTGAGACTCATAAAATAGGCCACTAACCTTAAGTGTGTAATTGATAAGAGAACATCCTGGGACAAGAGAGATAATACACCAGATAGGGCACATGCCTTGCAGACAGTCAATCTAGCTGTCATTTCAGGTACCCTATAGTGGCCCAAGCCCAGGAGTAAATTCTGACCACCACCAGGCATGGCCAAAAAATCTAAACCTCTCACACATTGCATTAAAAATAGATCTAATTTTCAGTCTATTATTATTTGAAACATTAATATTAAGAGTCCATAATTTAGACACCAGTCTGAGTGAGAGATAATAGAGACAGAAAAGGGAGAGTCTGAGTGGTGTTTTTGTTTTTTGTTCTAATCTTTTACTTTGGTCCTTTAGGAGAAAGAAAGATACTGTTTTTACTATCTTGGAGAATCCTCATGAGTTTATTCAACCTAGATTTCTTAACTTCACCCTGAGGGTGATGAGTTAATCAGATTGTTTGCTCAGTTGTCAGCATCAAGATAATAGTACCAGAGTGGACTATATGTTCTCCTCTTTCCTGTCCCCACCTCCAACAAGCTTTCCACTATTATTTCAGTGAGTTCACCTTGCTAGCAGATAGACTTACTTGAACTCACTTTCATATACATTTGCCTATCACAGGATGAAATTGTCTCTGTATCTTCCCATCTGAGTGAGGGTGGAAAGTGTTCTCATTGTGTGTTCTCCCTTTCCTTTACTCATCCTTTGGCTCTAGAGGGAGGTCTAAATTCCTTTTCACACTTCTCTTTCCTGACTGACTGGATAGGCTTGACTAAATTGTTTATTTCTCTCTTGTCTCATCACTCTCCTTACTTGTATTCATTTTAATGTGTTATTTTAAAATTTTGGACTTCTTTAGAAAAACCAGTGCATCTGTTTGATAATTTATTTGAATTCATATAACAGTAAAATAACCAGTGTAGGAAAGAATGTATTTTATTGTAACCACATCATCAACTGGTGTTTTTAATGTGTGGGTTTTCGGTCATATTGAGTGCTGCTCAAGGCTTATTCCTGACTCTGCACTCAGAGATCACTTCTGGTGGATTCTAGGGACCATTTGGGATGCTGAAGATTGAGCCCAGGTTACTCACAGCAAGACAATCACCATATCTGCTATACTATCTCCCACATCATCAACTGTTTTTTAAAATAATGTCTTTATTTAACCACCTTGATTGCAGGTATGATTGTAGTTGGGTTTCAGTCATATAAAGAACACCCCTCTTCACCTGTGCAACATGCCCATAACCAAAGTCCCTCAACTTTTTAAACTGAAGCAAAATAATTAGTTTGTGAACTATTTAATATATGTAAGTAATGTTGAATCAATTCATAGTTACAATGCTTAAATTTCTTAAATGAACTTAAATGCACATATGAACACCTGCATAACAGCCAAAATCTGTGAATGCTCTGTGACCATGTGTAATTGCCTAATAATCACTTATGTGAACTTTCCTGCAACCTATCTTCAGATCAGACATTTAGTGAAAGTCAAACAAATGCTGACATTTCCTAAAGATTTACTATGCCTATGGCTTTACTTATTGTCACATTGAACAGCAAACACAAAAGGTTTGATGAGCTTAGGCACCAATTGTTCCAGGGATTTACACATAACAACCACATAACCACTTCCATTTAATATTGAGTTGGAGGCTACATCAAGCAACATGATCGATACCAGATTAATTTTCTTTTAATGACCCAATGTGTTTTGAAGATTGCAGAGAGTATCAGACACTCATTATTCCAAAGCTGTGTTTGTCTCATTTTACAGACTAGCCTGAATTAACTACACCAACTGTGAGACTTGGAATTTTTCTTCTTACCACTAAACTCATTCTGTAATGTCAGAGAATCAATAACTTGCAGCCACACATTTTGAATTGATATTCAAAAACGTTTATTATTTTGGACCAAAAATCATTACACATGAGAAATATATTTACTTCTTTCTCCTTTCTGCAGAAGTACTTGAAAAATTCTTTTTTTGGTGACAATGTGAAATTACATAAAGTTCAAGTCATATTTCTGTTTTCTTTTTTATTTGTTTCTGTTTTGGGGCCACACCCAGCATTTCTCATAGACTCAGATCAACCATGTAGAAGACAAGCACCTTATCTGATGAACTATCTTTTTAGCCTCTGTTTTCTTCATTTTAATACTTGATAATGCTCATTATATGACTAATTAACCTTTTTTTAAATAAAAAGTTACAGATTCCAAAGAACAAAATATCCTATCTTGTCTTTTTCAAACTACAAGCCGTTAGGGCACAGAAGGTTGGAACTTTCCTTGCATGCAAAAGACCAAGTTTGATAATTGATGTCACATATGTCCCTCCTCCCCCAAACTCTGCCAGAGGGTTTCAGAGACTAAAATAATCTTTGCGCACCCTGAGTGTTCACCCCCATCCAAACAACAAAATAATACAAAACAAAAAGTGCATAATACAATAAAAAATGTTCCTAGGTTGGGGCTGGAGCAGTGGCAGAAGCAATATGGCGTCTGCCTTGCATATGCTAACCTAGGACAAGCCTTGGTTCAATCTCCCCGAGTCCCATATGGTCCCCCAAGCCAGGACTGATTTCTGAGTGCATAGCCACGAGTAACCCCTGAGCGTCATTGGGTGTGGTCCAAAAATAAATAGGTTGGCTCTCAGACTCTTGTGGTCTCTGATCCTGCCAGAATTGATTCTGAAACAGAATGCCAGGAGTAAATAAGTTCTAAGTACCAAGAAAATAAACTAAAGCAAACCAACAAAAAATTACTTTTGCTAATTTGTCTTTAAGTAAGTTATATCTATCAAAATTTGTTGCATGTTATTAGCCAGATTTGGGTCTAAATAATTTTATTTATATATGAGTATAATAAAATATGTTGGGTAATTTCTTCCTTTATTACTAGATCAGCATTCAATATGTTATGAAGAATTTAGTTTGAGTCAGGTTCCATCTTGTACTCTCCCATTCTGATACTCTGCAGACACAATAATTCAGTAACTACAAAACATGGAAGCTATCTATCGATAATTTCAACAGACCCTATACTATAGAATTTTATCTGTAGACTTCTGCCTACCATAAATAGACAATGGACTTAAAAACTATCCAAGTGTCAGCACAGTAAAATTTTTTAAATTATGCACTGACCTTGCAATCACTCCTAAGTTGAACATTCAAATAATGATTGCTATTATTGAATAATTTTTTCTAATTTTGTTGTAGTCTGATTAGGAAAGAAGAAACATTACAATTAAGAAGAAAGGTGATCCTTTTATCACCTCTATTCACTGCAGAACTCAAATCCAAATCACATAATTGAGGTAAGAAAAAGAAATAAAAGGCATCCAAATTGGAAAGAAAAATGTGAAATTATTATTATGTGCAGTAGACATGATTTTATAGAAATAAAACACTAAAGAAAGATTCAAAAAAGTTTGAATAATTTAATAAAGTTTAATGTAAACTTCTTTTAGCAATAATTGTGCCTCAGATAAACCTCATTGGCTATGATACTGCCACTATGCAAAGCTTAATGTAAACTTCTATATAAAATAATTGATCTTCCATACATCAGATAATAATCATAAAGATACATCAAGAAAACATTTCCCTTATAATTGCATTTAAAAGAATTAAATACTGAGAAATAAATTTAAATTGTACTTTTGTTTGTATTTTTGGCCACACCAAGCAGTATTCATGTTTTATGCTTGGATTTATGCTCAGAGATTACTCTTAGAAAGGTTCTGGAGACCATATGTGGGATTAAACCCAGGTTAGCCATGTGCAAGAAAAGCATACTTCCTGCTGTACTATCCATTCTGTGATCAATTATCTTTAATACTAATGGAGTTCAGAAATCTGTATAATATTTTCTCATTAAAACAAAAAGATCTTTTGAACCAAATATAGTACAGAAAGTGAGGAGTTTACTTACACTTAAATGACCTAGATTTATCTCCAGCCTCACATAGGGTTCCTTTCACCTAATAGGAGTGATCCCAGAGCACAGAGTCAAGAATAAGCCCTGAGCACTATCTAGTGTATCCTCAAAACAAAATTGACTAATAATTATTATTATTATATTTCATTTCCATCCAGCCATTCTTGACCATTGACAACTTTAAAAAATGTTGAACTACTTAAAATAAACATACCAATATTAAGTGATAAAATGAAATCATTTTGAGACTATATCATGTAATATATCCTTGAACCACCTTATAAAATTAAAACTACTCCTGTATTTTTCTCATATCCACACTAGACATAAAATATAACATCATGATTTCTATGCATACAATTTGAAAAATAAAAAATTTAAGTGGGTGGAATGAAAGAGATGAATGTTTATTTCTCTTTTGCATGTAAAGCGCTCTTACATAAGACAAAGGTCCACTAGAAATGTGATTTATTTTCAAATGGTATGAGTTAAAATATAGAGTATTAGTTTTCCTTCTTGAGCCAACTTCTGGACTGTGGTTGTTTGAATCAGAATCTCATTTTGTGTTAGGTCTATCAGAAGTGGTGTACATGCCTATTTATACAAAAGAATCCTCAAAGAATACTTTGTTTCAAAAGAAAAAATTATATGTGGAACTTCAAGCTCTTTTCACTGGCAGTCAAGTACTATATCAAGAGCCAAAGTCAAGTGTCAAGTTCTTATCAAGACAACAAACACATTATGGAAACAATTCCTTGGTTTGGAAATATTTATGGCAAGAGTTCTTATGATTATAAACAAAGATTTTAAGATGTCCCAAAAATGAAATAAAATGTCTTTGTAAATGAAGTTTTTTTTCTTTCTTTTGGGTTCTTCTGTGTTTTGTGAAATCCCAAACACGTAGCAAAAACAGGAAGTCTAATTATCATTCATTTTAAATATTGCTTGACAGTTGACATTATGTTCTGTTTCTCCATCTGATTCTTATTATTCTTGGAATACAAAAGACTTTCTGCATAACAAATGATATTTGGAATAAGTGTCAATATAGAAGAAAAATGGTAATCACCGCCATAAGAAAAGGATCACTTAAAATATCTAGAAGTGTCTCATTTATTTAGATGGGACAGGTATCAGAAATGGAGCAGCAATTCTTCTTCCTGCCTTATCTACTGAAGGGCAAGAATAAGTGACAAATGTACTTTTTGTTTCTAGTTCCATAATTTAAGTCATTCAAACTTTAAAATAATGTAAACTAATACTCAAGTGGTAAAGAAATATTTCCTCTTTTATTTATTGAATTTATATCATTGAGTCATATGTAAATTTAAATAAAAGAGTTCAGGTTCCCAAAAAATTCTCAGAGAGCCCAGAGCAACATCTACATATACTTCCCCAGTAAGTTTCAAAGTTATTTAAGTTTTCTGGTGCTGGGGAACACCAGTACTACCCTAAAGCTTTCAAGGGCCTCTTTTGACTCCTAGGGCTATACCCAACAGTGCTTCAGGCCATGTATTCGGGCATGTAAAGTATATGCTCCTGACCTCTGAGCAATATACCCAACTTCTCTATCTTCATGTAAGTAGTGAGCTAGAAATGGAATAGACATTCTGTAGAGGCTAATAGACAGAGTTCCTTGAATACAAGATGCTCATCTGATAAAGTCCTTTAAAATTTTTGGCAGAATTTGAAATAAAGAGCAAGTTTGTAAAACCCAATTTACCATTTATCTGTATAATGGATGAGAGATGAGATATTTTATAGATAACAGTAATAGGGGAGGATAACTATTAATCAAAAACATTAGAAGTGATATTTTGAGATTATCAGAACATCCTGTTGAGATAATCTGTGAAGGAATGATAGTCTGAGTTTACACTCAGACAGTAGATAAGACACTCTCCATACCCTCAGAGAAGTCTCAGGTTTCATTTAACAGACAAAAGTAAGAGCATTTTCATAAAATGTAATAATGTTCTATGAAATTATAATGCATGATTTATATATACACAATACACCCCTTTATAAGATATAGCACAAAGAGAAAGGTAGGAGACAAAAGAGAGTAAAAGAAATGTAAAATATGTAAAGATAGAAAGAATGTCCCTCATTTTTGGTGAACAGGAAACACATTAATTTGATAAGACTGATGCTTGGTTTTAATGCATCAAGTCACCGATTGATTGTACTATCTTGGAAACAAAACATATGTTTGAACATATAGGTTTAGAACAAAATATACTATGAGGTTGAAAAATGGTGCTAACATTATGTAAGGCTGATACTTATCAAAGTTGAGGAAGACACTGATAAGGATGCTGGTTTTGTTCTGCGTGTCTTGTAATGTTCAGTGCAGACTATCTTGGTTAAGAGCAGGGGTCTTCAAACTACAGCCCGCGGGCCACATGCAGCCAGCAGAGGAGTCTAATCTGGCCTGCCAGCAGTGAGCACTGTTTGATTGCCAAGATACCTGCCAGCATATACACTCAGTGTCACGGTTTCTCAGGGATGACGTCAACTGCCTCCGCCCATGGCATGTTGTGTGCTGGAAGGTTGGGCGTGAGGGCGGTGTTGAGAGGGACACTGATGCACCCTTGCACCTGGCGCTTGGTGCTCGCGTTGCTGATGATGTCACTGGAGGGCGCCGGACACCGTGTGGCAAGGAGTAGCACATGTGGGTGACTATATGATGTAAAAAGGTGCCTGCTCCACCCCCAGGCAACGTGGTGTCTGTGTGCTGTGCCTGCCTGTCAGTGAGGTTTTCCTCCACTCCCTCCACTGCCAAAGGTCAGTCAAAAGTGCCATAGAAATAATTTTTTGCCAGATGGGGTGTTTTGCCTGATTAGGCTGTGGGTGACTCATATAAAAATTACCCTTTGGGGGTGGTGAGGCATTCAGTGCTGAAATCAAAGATAGGGGGTGGACGGTGGTTGGGAGGTTAGGGGTTCAGTGCTGAATTGCCCATGTGAAAAATTAGGGGTTCAATGCTGAAGCATTTTAAAGGGGTTACATTGAAAATTTTATATGCATTTTGCAATTCCTTTTCAGTGTCACATGCTGATTCCTAACATATCAATTTGGGCATTATATAGGGAGATATAACTGAACTATCAGGGACTGAGCTGGTCTGCTTAGAAAGCCTGCAAGGGGTAAGTGTTCACATCAGGGACTAATGGGGGTTCATACACTGTGTGTATATATACACACATATTTGTATTTCACTAATATCAGTTTGGAATCCCTAGAAAACAATGATGTCAAGAAAAAGAAAAATTGATGGCGAGTGTAGAATATTCAAAGAACAGTGGATTGACAATTTCTTTTTTATGCAGTACAAAGAAAAAGCTGTGTGTCTGATATGCCAAAATATAGTTGCTGTGTTCAAAGAATACAATTTGTGATGCCACTATCAAACTCAACATAAAAATAAATATGATTGTTTGGTTGGAGAAGTGAAAAAAGATAAAATATTATAACTGAAACATAAACGGACAACTCAGCAAAATACTTTTGTGAAGCAGAAGCAGTTAAATACTTCCTCACTGCAGGCAAGTTTTCAAGTTGCCAAGCTAATAGCGCACAATGGCAAACCATTTGTGGAAGGAGAATTTGTTAAAGAATGCCTTATTTCTGTTGCCAAAGAAATGTGTCCAGAGAAGGCTGATTTATTTAGTACAGTGAGCCTTTCAGGAGTTACAGTGACATGAAGGATTGAAGAAATGGTAGAAAATTTGCTGCACCATTTGCAAAACTCTACAAAGAAACTTGCTATTTTTCCTTGGCACTCGACGAAAGCAATGATGTTCGTGATTCTGCCCAATTTCTCATTTATATGCATGGGACAAATGAGTATTTTGAAGTCACAGAAGAGCTTGCTGCACTGCCAAGTATCAAAGGTACAACCACAGGAGTGGATATATTTGAAAAGGTTTGCCAAACTGTGAATGGTTTGGAGCTGGACTGGGTTAAACTAGTTAGTGTAACAACTGATGGTGCTCCTAGCATGGTGGGGTCTAAGAGAGGAGTAATTGCTCACATTACACAAGAGATGGACAAACATAACCATCCTCATCCAATTGCCATACACTGCCTCATCCACCAACAAGCGTTGTGTTGTAAATCACTGAAGTGGGACTCTAAATCACTGAAGTGGGACTCTGTCATAAAAACTGTGGTATCTTGTGTTAATTACATTAGAACTCATGCACTAAACCACAGACAATTTCAGGAATTTCTATCTGAGGTAAATGTTGCCCATGAAGATGTTCTGTACCACACAGAAGTCTGTTGGCTGAGTAGAGGGAGAGTTTTGGAACATTTCTATGACTTACTTCCGCAGATTACAGCTTTTCTACTTTCGAAAAACCAAGAAGTACCAGAGCTCAATGATGCAGAATGGAAATGTCACCTTGCCTTTCTGACAGACATAACAGAGCTACTCAACAGTTTCAATCTGCAACTTCAAGGCAAGGGGAAGCTCATCTGTGATATGGCATCGCATGTAAAAGCATTTGAAGTAAAATTAGGCCTTCTCATCAAACAAGTACAGGAGGAAAACTTCAGTCATCTCCCAACAACTCAAAACCTGTCAGTGGACAAACCATTGGTTGCATTTCCAAAAGAAACATGTCTGGCTTCACTAGAATTGTTACAAAAGGAGTTTCAATTTAGATTCAAAGAGCTTCATCTCCATGAACAGGACATACAGCTTTTTCATAACCCATTTTCTGTTGAGATTGAAAATGTCCTTACATTTTACCAAATGGAACTGGCTGAACTGCAGAATTGTGACTCTCTGAAAGACGTATTTAAGTCAAGTAACCTTTTGAATTTCTATGCATCTCTCCTCTCTGAGACATATCCAAATATCAGGAACCATGCACTTAAAATGGTAACCATCTTTGGTAGCACTTATGCCTGTGAACAAACTTTTTCAAGAATGAAACATCTGAAATCTCCAACCAGATCAAGATTAACTGATGCCCACTGCATTACTTGTTATGGCTGGCAGTGACAAATATGGAACCGGACATTGACCATCTCATTAGCCAAAAGCAGGCCCACAGTTCTTATTGAAATACTGGTGTGTGATCTGTTTATTTATAAATGGTTTTCCTTTTATTTATATAAGATATGTGCAGTGTGAGTAGGAATTAGTAGCTCATATAGTCCGGCCCTCCAGCTCTCTAAGGGACCATAATCTGGCCCCCACTTTAAAAAGTTTGAAGACCCCTGCTTAAGAGTGATAAACAATGAATGAGTGTTGTGTCCTCAAGTCATTGTCTAAAACTTAATAAATGAAATGATTATGAGTGATTATAGTAGCAGGCAAAAGCTGTAATAAGTTTAAGAGTATCAAAGTTTAAGAGTATCAAGTTTAAGAATATCAAAGACAACTTTAGATACAAGATAATATGGAAACAGGAAATCAATCATATTCCATGGAAAAGAGGCAAGCATGCAAAGAAGCAAATAATTAATGACAGAGGGTACACATATAGAATAGAAAATCCCCAGATCTTTTAAGAATAGGTTGTGTCCTAATATGTTTATTTGTAAACTCATATTTTCATGGCTAACAATTCATTAAGATAAAATTCAAAATAAATCAGATAAGGACTCATAATTAGTATATAATAAAAAGATTTCTATTTCCATCTAGTTCCTCAGTTGAGAGCTAAATTATATAAATAAAATATTAGTTATTTGAAAGAAATCAGTTGACAACAGTTACAGAAAATTAGTTCAAACTCAAAATGCAGGTAAATTCTCCAAATACAGGAGAATTTAAATAGTGACTCCTATGAAAGTAGGTCACTAATGATTTAATAATTTTATTTATTTTAATGGATTTGTGGGGAAAACCAGTATGGTAAAAGAGGGCTCAAAAACCTTAGAAATAAAGAAGAAAAAATAAAAGAAACTCAAATTATAAGATGCCCATTATGTGCTAGCATTTTACATTTTCTATGATATTTATTTTCCATGATAGTTTTGTTTTCTTGGTTTTGACAAACCTCAAAATAATACATATAAATTTCTAAGACCATTGGTGCAAAAACTACCAGTAATTTGTAGATTTGTTTTCTATTTCCTTGATTACAAAACCTCTCAATTTTAAACTAATTACACAGCAACCCATAATAACCACAACATATCCCAAACTCTCTTACAACTGTGCTAAGACACTAGTCAACAGAAATAAAAAGAATATGGCCACTAGACTTCTCATAATGCCCTCAATTTTCTATATTTCTACATCACACCCTTGTATAACCCAAGGCAATAATAGGATAAACTCTCTTAGTTGTTTCTAATAAATTTAATATTGTCAATGTGATAAATTTGCATGTCCATAAAAGATGAAATTCGTGTATTCTTATCAACTCTTTTATTTGATAAATTGTTTGCCAGGTTGGAGAACCTATAGAGCAAGAAAATAAGATTTATCCTGCAATACTCAATAATAAAATTAATTCTGACAACCATATTTCAATAAGAAGATGATTAGACTTGATGATGCAACTATAGCCACAGTTAATACCGTGACTGTGATCAGTGAGAAATTTTGAAAAAGACTACTCGAGTAAGCCATGGCTAAAATGATAAATGAGAAAACAGATGTGTTTGTGCTTTAAAGTCCTATGTTTAACAGTTTATTATGAAGTAATACATTAAAAGCATATGATTTTGACAAAATCATGCTTACAAGATTAAAGTTTATTGAACAACTTAAGCATATTATTCTAATGATTTCTAGGAAATTAAACTTAAGTTTAGATCATGAGATATAAATATACCAAGATTAGTAATAAAAAACCTGAAATATTCATGTATAAATGCTGCTTAAGAATAGTATCTCTAGTTCTGTCCAAATAAAAATGTATGAAGTAGATGACAATATAACAATCTATAAAAAATTTATAATCAAAATGTCCATATATCTGGTTAGTACCAGTCTTTTATATCATAATCCAACCCCTAGACACCAAACTCACAAACAGAAAGTTTAAAAAAACTGCAGCCCCTCTTGAAGGTCAAATTCTTAGCTTCAGAATTGTTATGAAAGAAAATGGGTCATGAATATTACAGTAAAAGTTTTCACACCTAGAGAATAAATCCTGCATCTTTAATATAGAATTAGTTTTTTCTCCACACAAGGAGATATTTCCTTTGCTATTGTCTTTAATATTATGGTCCAATACTAAGTGATATTGATTACAATGAAATATTATCTCATGCCACAGAGACTGGTACACATCACAAAAAACAAGAGCAACCACTGCTGGCATGACTGTAGGGTGAAAGAAATTCTCATTCACTGCTGGTGAGAATGCTGTCTAGTCCTGCCTTTTTGCAAAACAATATGTATATTCTTTAAAAAACTAGACATTGGGGCTGAAGAGATAGCATGGAGGTAGGGCACTTGCCTTGCATGCAGAAGGATGGTGGTTCGAATCTCAGCATCCCATATGGTACCCAGAGCCTGCCAGGAGCTATTTCTGAGCATAGAGCCAGAGTAACCCCTGAGTACTGTTGAGTGTGACTCCCCTCCCCCCCACCAAAAAAAAGAAAAAAAAACTAGACATTGAGCTCCTATATAATCCAGAAATACCATTGCTAGGTATATACCTAGGACCACTAAAACACAATATAATAATGTCTTGTGCACTCCTATGTTTATAGCAGCACTATTTACAATAGCCAGATGCCTGACAACAGATGAGTGGCTAAAGAAAAGATGGTACATCTATACAAAGGAACACTATGCAGCTGTTAGGAAAAATGAAGTCACAAAATTTGCTTATACATAAATGAATTTAGAGACTATTATGTTGAGTGTTGAGCGAAATAAGTCAGAGGGAGAGAGATAAGCATAGAATAGTCTCGACACCGGCCCAGTGGGGCTCAGCTGTGAAAGACTGTGAGTGTGACCTGTCTATGTCTGTCTACTGTCCTCTTGCGTGAAACTCTTGCGAGTGGGGCAAAAAGAGCCTCCAGAAACCTCGCTCGCCCAGACGCCATTTTCAGGGAGGGACTTCAGAGCATAAAAACCGGCTATCCTTTGCAAAAGCTGGCTCCCTGTGTGTGACACCAGGCGGGGAAAATCCGCGAAAGTACACCGGCCCAGTGGGGCTCAGCTGTGAAAGACTGTGAGTGTGACCTGTCTATGTCTGTCTACTGTCCTCTTGCGTGAAACTCTTGCGAGTGGGGCAAAAAGAGCCTCCAGAAACCTCGCTCGCCCAGACGCCATTTTCAGGGAGGGACTTCAGAGCATAAAAACCGGCTATCCTTTGCAAAAGCTGGCTCCCTGTGTGTGACACCAGGCGGGGAAAATCCGCGAAAGTACACCGGCCCAGTGGGGCTCAGCTGTGAAAGACTGTGAGTGTGACCTGTCTATGTCTGTCTACTGTCCTCTTGCGTGAAACTCTTGCGAGTGGGGCAAAAAGAGCCTCCAGAAACCTCGCTCGCCCAGACGCCATTTTCAGGGAGGGACTTCAGAGCATAAAAACCGGCTATCCTTTGCAAAAGCTGGCTCCCTGTGTGTGACACCAGGCGGGGAAAATCCGCGAAAGTACACCGGCCCAGTGGGGCTCAGCTGTGAAAGACTGTGAGTGTGACCTGTCTATGTCTGTCTACTGTCCTCTTGCGTGAAACTCTTGCGAGTGGGGCAAAAAGAGCCTCCAGAAACCTCGCTCGCCCAGACGCCATTTTCAGGGAGGGACTTCAGAGCATAAAAACCGGCTATCCTTTGCAAAAGCTGGCTCCCTGTGTGTGACACCAGGCGGGGAAAATCCGCGAAAGTACACCGGCCCAGTGGGGCTCAGCTGTGAAAGACTGTGAGTGTGACCTGTCTATGTCTGTCTACTGTCCTCTTGCGTGAAACTCTTGCGAGTGGGGCAAAAAGAGCCTCCAGAAACCTCGCTCGCCCAGACGCCATTTTCAGGGAGGGACTTCAGAGCATAAAAACCGGCTATCCTTTGCAAAAGCTGGCTCCCTGTGTGTGACACCAGGCGGGGAAAATCCGCGAAAGTACACCGGCCCAGTGGGGCTCAGCTGTGAAAGACTGTGAGTGTGACCTGTCTATGTCTGTCTACTGTCCTCTTGCGTGAAACTCTTGCGAGTGGGGCAAAAAGAGCCTCCAGAAACCTCGCTCGCCCAGACGCCATTTTCAGGGAGGGACTTCAGAGCATAAAAACCGGCTATCCTTTGCAAAAGCTGGCTCCCTGTGTGTGACACCAGGCGGGGAAAATCCGCGAAAGTACACCGGCCCAGTGGGGCTCAGCTGTGAAAGACTGTGAGTGTGACCTGTCTATGTCTGTCTACTGTCCTCTTGCGTGAAACTCTTGCGAGTGGGGCAAAAAGAGCCTCCAGAAACCTCGCTCGCCCAGACGCCATTTTCAGGGAGGGACTTCAGAGCATAAAAACCGGCTATCCTTTGCAAAAGCTGGCTCCCTGTGTGTGACACCAGGCGGGGAAAATCCGCAAAAGTACACCGGCCCAGTGGGGCTCAGCTGTGAAAGACTGTGAGTGTGACCTGTCTATGTCTGTCTACTGTCCTCTTGCGTGAAACTCTTGCGAGTGGGGCAAAAAGAGCCTCCAGAAACCTCGCTCGCCCAGACGCCATTTTCAGGGAGGGACTTCAGAGCATAAAAACCGGCTATCCTTTGCAAAAGCTGGCTCCCTGTGTGTGACACCAGGCGGGGAAAATCCGCAAAAGTACACCGGCCCAGTGGGGCTCAGCTGTGAAAGACTGTGAGTGTGACCTGTCTATGTCTGTCTACTGTCCTCTTGCGTGAAACTCTTGCGAGTGGGGCAAAAAGAGCCTCCAGAAACCTCGCTCGCCCAGACGCCATTTTCAGGGAGGGACTTCAGAGCATAAAAACCGGCTATCCTTTGCAAAAGCTGGCTCCCTGTGTGTGACAACAGGCGGGGAAAATCCGCGAAAGTACACCGGCCCAGTGGGGCTCAGCTGTGAAAGACTGTGAGTGTGACCTGTCTATGTCTGTCTACTGTCCTCTTGCGTGAAACTCTTGCGAGTGGGGCAAAAAGAGCCTCCAGAAACCTCGCTCGCCCAGACGCCATTTTCAGGGAGGGACTTCAGAGCATAAAAACCGGCTATCCTTTGCAAAAGCTGGCTCCCTGTGTGTGACACCAGGCGGGGAAAATCCGCGAAAGTACACCGGCCCAGTGGGGCTCAGCTGTGAAAGACTGTGAGTGTGACCTGTCTATGTCTGTCTACTGTCCTCTTGCGTGAAACTCTTGCGAGTGGGGCAAAAAGAGCCTCCAGAAACCTCGCTCGCCCAGACGCCATTTTCAGGGAGGGACTTCAGAGCATAAAAACCGGCTATCCTTTGCAAAAGCTGGCTCCCTGTGTGTGACACCAGGCGGGGAAAATCCGCGAAAGTACACCGGCCCAGTGGGGCTCAGCTGTGAAAGACTGTGAGTGTGACCTGTCTATGTCTGTCTACTGTCCTCTTGCGTGAAACTCTTGCGAGTGGGGCAAAAAGAGCCTCCAGAAACCTCGCTCGCCCAGACGCCATTTTCAGGGAGGGACTTCAGAGCATAAAAACCGGCTATCCTTTGCAAAAGCTGGCTCCCTGTGTGTGACACCAGGCGGGGAAAATCCGCGAAAGTACACCGGCCCAGTGGGGCTCAGCTGTGAAAGACTGTGAGTGTGACCTGTCTATGTCTGTCTACTGTCCTCTTGCGTGAAACTCTTGCGAGTGGGGCAAAAAGAGGCTCAGAGGAGCACGGCCGCTCCGCTTCGCTACGCGGCCGTGCACTCTTTCTAAGGAAAGAACTCCATTGCAACAAGAAGGAAAAATCACACTAAGAACGGCGCTATATCACAGAAGCAAACATTTCTCTCTGGACTGTCTTCTCTGTTACATGCTCGGGCCTAAGATTTGACCCAGTGTGAGGCTTCATCCACGGAGGACTCCCCTCCCTTAGAGGCAAGTCAGCCCATCCAGAAAGGGAGGAGCCAGAGGAGTGTGCTGCCTACATCATATAGACAATGAATACCACTACAACACGTAGAAAAACCCACAATACAAATGTGACAATGGGGAAACAGCGCAGGCCAGCATCAGACATAGAGAATGAAGATGACAATTCTGAGGACCAGATAATGACTGAACAACTAATCAACCTCTCAGATAAGGACTTTAGACTAGCAATATGGAAGGTGCTCAACAGACTCCAAGAAACCATGGATCGAGTTGAACAGAACACTAATAAGAACCAAGAAAATATGAAGGTAGAAATGACAAAACTCCAAACTGAAATAACATGTCAACTAACAGGCCTGAAAAACTCAGTAAACGAAGTGAATGACAAAATGGATAAGCTCTGGGACAGGGTATCAGAAGCTGAGAATAGACTTGGTGCTGTGGAAGATGAGATACATAACAATTCCATACAGCAGGAGAGATTGGACAAAAAACTTAAAGCAAATGAGCAGACAATGGAAAAATTAGTCAAAGAATGGGAACAGACGAAAATAGAAGTCTATGATAAGATCAACAGAAACAACTTAAGAATCATTGGAGTCCCAGAGACCCAGGAAGAAAATTTCCAGGAAGAATCAATGGTCAAGAACATCATTAAAGAGAAACTTCCAGAGCTAAAGAATATATGTGATCAAATCCTGCATGCCCGAAGAGTACCAACCAAAAGAGACCCCAGAAAAACCACCCCAAGACACATCCTAGTCACAATGACAAATCCCACAGATAGAGACAGAATTCTGAAAACAGCAAGATCAAAAGGGGAAATCATGTTCAAGCAAGCTTCCCTGAGATTTACAGCAGACCTGTCACCAGAAACGCTCAATGCCAGAAAGCAGTGGTGGGATATTGTGACAAGACTGAATGAAATGAATGCTTCACCCAGAATACTATACCCAGCAAAACTCACTCTCCGGTTTGATGGAAGAATACATGGTTTCACAGACAAAAAACAGCTCAGAAACTTCACAGACACAAAACCAGTCTTAAGAGAAAAACTGAAAGACCTAATCTAAGACAAGACTACCCAAAAGACACACCAAATTTTGAAATAAAGATGGCGTTAAATCCCAGGACAATTCTTTCTCTCAACGTCAATGGACTAAATGCACCAGTTAAGAGACACAGAGTGGCTAAATGGATCAAAAAACTCAATCCAACCTTCTGCTGCCTACAAGAAACGCACCTGAATAGTCAGAACAAACATAGACTCAAAATAAAAGGCTGGAGAAAAGTTATCCAAGCAAACAACACCCATAAAAAAGCTGGAGTGGCCATACTAATATCAGATAATGCAAACTTTATACTCAGGAAGGTTGTAAGGGACAAAGACGGACATTTTATATTAATCAAGGGGTACGTAGAGCAGGAAGAATTCACTCTCCTAAACATATATGCACCGAATGAGGGGCCAGCAAAATATTTAATACAACTGCTGACAAATCTGAAAAATAATATCAACAACAACACAATAATTGTGGGGGACCTAAACACGGATTTGTCAACAATGGACAGGTCAACCAGACTGAAACCCAACAAGAATATACTAGACCTGAGGAGAGAAATGGAAGAAAGAGGCCTAGTGGATATATATAGGACACTCCATCCCCAGAAACCTGGATACACATTCTTCTCCAATGTACATGGGACATTCTCCAGGATAGACTACATGCTGGCACATAAAACATACCTCCATAAGATCAAGAGGATAGAAATTTTGCAGATTACCTTCGCTGACCACAAGGCTCTGAAATTATTTGTGAACTCCAAAGGGACTCAGAAGAAACACTTTAACACCTGGAAGTTAAACAGCCTCATGCTCAATAACCAGTGGGTCCGAGATGAAATCAAGGAGGAAATAAAAAGGTTCCTGGAAACAAATGACAATAAAGACACAAACTCTCAGAACTTATGGGACACAGCAAAAGCAGTACTGAGAGGAAAATTTATAGCTTTGCAAGCACACATCAGGAAGGAAGAAGGAGCTTACCTGAGTAGCTTAATGACACAGCTAATAGAACTAGAAAATGCTCAACAAAAGGACCCAAGAACAGGAAGACAGAAGGAAATAACAAAGCTGAGAGCAGAAATCAACGAAGTGGAAACTCAAAAAACAATCCGAAAGATCAACGAAAGCAGAAGTTGGTTCTTTGAAAAAATAAACAAGATTGATAGACCACTGGCAAACCTAACAAAGAAAGAGAGAGAGAGAAACTTGATAACTCGTATCAGGAATGAAAAAGGAGAGATCACTACTGATATGACAGAGATTCAAAGGGTAATCAGAAACTACTTTGAAAAACTCTACGCCACTAAAAATGAGAACCTGGAAGAAATGGATAAATTCTTGGACTCTTATAATCTTCCACGGTTGAAGGAAGAGGATGTAGCATATCTAAACACCCCCATCACCATTGATGAAATTAAAACAGTAATCAAATGTCTGCCGAAAAACAAAAGCCCAGGTCCAGATGGATTCACTAATGAATTCTATCAAACTTTCCAAGAGGAACTACTGCCAATCTTGGCAAGACTCTTTCATGAAATTGAACAAACAGAAACACTTCCAAATAGCTTTTATGAAGCCAACATCACCTTGATACCTAAACCAGACAGAGACGCTACCAAAAAAGAAAATTACAGACCAATATCACTGATGAATGCAGATGCAAAGATCCTCAACAAAATCCTGGCAAATAGGATTCAATGCCTCATTAAGAAGATCATCCACTACGATCAAGTAGGTTTCATCCCAGGAATGCAAGGCTGGTTTAACATCCGTAAATCTATCAACATAATACACAACATCAATAACAAGAAAAATAAAAACCACATGATCATATCAATAGATGCAGAGAAAGCATTTGATAAGGTCCAACACCCATTCTTGATCAAAACTCTCAGCAAGATGGGAATGGAGGGAACCTTTCTCAATATAGTGAAGGCCATCTACCACAAGCCAGTGGCAAATATTATCCTCAATGGAGAAAAACTGAAAGCCTTCCCTCTAAATTCTGGCACAAGACAAGGCTGTCCTCTCTCACCACTCCTATTCAACATAGCACTGGAAGTACTTGCTATAGCGATTAGGCAAGAAAAGGATATCAAGGGAATCCAGATAGGAAAGGAAGAAGTCAAGCTCTCACTGTTTGCAGATGACATGATACTCTACTTAGAAAACCCTAAAGACTCTATCAAAAAGCTTCTAGAAACAATAGACTCATATAGCAAGGTGGCAGGCTACAAATTTAACACACAAAAATCAATGGCCTTTCTATATACCGATAGTAATAAGGATGAAATGGACATTAAGAAAACAACCCCATTCACAATAGTACCACACAAACTCAAATATCTTGGAATCAACTTGACTAAATATTTGAAGGACCTATACAAAGAAAACTATAAAACTCTGCTCCAAGAAATAAGAGAGGACACACGGAAATGGAAACACATACCCTGCTCATGGATTGGCAGGATTAACATCATCAAAATGTCAATACTCCCCAAGGCATTATACAGATTTAATGCCATCCCTCTAAAGATACCCATGACATTCTTCAAAGAAGTGGATCAGACACTTTTGAAATTCATTTGGAACAATAAACACCCTCGAATAGCTAAAGCAATCATTGGGAAAAAGAATATGGGAGGAATTACTTTTCCCAACTTTAAACTGTACTACAAAGCAACAGTTATCAAAACAGCATGGTATTGGAATAAGGATAGGCCCTCAGATCAGTGGAATAGGCTTGAATACTCAGAAAATGTTCCCCAGAGATACAACCATCTAATTTTTGATAAAGGAGCAGGAAATCCTAAATGGAGCAGGGAAAGCCTCTTCAACAAGTGGTGTTGGCACAATTGGATAGCCACTTGCAAAAAATTAAACTTAGACCCCCAGCTAACATCATGTACAAAGGTAAAATCCAAATGGATTAAAGACCTCGATATCAGCCCCAAAACCATAAGATATATAGAACAGCACATAGGCAAAACACTACAGGACATTACAGGCATCTTCAAGGAGGAAACTGCACTCTCCAAGCAAGTGAAAGCAGAGATTAACAGATGGGAATATATTAAGCTGAGAAGCTTCTGCACCTCAAAGGAAATAGTGCCCAGGATACAAGAGCCACCCACTGAGTGGGAGAAACTATTCACCCAATACCCATCAGATAAGGGGCTAATCTCCAAAATATACAAGGCACTGACAGAACTTTACAAGAAAAAAACATCTAACCCCATCAAAAAATGGGGAGAAGAAATGAACAGACACTTTGACAAAGAAGAAATACGCATGGCCAAAAGACACATGAAAAAATGTTCCACATCACTAATCATCAGGGAGATGCAAATCAAAACAACGATGAGATACCACCTCACACCCCAGAGAATGGCACACATCACAAAGAATGAGAATAAACAGTGTTGGCGGGGATGTGGAGAGAAAGGAACTCTTATCCACTGCTGGTGGGAATGCTGTCTAGTTCAACCTTTATGGAAAGCGATATGGAGATTCCTCCAAAAACTGGAAATCGAGCTCCCATACGATCCAGCTATACCACTCCTAGGAATATACCCTAGGAACACAAAAATACAATACAAAAACCCCTTCCTTACACCTATATTCATTGCAGCTCTATTTACCATAGCAAGACTCTGGAAACAACCAAGATGCCCTTCAACAGATGAATGGCTAAAGAAACTGTGGTACATATACACAATGGAATATTATGCAGCTGTCAGGAGAGATGAAGTCATGAAATTTTCCTATACATGGATGTACATGGAATCTATTATGCTGAGTGAAATAAGTCAGAGAGAGAGAGAAAAAACGCAGAATGGTCTCACTCATCTATGGGTTTTAAGAAAAATGAAAGACACCCTTGTAATAATAATTTTCAGACACAAAAGAGAAAAGAGCTGGAAGTTCCAGCTCACCTCAGGAAGCTCACCACAAAGAGTGATGAGTTTAGTTAGAGAAATAACTACATTTTGAACTGTCCTAATATTGAGAATGTATGAGGGAAATGTAGAGCCTGTTTAGGGTACAGGCGGGGGTTGGGGTGGGGAGGAGGGTGATTTGGGACTTGGGTGATGGGAATGTTGCACTGGTGATGGGTGGTGTTCCTTTTATGACTGAAACCCAAACACAATCATGTATGTAATCAAGGTGTTTAAATAAAAAAAAATTAAAAAAAAAAAAAAAAAAAAAAGAATAGTCTCACTCCTCTGCAGGATTTAAAAATAAATATAAAAGACAGTATAAGAGTAACACCCAGAGACAATAGAGATGAGGGCCGAAAGGATCAGCCCATGATAACAAGCTTATCACAAAGAGTGATAAATATGGTTAGAGAAATAACTACATTAACAGCTACCATGACAACAATAGAGAGAGAAATACAATACCTGTCTTGAAGACATGCAGGAGGTGGGGGGGAGGGAGTAGGAAATAGGGGGACCATGGTGATGGGAAAGTTGCACTGGTAAAGGAGGGTGTGCGTTTTATGGCTGAAATTCAATTATGAGCATGTTTATAATAATGGTGTTTAAATAAATTTTAAAAAATAAAATAAATGAAAATGATGAGATATCTGTGACCTTCCCATTATTTTCAAAACTTAATTTTTATTATGGCCTTCTTAAATATATTTCCACAACATTCATATGTTTTAATTTTCTTTATTGTTGTGTTCTTTTCTTGCTCCACATTATATCACTTAGGTTGGGATGATTATTTTGATTTAAATTATTTCTAGGCTATCAAAATTTTATGGAATTAGTACTAATCATCCTAACATTGTAGTGTTGAGAGATTTTGGTTGAAAGCATTTCCTAAGTAAAATTTTGAGTTTGCCTCACTTAAAAAAAGATATTTTCTTCTATGCATGGAATAAAGGTTTTCAGAATAATTGCTAAACTAATAAGTTAAGTTATGCTGTATATACCCTTCCATTTTTGATAAAAATAAATGACTTACTAAATAGAACCATGAAAATAAATCAAGCAATTAAAAACTATGTTAAAATGATTTTTGTAGTATACAAAATCAAATATCATAAATTTTATTTCAAAGAGTTGGGATATACAAAGTTCTGTTAATGTAACAATATGAAAGCACAATCCTACCAGAGAATTTTCACATTAGGTATCAATGGTGAAGATGTCCAAGATCACCCTTTGAGACCATATGATTAAAATATATGTTATCCCAATTATCCTTGAGCTCAATAATTTACTAGGAAGACTAGCATGAGAAGACACATCGACAAATTTGGTAATTCCTGAAAGAAATGCATTAGTACCACTGGGTTATATTGTCTCTTTCAGGGTAGTTTTGTTTTTTCTTTTCTTTTTTTCCAAACAGGTTGTGAATCGATTATATCACATTAAGTATTAATGCATCTTAGTACACTATTAAGAGTAGCTTACAATATTTTTAATTATGGACTTCTTATACATACAACTTGAAACAGCAAAATTTGCTTTATTCTGAAATTAAAACCTAAGATTTTCTCTGAGAGAGTAACTGAGCAGAGCATGATGCAAATCCACAAAAGATTTGAAGTAACTAAGATCACAGTTAAAGTAGCTCGGGTCCATTACCATCACAGCCTTAGCTTTGATAGCCTTAGCTATCAAATAAACTGCTTGTCCCTCCGAGTTCATTTGCTGAAACCCTTACCCACAATCTAACTGTATGTGAGGTGTGTCTTTAAATGAAATAAAAGTGTAAAAAGGTGCCAAGTGTAAGTTTCTGCATCAAGTGGTAACACAAAGACTAAGGGACATGTTTAGGATGCTGATCAATTTAAGCACCAAAAATGTCCCCTGAGCAGAGAGCCATCTGTATCCCTAAGCAAAACTTGGATGTGACCTGAAATCCAAAACAAAGGATAAATAAGTAGGTGTGAGGTCTTAATTTAGTGTAGTACTGTGACCTTATAAGACCTCCTTTCTCTTTCTTGCTTTCTTTTTTTTTTGTTTGTTTTTTTTGATTTCTTTTGTTTTTTGGGCCACACCAGCAAGTGCTCAGGGGTTACTCCTGGCTGTCTGCTCAGAAATAGCTCCCGGCAGGCATGGGGGACCATATGGGACACCAGGACACCAGGATTCGAACCAACCACCTTTGGTCCTAGATCAGCTGCTTGCAAGGCAAACGCCGCTGTGCTATTTCTCCAGGCCTTCCTTCCTTCCTTCTTCTTTTTCTTTTTCTTTCTTTCTTTCTTTCTTTCTTTCTTTCTTTCTTTCTTTCTTTCTTTCTTTCTTTCTTTCTTTCTTTCTTTCTTTCTTTCTTTCTTTCTTTCTTTCTTTCTTTCTTTCTTTCTTTCTTTCTTTCTTTCTTTCTTTCTTTCTTTCTTTCTTTCTTTCTTTCTTTCTTTCTTTCTTTCTTTCTTTCTTTCTTTCTTTCTTTCTTTCTTTCTTTCCTCTCTCTTTCTTTCCTTCCTTCCTTCCTTTCTCCCTCCTTCCCTCCCTCCCTCCTTCCTTCCTTCCTTCCTTCCTTCCTTTCTTCCTTTCTTTCTTTCTTTCTTTCGTTCTTTCTTTCATTCTTTCTTTCTTTCTTTCTTTCTTTCTTTCTTTCTTTCTTTCTTTCTTTCTTTCTTTCTTTCTTTCGTTCTTTCTTTCTTTCTTTCTTTCTTTCTTTCTTTCTTTCTTTCTTTCTTTCTTTCTTTCTTTCTTTCTTTCTTCTTTCTTTCTTCTTTCTTTCTCTTTTCTTTCTTTATTCTTTTTTTTCTTTTTTTCTTCTTACTTTTGTCTTTCTTTTCTCACTTCTCTTTCTTTCCTCACTCTTACCTTTCTGTCTCTGTCCCTCTTTCCTTCCCTCTGTCAGTCTGTCTCTCTCTCTCTCTTTATCTCTTTTTTTCTCTTCTCTCTTAGCTGTGAGAGAGCACAGGGAGTAACTGCTTGCTGGCAAGGCAGAAAGAGAGCTCTCCTCAGAAATATGCAGGTACTTTGACTTAGAACTCCTTATATTGGGAAAAATATTTCTGTAATGTCATTCAGTCTACAGATTTTGTTATTGTATCTTCAGCTAAGCTATCTTTTGTTTGACCTCAGGCTCAAATTATTCTAGAGTTCACTTTGAATGATTTTTCTCACATAATATTCTTGGAAGGATTATTTTTGGATAGAGAGTTCCAAGAATATGTAAAATTCTATT
The DNA here is from genome assembly GCF_024139225.1 of Suncus etruscus. NCBI lineage: Eukaryota > Metazoa > Chordata > Mammalia > Eulipotyphla > Soricidae > Suncus > Suncus etruscus. The sequence continues at coordinate 48,896,700 of NC_064860.1, read as the reverse complement.
TGTAGCCAATGATCCTAGAGCATCCCGTTTAACACAAACTGTTCCTATCTGTGTCTTGCACTCTTAGGGTAAACTATCTGATTTTCACCAGTACAGGACTTTTACAAGACATGCATTCATAGTTCCTCTCTTGTTCCCTGACCGTTTACCACATACCATATTTTTCTTACCATAAGACTTACTCCCGCCCCAAAAGATGGGGGGAAAGAGTTACAAACACTTTATTGTTCAGACATAATACATGGCATGAGCAATCAGGTTAGTGTACATTCACCGTCACAAGTAGAGCTTACGTTTAAGATTGTTTGATTGCTGCTGCTGCGACTTTTATTTTTTTCTTATTTTCTTTGTCTATAAACTATGTGAGTCTTATGGTCAGGTGCAACTTATAGAGCAAAAAATACAATAGGTCCAGCTCTATCTTATTGTTTTCAGTAGAAATTAGAAAGAAAACTTGCGGGGCCGAAGTGGGGGCGCAAGCAGTAAGCATCTGCCTTACTAGTGCTAGCCTAGGACGGACAGTGATTTGATGCCCCAGTTTGGTTCCCAGCAGCAATCTTTGAGTGCATAGCCAGGAGTAACCCCTGAGCATCACTGGGTGTGGCCCAAAAACTAAAACCAAAAAAAGAAAAATTGCATCTGAAAATTTTTTGTTTAGTCAATAGTTTGAATAGAGTACATTTAACATTATTAAAATATATTTAACTAAATAATTAAATCTATTTAATATAAAGATTATTTAAAATTATACTTAGATTTAATCATGATTGTAAAAATAACTAGTTTAGCTGTTTGTCTTTGTGGAAATTTTCTTTGTATAAGCTATCACTTGTTTAGGCATAAAATTATTTAAGGAGAAAATTATACACTTTTGGAAGCTGTACCTTTCAATAAATGACCCTGTTCATATCATGAGCAATCTGTAAGCATTAACATTTTCACTAAGTTGCCAAGTTAGCTTCTAGGATATAATCAAAAAAGGAACCATCTCACACATTTTGCACTGAAAATTTTAATTCTTTTAATTTCATTCAAATTATTATTCAAAATTTTAATTGTATTGAAATGTGTATGGACACATATTTGGAATAGAAGATAAAGGTATAATTTTAAAATACTCTCCTGGGGCCGGAGCAGTGGCACAGGGTGTAAGGTGTCTACCTTGTGTGCTAACCTAGGACAGACTGCCTTTCGATCCCCTGACATCCCAAGCCAGGGGTGATTTCTGAGCGCATATTTAGGAGTTACCCCTGAGCATCACTAGGTGTGGCTGAAATACTAAAAATAATAATAATTTCGCCAGATCTTCAATGGCACCTTTGTTAAGCTCAACAAGGCTTCAATTACATGCTGAGGATTGTAGAACCTTATATTGCATGGACTCCCATCCAAACCTGAAGTCTGTAAATGAGTTGATCTAAAAGCGTGGTTATGGCAAAATTCACAAGAAGCGAATTGCCCTAACAGATAATGCATTGATTGCCAGAACTCTTGGTAAATATGGCATTGTTTGCATGGAGGATCTGATTCATGAGATCTACACTGTTGGAAAATGCTTCAAAGAAGCAAATAACTTCCTCTGGCCCTTTAAGTTATCTTCTCCTCGAGGTGGGATGAAGAAAAAGGTGGAGATGCTGGCAACAGGGAAGACCAGATCAACCGGCTGATTAGATGGATGAACTAAGGTACCTACCATATTTTTGTAATCTGGTCAATTAATAAACAATTGCTTTCAAATTGGAAATAATAATAATAATAACAACAACACAAAATATAAAAAAGATTTAGGCTATTTAATTTAATTTATTTTCCTGTTTTAGCAATTTTACACTAAAATAGTTAATAGAATTGCTGTATTTTTCCCAAATACAGCTCTTATATCAGCCAAATGCAAATATACCTCTTACTACAAATATTTTGCATGTTCATTAAAATTTTAGCATCCTAAAATATATAATGGATAGTAAAAATATTTAAGAAGTTCTCTCTTGATAAAAACTTACCATCATTAAGAGAAATAACAAAAATGTTCTACGGATTCTGGATATCTAAGAATTCAAGTATGTTGTGTTGAAAAATTATTCCTATTAAAAAACAAACACTAAAATGTAAATGTGTCCTGTGAAGAACTTGAAAAATACCAAATAATATATAGAAGAACAAAAATTATGGTTGTAATTCTACTAATAATTAAATGTATAATTACCTACGAGTTCAGATGAAATTGGAGACTATGTTTATAACTTTTGAAACAAAATATCTCCTTAATTCCAAAAACAAGATCAACGGATTAATTGTACCTGCAAAGCCAGTGAACAATGAACAATTTTACATTAAAAATGTCATTTTATCTAAATAAAATTAGTCCTCTTAATTATATAGCGAATCTAAGCAGGAATCAAAATAAACTTCTAATACTATATTTAATCAGACTTACATTTAGTTTCAAGGGTTGAAAATATTTCAGATTGCTACAAGTTCAAATCTAGCTTAGCATCACTGTCTTAGATGATAAAAGAATTTTTATAGGATGAGAAGTAGATTTTTTTGAAAAGCCAAGAGAAGTTACCACCTATCCTCCAAACAGCACCCATATGAATCAAACCATAATTTAAATTAATTGCCACAAAATTTCCATCTCCTCTTTGTGATCAACAAAACAGAAAGATCTCAATTACTTCATACTGAACTTTTTATTTTGGTGCTGAACATGAAGTGAACAGGAAAGAAAAAAACACGGTCAAGGAGCTGTTCAAAGTTCCGGGCAAGCTTCAAGGTCAACTGGGTTGAATCCAAACACCACAGACTCATAGTAGAGCATAGAATCAGAATGCCAGAAGTCTATTTCTATGTCCAACATTTTAGTAGAATCAAATGAAATGTAACATTGAAATATGAAATGTAATGTTTTAGCTTAATCACTGTTCAAGTTGGCAACTGACTCTATGCAGCCTGTTCAGAACTAAGGAATTTGCTATTGTCTAGACCACACTTCACATTGTGAGCCACAAAGTCCCATTGTAGAGACTATTCCATTGCATAACTTGAATAAATTTTATCTTACAATGTCATTGAAGAAAAATGCGTGTATGATAAATCTTTTTTAAAGTGAAACGCCCATAAAAAAAACTCACCTCTAATTGTGCTTTGTGACAGATAAAAATTAAAGCATCATCAAAACAAACAAACAAAAAAAAACAAACAAAAAAATTAAAGCATCATAAAGATAAGAAATCTAAAATCAATTTTATTGTGTATAACACACTAAGAAACTACTGCTATTACAGAGCATGTTAACTCTAAATTGAACTCTTTTGGAGTCCAGTTTATTTATATAATTAATATTTACATAAACCCACACTAAGCAAAGGTATATTTGTTCTAGAAAAATCCTAATTGGGTCTGCAATAGTACAGAAGGTAAGACATTTGCCTTGCATGCAACTGATCAGGATTCAATCCTCAGCATCACATATGGTCTCCCGCAAGTCCTAGAAGTGATTTCTGAGTCAGACACTGAGTCAGGAGTAAACCCTGATTGTCGCAGGGTGTGGCACCCCAAGTCATAATTCTTAAAGAATTCTAACCTTTACAAATGGACAGAAAATTTTACTCTAAAACTTATTTGAGGAACACTGACTAAGTTCAAGTAGTAAAGCATTTGCCTACCTACCTGTGGCCAATCTCTTATATAATCCCTAGTAGTACATGGTGCCTAAATACTTGTGGATATGACCCCAGTATACTCCAAGTACTTCTAAATTTGTTCTCTATAAAAATAAGATTAAGACAGGCTAACTTTAGTAGTAGTTGTGAACTTCATTAAATCAATAAGATGGCAAAAATGTTAATGTTCTTGTGTCCTTAAAGTCAATCTTATTGGAATATAATGATTTCATTCAAAATGATATTGCACAGTTTATTAAATAATTCTTACCATATACTCAAATTAAAGTATGTATTCAGGGAGCCTTTAGCATACAGGAGTGATAGCACAGGGGTTAGGACACCTATCACCAATGTGGGCAACTCAAGTTTCATCTCTGGCATCCCATATATTTTCCCAAGCCAGTCACAAATAATTCCCAAGTGCAGAGCTAGGAGTAATCCATGAGTATCACTGGTTGAACCACTCAAATAAATGGTATAAAAATGTAAGATTTTTTTTAAACAGAAACACCCCCATTGACAATATAGCATAGTAAAATGGAATGAATCAATAGAATAGTTTTTGTCCTGTCAAGTCAGAAAGTAATTTAGACAGGCAGGAAATGAGCTCTAATTACATAAACTATAAAAAATAAGAAATATATGCACTTAGATAATCCCCTCAAATGATATTAGGAATATTATAAGAATGGTGAGACTATTAAAACTATAGTAAGATTTACTAAATTTGAGTGAGAAATTGAAAAGATGATCTCAAAGCTCTTTTTAATTTTGCTTTTAACAACTCAATAAATGTCTACTAGATTTGGAATTGAATATAAATAAGAAAAATATAAAACAGACAAAATTCCTTTCATAATGGTGAGTATGCCTATTCGACTTTTTGAAAAGCATATAAAAAAGGAAATTTTATCCTTATTGAGTCTTTTATAATGTCTATTCATCTCTGGAACAGTTAGTATAAAGTTACCTTCCAAACAGTTATTTCTAAACGACTCAAAAAATAAGTAAATGACTATCTAATAAGAAAAATTTACTAATAGACAAAGCACTTTAGGAAAATTAAGAAAAATTTACTAATAGACAAAGCACTTTAGGAAAATTAATGTTGAAGTCTTAATTGAGTGTCTAAATACCTATTTTCTAGAGACTGGCAAATATAAAGTGTGAGCTCCCATTCTCTCTCTCTCTCTCTCTCTCTCTCTCTCTCTCTCTCTCTCTCTCTCTCTTTCTCTCTCTCTGTCTTTCACACACACACACACATAAAGCTTCTTTCATCATTTAAGGGAAACGATTTCTAGTTGTAGTGTCTGGTTAATTTTAAAGTCATGAAAGAAAAAATACATGTTATAAATCATGTTAAATTTAATAATAAGATTAAATTCTATAACTTTGTTATTGTAAAGAAAATAAAAGGTGGCCATGTGTTTCTAATGAAAATTCATTACATATTTATAAGATAATTTTAAGCTTAAATTTCAGATTCCATATCATATTTAACAGATTTTTTAAACTTGTTTTTAGCCAATTTTTGTGAAAGAGTACATGATTTAAAATAAATTATTTTACTCCTACAAACAATATGGTATTGGGAAAACCATTTTGTCTTAAGGTAATCTCTTTTACTACACAATATTAGCATATTAATATTATGGAAGTGATTTTTTTTATTTTTATTTTGATCATAGTGGTTTACATAGTGTTGACAATAATATTTTAGGTACATATTTACATAAAATCAGGGGGGATTCCCATCACCAAATTGTCCTCCCTACACCTCCGTTTCTGTCCTACCTCCCATTTCCTCTTCCCTCACCCCAGGGCGGCTAGAATATGTGGTCCCCTCTGTATCTAACCCACAACTTAGTAGTCTTGCACCTGTTTGGTCTTGATGCCTCCCTTAGTTCCCCCTCTAACTGGAGGCAGGACTAGCTAGTTCAAGTTGCGTGGTTTCGTTTGAAAAAGAGAAAAGTAATAAACTGGGGTAAGGGTCTAATACACCGAAACTGGGCGGAATCCTTCTAGAGGCTCTCATCATCGATTTGAGAGATGGAGAAAAAGAAGGTGAAACACTCCACCAGTACCAAAAGAAGTGTCAAATATCCAGTGAGGGCTCGAGCTGTATCGATAAGCACCAAAAAAAAAAAACAGGCAAACAAACAAACAAAAAAAAGCAAAACAAACAAAAACAAACAAACAAAAAAACACGCCATGGTCTTGAAATGAGAAACATGGCATAGCACATAACGAAAGAAAAGAAAGGAAGAGAAAATATAAGTTTGGGGACAATTTCAATACTCACTCCCAAACAGAGAAATCGACCAAAATAGATAGGTAAATAAAAATAATAATAACAATAATAAATGGAGGTAAAAATATATATATATAATAACCAAGGTTTTGTGCTTTATGTATTTTTGTTTTTTCCCTCCTGCCCTGGCACAGTAAATATTGGAAGTGATTTTTAAATGTATTATAATCTTTAAACACAAAAATACATTCGCTAGATGGTAGTCCACAAATATTACCTTTCAACTTTAGCCTTAAACTATAGTAGCTGATTAAAAGAATGAAGAATTCCATTAAAGGAACTCTGCTGGAACTAAGATGCCAGCACCCCTATTTGCCTATCTTCTGTGCTGTGCTACATTTTCTGCCTGATTTCATCCTCTGTGTGGCTCATCTGAGGATGGCTCACCTTCCCTGGAGCCTTCCCTGGAGATGAGTTTTCAAGCCCAAAAAGGGGAAGACACTGAACTCTGCTGAAACTCAGATGCCAGCACCCTATCTGCTTGTCTTCTGTGCTGTGCTCCATTTTCAGCCTGATTTCATCCTGTGTGTGGCTCATCTGCGATGGCTCAACTTCCCTGGTGACTTCTTTGGAGCTGAGCTTACACACCCAGAAAAGGGAAGCCACTGAAGTCTGCTGGAACACAGATGCCAACACCCCTATCTGCCTGTTTTCTGTGCTGTGCTTTATTTTTGGCCTGATTTCATCTTGTGTGTGGCTCATCTGAGGATGGCTCACCTTCTCTGGTGACTTCCCTGGAGGTGAGTTTACAAGCCCAAAAAGGGGAAGCGGCTGAACTGCTGAAACTCAGATGCCAGCACCCCTATCTGCCTGTCTTCTGTTCTGTGCTCCATTTTTGGCCTGATTACATCCTGTGTGTGGCTCATCTGAGAATGGCTCTCCTTCCCTGGAGCCTTCCCTGGAGGTGAGTTTACAAGCCCAAAAAGGGTGGAGCCAGAAGAGCACGGCTGCTCCGATTCACTTCCCGGTGTGCACATCATTTAGCCAATAAATACAACCACAACACGTAGAAAAACCCACATTACAAGTGTGACAATGGGGAAACAATGTAGGCCAGCGCTAGACATAGAGAATAATGATGGCAACTCTGATGACTTGAACATGACCAACCAACTAGTCAGTCTCTCAGATAAGGAGTTTAGAGTTGAAATATGAAAGATGTTCAAAGAACTCAAAGAAAGTATAGAAGAGAACAATAATAAGAATCAAGAGAATATGAAGATAGAAATCAGAAATCTCCAAATTGAAATTTTAGGTCAAATAACAGGTCTGAAAAACTCAGTAGATGAATTGAAGAAAAACATGGTTGAACTTTCCCATGGGATAACAGCAGCTAAGGATAGAATTAGTACACTGGAAGATGAGATGAATAACAATTCCATACAGCAGAAGAAATTGGAAAAAAAGCCTTAAAGCAAATGATAAAACAATGAAAAAATTACTCAAAGAATGGGAACAGATGAAAATAGAAGTCTATGATAAGCTCAACAGAAACAACTTAAGAATCATTGGAGTCCCAGACCCCAGGAAGAAAATCTCCAGGAAGAATCAATGGTCAAGAACATCATTAAAGAGAAACTAACAGAGCTAATGAATACATGTGATCAAATCCTGCATGCCTGAAGAGTACCAACTAAAAGAGACCCAGGAAAAAACACCCCAAGACACAACCTTATCACAATGATGAATCCCACAGACAGAGACAGAATTCTGAAAGCAGCAAGATCAAAAAGAGAAATTACATTCAAGAGAACATCCTTGAGATTTACTGCAGACCTGTCACCAGAAACACTCAAGGCTAGAAGGCAGTGGTGGGACATAGTGATAACATTCAACGAAATAAATGCTTCACCTAGAATTCTGCACCCAGCAAAACTCATTTTCAGGTTTGAACAAACAAACAACAGCTCATAAACTTTACAGACTCAAAACCATTCTTTTTTTTTTTTTTTTTTTTTTTTTTTGGTTTTTGGGCCACACCCGGTGATGCTCAGGGGTTACTCCTGGCTATGCGCTCAGAAGTCGCTCCTGGCTCGGGGGACCATATGGGATGCCGGGGGATCAAACTGCGGTCCATCCTAGGCTAGCGCAGGCAAGGCAGGTACCTTACCTCTAGCGCCACCGCCCCTCAAAACCATTCTTAAAATAGAAACTGAACGGCCTACTTTAAGACAAGACTGACCAACAGACATAACAAACTTCGATATAAAGATGGCACTAACTCCCAGGACAATTCTTTCTCTCAATATCAATGAACTAAATGCACCAGTTAAGAGAGAGAGATTGGCTAAATGGATCAAAAAACTCAACCCAACCTTCTGCTGCCTACAAGAAATGCACCTGAATAGTCAGAACAAATATAGACTCAAAATAAAAGGCTGGAGGAAAATCATCGAAGCAAACAACACCCATAAAAAAGCTGGAGTGGTTATACTAATATCACATGATGCAAACTTTATACTTAAAAAAGTTGTAAGGGACAAAGATGGATATTTTGTATTACTCAAGTGATACGTAGAGCAGGAAGAAATCACTCTCCTAAACATATATACACCGAATGAGGGGCCAGCAAAATATTTAATAAAATTGTTGACAAATCTGAAAAATAATATCAATAACAACACAATAATTTGGGAGACCTCTACACAGCATTGTCAACACTTGACAGGTCAACCAGACTGAAACCCAACAAGAATATACTAGACCTGAAAAGCGAAATGGAAGAAATAAGCCTAGTAGAAATATACAGGACACTCCACCCCCAGAAGCCTGGATACACATTCTTCTCTAATGTACATGGGACATTCTCCAGGATAGACTACATGCTAGTACATAAAACATACATCTATAATATCAAGAGGATAAAAATTTTGCAGGCTACCTTCGCTGACCACAAGGCCCTGAAATTATATGTGAAATAAAAAGGGACACAGAAGTAAAATTTTAATACCTGAAAGTTAAAAAGCCTAATACTGAATAAACAGTGGGTCCAAGATGAAATCAAAGAGGAAATCAAAACCTTCCTAGACAATGGAGACACAAACTATCAGAAACTATGGGACACAGCAAAAGTGGTACTGAGAGGAAAATTTATAGCTTTCCAAGCACTCATCAGGAAAGAAGAAGGGATATACCTGAATAGCTTAATGACGCAAGTCATAGAATTAGAAACTACTCAACAAAAGACCCAAAAAGAGAAAGACAGAAAGAAATAACAAAGCTGAGAGCAGAAATCAATGAAGTGGAAACCCGAGAAACAATCCAAAAGATCAACGAAAGCAGAAGTGGTTTCTTTGAAGAAAAAAAAAAGAGATTTATAGACCACTGGCAAAACTATTAAGGAAAGAGAGAGAGATAAACTTGATAACTCGTATTAGGAATGAAAAGGAGAGATCACCGCTGATATGGTAGAGATCCAAAGGGTAATCAGAAACAACTTTGAGAAACTCCATGCCACTAAAAATGAAAACCTGGAAGAAATGGATAAATGTTTGGACTGTTATAATCATCCATGGTTGAATGAAGAGGATGTAACATATCTAAACATACCCATCACTATGGAGGAAATTAAGACAGTAATCAAATGTCTGCCCAAAAACAAAAGTCCAGGCCCAGAGGGAGTTACTAATGAATTATTTCAAACCTTTCAAGAGGAGCTTCTACCAATCCTGGCAAGACTCTTTCAAGAAATCGAAAAAACAGGAACACTTCCAAATAGCTTTTGTAAGCCATCATCACATTGACTCCTAAACAAGACAGAAATGCTACCAAAAAAAGAAAATTACAAACCAATATCTCTGATGATTAAAGATGCAAAGATCATCAACAAAATCCTGGCAATTAGGATTCAATGCCTCATTAAGAAGATCATCTACTATGATCAATAGGTTTCATCCAGGAATGCAAGGCTGGCTTAACATCCGTAAATCTATCAACATAATACACAACAGCAATAACAAGAAAAATAAAAACCACATGATCATATCAATAGATGCAGATTGATCAAAACTCTCAGCAAGATAGGAATGGAAGGAACCTTTCTCAATATATTTAAGGCCATCTACCACAAGCCAGAGGCAAATATTGTCCTCAATGGAGAAAAACTGAAAGCCTTTCCTCTAAATTCTGGTACAAGACAAGGCTGTCCTCTCTCACCACTCCTATTCAACATAGCAGTGGAAGTACTTGCTATAGCGATTAGGCAAGAAAAAGATATCAAGGAAATCCAGATAGGAAAGGAAGAAGTCAAGCTCTCGCTGTTTGCAGATGACATGATACTCTACCTAGAAAATCCCTAAGTCTCTATGAAAAAGATTCTAGAAACAATAGACTCATATAGAAAGTTGGCAGGCTACAAAATTAACACACAAAAATCAATGGCCTTTCTATACACCAATAGTAATAAGGAAGAAATGGACATTAAGAAAACAACCCCATTCACAATAGTGCCACACAAATTCAAATATCTTGAAATCAATTTGACTAAAAATGTGAAGGACCTATACAAAGAAAATTATAAAGCTCTGCTCTAAGAAATAAGAGAGGACACGCGGAAATGGAAGCACATACCCTGCTCATGGATTGGCAGGATTAACATCATTAACATGGCAATACTCCCCAAAGCATTGTACAGATTTAATGCGATCCCTCTAAGAATACCCATGACATTCTTCAAAGAAGTGGATCAGGCACTTTTGAAATTTATTTGGAGCAATAAACACCATAGAATAGCTAAAGCAATCATTGGGAAAAAGAATATGGGAGGAATTACTTTCCCCAACTTTAAACTGTACTACTAAGCAATAGTTATCAAAACAGCATGGTATTGGAATAAAGACAGTTCCTCAGATCAGTGGAATAAGCTTGAATACTCAGAGAATGTTCCCCAGACACACAATCACCTACTTTTTATAAAGGAGCAAGAAATTCTAAATGGAGCAAAGAAAGCCTCTTCAACAAGTGGTTTTATCACAACTGGCTAGCCAATTGCAAAAAATTTATATTGGACCCCCAGCTAACATCATGTATGAAGGTAAAATCCAAATGGATTAAAAACCTCGATATCTGACCCGAAACCATAAGATATATAGAACAGCATGTAGGTAAAACACTCAGGACACTGAGATTAAAGGCATCTTCAAAGAGAAAACTGCACTCTCCAAACAAATGAAAGCAAAGTTTAACAGATGGGAATATACTAAACTGAGAAGCTTCTGCACCTCAAAAGAAATAGCGCCCAGGATACAAAAGCCCCCCACTGAGTGGTAGAAACTATTCATCCAATACCGATCAGACAAGGGCCTAATCTCCAAAATATACAAGGCACTGACAGAACTTTACAATAAAAAAAATCTAATCCTATCAATAAATGGGGAGAAGAAATGGACAGACACTTTGACAAAGAAGAAATACAAATGGCCAAAAGACACATGAAAAAATGCTCCACATCACTAATCATCAGGGAGATGCGGATCAAAACAACTATGAGGTACCACCTCACACCCCAGAGATTGGCACACATTACAAAGAATGAGAACAAGCAGTGTTGGCGGGGATGTGGAGAGAAAGAACTCTTATGCACTGCTGGTGGGAATGCCATCTAGTTCAACCTTTATGGAAAACAATATGGAGATTAATCCCAAAACTGGAAATCGATTTCCCATACACCCAGATATATCACTCCTAGAAATATACCCCAGGAACACAAATATACAATACAAAAATCCCTTCCTTACACCTATATTCATTGCAACACTATTTATCATAGTAAGACTCTGGAAACAGCCATGATACCCTTCAACAGATGAATGACTAAAGCAACTGTGGTACATAAACACAATGCAATATTATGCAGAGATAAAGTCATAAAATTTTCCTATGCATGGATGTACATGGAATCTATTATGCTGAGTGAAATAAGTCAGAGAGAGAGAGAGAAAGACGCAGAATGGTCTCATTCATCTATGGGTTTTAAAAAAAATGAAAGGCATTCTTGCAGTAATAACTTTCAGACACAAAAGAGAAAAGAGCTGGAAGTTCCAGCTCACCGCATGAAGCTCACCACAAACAGGGATGAGTTTAGTTAGAGAAATAACTACGTTTCAAACTATCCTAATAATGAGAATGTACGAGGGAAATAGAAAGCCTGTCTAGAGTACAGGCGGGGGTTGGGTGGGGAGGAGGGAGATTTGGGAGATTGGTGATGGGAATGTTGCACTGGTGATGGGTGGTGTTCTTTACATTTCTGAAACCCAAACACAATCATGTATGTAATAAAGTTGTTTAAATAAAAAAAAAAGAATTCCATTACAAATACCATTTCAAATTAGCTATGGTCTTGGGTCTAATTCAAAATGACGAATGAAAATTAGTACCTGTGGGTATCCCCTTCCCAATCTTCTTATTTTTCCACATGAATGAACAGAACTGCCCTCACCTGGAATGGGCGGGTAGAGGAGACTAAATGTGGGAGAAAGAGGGGATAAGAAGGAGAGTTAGAAAGAAAGTGTATGAGAGGCATCATCATCAGAGATTCAGCATCAGATTCAGCATTAGCAATTGAGAATTATCGAAGAAGCAGCAGCAGTAGCATCACTAAAGTGAGCTACCATAGTTTCCGGAGTATAAGGTGACTTTTGAAACAAACAAACAAACAAAAAAAAAGTCAACCAAAAATCGGGGTCGTGTATAGTAGTATATCCAAAAAATATTTCAATATGCCGCTTAACGAAACAAACAAAAAATTAGGCTGCAGAGTTTCTAAATCTCTTTCTTGGGGGCTCCCAAACAGTACTCAGGAGTTCTGGGGGCCACTTCTTGCAAAACCCAGCTAACCATGTTGGTTGTTCAGTGCTAGGGTATGAGGATGGGTGTTGTTTGGTTCATGTAGTGGGGGGGAGATTAACTGATGCCACCAGGGAATTGCCAGAAAATGTGCTTATGATAAGGGACCAATCACTGCAAGGCTGCTCAGACTGCCTCTCTAACTCAGCCAATCCAAGCAGGCTTTTTATGTGTGCAAAGTAGACAATGTTTTGGACCCGAATCTACACTGTAAAAAGCCTGCTTAGATTGGCCAGAGTCAGAGAGGAAGTCTATTATAATATAACCTTTGAACCTTTGCTTGCTGTGATTGGCTCACTGTGGTACATACAGTTGCAGCACAGGAACGTTCTATCTGATACAGCGAATACAGGCCTAAATCTATACTTTAACTGCAAAACTAGGGGGTCATCTTATACGCCCAGTCATCTTATATGCCGGACAATACGGTAGTCAGCCTGAAAGCCAGTTAGTAAGCCTGGAAAAAGCAGCTTAAAGCGAGACAGAGGCCGAGAGAGCCAGAGGGAGTAGAGAAGTAGCTGCTAGGAAAAGGCTTAGTATAGAGGCCATATAAAATTATGTACAAAGAATATTTTATTAAAAATTGTATAAAATAATATTAAAATTTGTATGATTATACAGAAAATTATACAATACTTAAAGAGTTTGCTTTAAAATTGCAGTCTTTGTATTTTATTTTGTATACAAATACCTATAAGAAATTTTATACTTCTATATAAATAGCATATTATATTATCTAATATATATGCATCTCAATAAGTACAGTATTAGGTATTTATTTTAGAAAAGTGAAAAATCTCTAGCATTGAACTGTCACTGAACTTTATTTTTTAGATGATCTATTAAGACAATTTATACTAAATGTCATTAGCTATGGGGGCTTATGACATACATCTCAGTCATATTTACTTTCATCCATTGACAACATTGAATATTTTCTTTGAAATATTTTAGATATTATTTTAATACATAGTTTAGCATAGCTTATTTGTGGCATAGTTTTAGATTTTAAATTATGTTAATATAACATGTCATATTCTCTTAATGCTGAAGGTTTATTCATTGAAATAAATAATCAAAGTTTTAAAATCTCTTTACATTAATTTTTCTCCCAATTATTAGGTAATGGTTTTCAATATTTAATGTACTTTTAGAGTTGCATCAATCAGTAAAATAATTTTTTTTTTTTAATTTTTTTTTTTATTTAAATACCTTGATTACATACATGATTGTGTTTGGGTTTCAGTCATAAAAGGAACACCACCCATCACCAGTGCAACATTCCCATCACCCAAGTCCCAAATCACCCTCCTCCCCCCCCAACCCCCGCCTGTACCCTAAACAGGCTCTACATTCCCTCATACATTCTCAATATTAGGACAGTTCAAAATGTAGTTATTTCTCTAACTAAACTCATCACTCTTTGTGGTGAGCTTCCTGAGGTGAGCTGGAACTTCCAGCTCTTTTCTCTTTTGTGTCTGAAAATTATTATTACAAGGGTGTCTTTCATTTTTCTTAAAACCCATAGATGAGTGAGACCATTCTGCGTTTTTCTCTCTCTCTCCTGACTTATTTCACTCAGCATAATAGATTCCATGTACATCAATGTATAGGAAAATTTCATGACTTCATCTCTCCTGACAGCTGCATAATATTCCATTGTGTATATGTACCACAGTTTCTTTAGCCATTCATCTGTTGAAGGGCATCTTGGTTGTTTCCAGAGTCTTGCTATGGTAAATAGAGCTGCAATGAATATAGGTGTAAGGAAGGGGTTTTTTGTATTGTATTTTTGTGTTCCTAGGGTATATTCCTAGGAGTGGTATAGCTGGATCGTATGGGAGCTCGATTTCCAGTTTTGGAGGAATCTCCATATCGCTTTCCATAAAGGTTGAACTAGACAGCATTCCCACCAGCAGTGGATAAGAGTTCCTTTCTCTCCACATCCCCGCCAACACTGTTTATTCTCATTCTTTGTGATGTGTGCCATTCTCTGGGGTGTGAGGTGGTATCTCATCGTTGTTTTGATTTGCATCTCCCTGATGATTAGTAATGTGGAACATTTTTTCATGTGTCTTTTGGCCATGCGTATTTCTTCTTTGTCAAAGTGTCTGTTCATTTCTTCTCCCCATTTTTTGATGGGGTTAGATGTTTTTTTTCTTGTAAAGTTCTGTCAGTGCCTTGTATATTTTGGAGATTAGCCCCCTTATCTGATGGGTATTGGGTGAATAGTTTCTCCCACTCAGTGGGTGGCTCTTGTATCCTGGGCACTATTTCCTTTGAGGTGCAGAAGCTTCTCAGCTTAATATATTCCCATCTGTTAATCTCTGCTTTCACTTGCTTGGAGAGTGCAGTTTCCTCCTTGAAGATGCCTGTAATGTCCTGGAGTGTTTTGCCTATGTGCTGTTCTATATATCTTATGGTTTTGGGGCTGATATCGAGGTCTTTAATCCATTTGGATTTTACCTTTGTACATGATGTTAGCTGGGGGTCTAAGTTTAATTTTTTGCAAGTGGCTATCCAATTGTGCCAACACCACTTGTTGAAGAGGCTTTCCCTGCTCCATTTAGGATTTCCTGCTCCTTTATCAAAAATTAGAAGGTTGTATCTCTGGGGAACATTTTCTGAGTATTCAAGCCTATTCCACTGATCTGAGGACCTATCCTTATTCCAATACCATGCTGTTTTGATAACTGTTGCTTTGTAGTACAGTTTAAAGTTGGAAAAGTAATTCCTCCCATATTCTTTTTCCCAATGATTGCTTTAGCTATTCGAGGGTGTTTATTGTTCCAAAATGAATTTCAAAAGTGTCTGATCCACTTCTTTGAAGAATGTCATGGGTATCTTTAGAGGGATGGCATTAAATCTGTATAATGCCTTGGGGAGTATTGACATTTTGATGATGTTAATCCTGCCAATCCATGAGCAGGGTATGTGTTTCCATTTCCGTGTGTCCTCTCTTATTTCTTGGAGCAGAGTTTTATAGTTTTCTTTGTATAGGTCCTTCACATATTTAGTCAAGTTGATTCCAAGATATTTGAGTTTGTGTGGTACTATTGTGAATGGGGTTGTTTTCTTAATGTCCATTTCTTCTTTATTACTGTTGGTGTATAGAAAGGCCATTGATTTTTTGTGTGTTAATTTTGTAGCCTGCCACCTTGCTATATGAGTCTATTGTTTCTAGAAGCTTTTTGATAGAGTCTTTAGGGTTTTCTAAGTAGAGTATCATGTCATCTGCAAACAGTGAGAGCTTGACTTCTTCCTTTCCTATCTGGATCCCTTGATATCCTTTTCTTGCCTAATCGCTATAGCAAGTACTTCCAGTGCTATGTTGAATAGGAGTGGTGAGAGAGGACAGCCTTGTCTTGTGCCAGAATTTAGAGGGAAGGCTTTCAGTTTTTCTCCATTGAGGATAATATTTGCCACTGGCTTGTGGTAGATGGCCTTCACTATATTGAGAAAGGTTCCCTCCATTCCCATCTTGCTGAGAGTTTTGATCAAGAATGGGTGTTGGACCTTATCAAATGCTTCTCTGCATCTATTGATATGATCATGTGGTTTTTATTTTTCTTGTTATTGATGTTGTGTATTATGTTGATAGATTTACGGATGTTAAACCAGCCTTGCATTCCTGGGATGAAACCTACTTGATCGTAGTGGATGATCTTCTTAATGAGGCATTGAATCCTATTTGCCAGGATTTTGTTGAGGATCTTTGCATCTGCATTCATCAGTGATATTGGTCTGTAATTTTCTTTTTTGGTAGCGTCTCTGTCTGGTTTAGGTATCAAGGTGATGTTGGCTTTATAAAAGCTATTTGGAAGTGTTTCTGTTTGTTCAATTTCATGAAAGAGTCTTGCCAAGATTGGCAGTAGTTCCTCTTGGAAAGTTTGATAGAATTCATTAGTGAATCCATCTGGACCTGGGCTTTTGTTTTTCGGCAGACATTTGATTACTGTTTTAATTTCATCAATGGTGATGGGGGTGTTTAGATATGCTACATCCTCTTCCTTCAACCGTGGAAGATTATAAGAGTCCAAGAATTTATCCATTTCTTCCAGGTTCTCATTTTTAGTGGCGTAGAGTTTTTTCAAAGTAGTTTCTGATTACCCTTTGAATCTCTGTCATATCAGTAGTGATCTCTCCTTTTTCATTCCTGATACGAGTTATCAAGTTTCTCTCTCTCTCTTTCTTTTTTAGGTTTGCCAGTGGTCTATCAATCTTGTTTATTTTTTCAAAGAACCAACTTCTGCTTTCGTTGATCTTTCGGATTGTTTTTTGAGTTTCCACTTCGTTGATTTCTGCTCTCAGCTTTGTTATTTCCTTCTGTCTTCCTGTTCTTGGGTCCTTTTGTTGAGCATTTTCTAGTTCTATTAGCTGTGTCATTAAGCTACTCAGGTAAGCTCCTTCTTCCTTCCTGATGTGTGCTTGCAAAGCTATAAATTTTCCTCTCAGTACTGCTTTTGCTGTGTCCCATAAGTTCTGAGAGTTTGTGTCTTTATTGTCATTTGTTTCCAGGAACCTTTTTATTTCCTCCTTGATTTCATCTCGGACCCACTGGTTATTGAGCATGAGGCTGTTTAACTTCCAGGTGTTAAAGTGTTTCTTCTGAGTCACTTTGGAGTTCACAAATAATTCAGAGCCTTGTGGTCAGCGAAGGTAGTTTGCAAAATTTCTATCCTCTTGATCTTATGGAGGTATGTTTTATGTGCCAGCATGTAGTCTATCCTGGAGAATGTCCCATGTACATTGGAGAAGAATGTGTATCCAGGTTTCTGGGGATGGAGTGTCCTATATATATCCACTAGGCCTCTTTCTTCCATTTCTCTCCTCAGGTCTAGTATATTCTTGTTGGGTTTTCAGTCTGGTTGACCTGTCCAGTGTTGACAAAGCCGTGTTTAGGTCCCCCACAATTATTGTGTTGTTGTTGATATTATTTTTCAGATTTGTCAGCAGTTGTATTAAATATTTTGCTGGCCCCTCATTCGGTGCATATATGTTTAGGAGAGTGAATTCTTCCTGCTCTACGTACCCCTTGATTAATATAAAATGTCCGTCTTTGTCCCTTACAACCTTCCTGAGTATAAAGTTTGCATTATCTGATATTAGTATGGCCACTCCAGCTTTTTTATGGGTGTTGTTTGCTTGGATAACTTTTCTCCAGCCTTTTATTTTGAGTCTATGTTTGTTCTGACTATTCAGGTGCGTTTCTTGTAGGCAGCAGAAGGTTGGATTGAGTTTTTTGATCCATTTAGCCACTCTGTGTCTCTTAACTGGTGCATTTAGTCCATTGACGTTGAGAGAAAGAATTGTCCTGGGATTTAACGCCATCTTTATTTCAAAATTTGGTGTGTCTTTTGGGTAGTCTTGTCTTAGATTAGGTCTTTCAGTTTTTCTCTTAAGACTGGTTTTGTGTCTGTGAAGTTTCTGAGCTGTTTTTTGTCTGTGAAACCATGTATTCTTCCATCAAACCGGAGAGTGAGTTTTGCTGGGTATAGTATTCTGGGTGAAGCATTCATTTCATTCAGTCTTGTCACAATATCCCACCACTGCTTTCTGGCATTGAGCGTTTCTGGTGACAGTCTGCTGTAAATCTCAGGGAAGCTTGCTTGAACATGATTTCCCCTTTTGATCTTGCTGTTTTCAGAATCTGTCTCTATCTGTGGGATTTGTCATTGTGACTAGGATGTGTCTTGGGTGGTTTTTCTGGGGTCTCTTTTGGTTGGTACTCTTCGGGCATGCAGGATTTGATCACATATATTCTTTAGCTCTGGAAGTTTCTCTTTAATGATGTTCTTGACCATTGATTCTTCCTGGAAAATTTCTTCCTGGGTCTCTGGGACTCCAATGATTCTTAAGTTGTTTCTGTTGATCTTATCATAGACTTCTATTTTCGTCTGTTCCCATTCTTTGACTAATTTTTCCATTGTCTGCTCATTTGCTTTAAGTTTTTTGTCCAATCTCTCCTGCTGTATGGAATTGTTATGTATCTCATCTTCCACAGCACCAAGTCTATTCTCAGCTTCTGATACCCTGTCCCAGAGCTTATCCATTTTGTCATTCACTTCGTTTACTGAGTTTTTCAGGCCTGTTAGTTGACATGTTATTTCAGTTTGGAGTTTTGTCATTTCTGCCTTCATATTTTCTTGGTTCTTATTAGTGTTCTGTTCAACTCGATCCATGGTTTCTTGGAGTCTGTTGAGCACCTTCCATATTGCTAGTCTAAAGTCCTTATCTGAGAGGTTGATTAGTGTTCAGTCATTATCTGGTCCTCAGAATTGTCATCTTCATTCTCTATGTCTGATGCTGGCCTGCGCTGTTTCCCCATTGTCACATTTGTATTGTGGGTTTTTCTACGTGTTGTAGTGGTATTCATTGTCTATATGATGTAGGCAGCACACTCCTCTGGCTCCTCCCTTTCTGGATGGGCTGACTTGCCTCTAAGGGAGGGGGAGTCCTCCGTGGATGAAGCCTCACACTGGGTCAAATCTTAGGCCCGAGCATGTAACAGAGAAGACAGTCCAGAGAGAAATGTTTTGCTTCTGTGATATAGCGCCGTTCTTAGTGTGATTTTTCTTCTTGTTGCAATGGAGTTCTTTCCTTAGAAAGAGTGCACGGCCGAGTAGCGAAGCGGAGCGGCCGTGCTCCTCTGAGCCTCTTTTTGCCCCACTCGCAAGAGTTTCACGCAAGAGGACAGTAGACAGACATAGACAGGTCACACTCACAGTCTTTCACAGCTGAGCCCCACTGGGCCGGTGTACTTTCGCGGATTTTCCCCGCCTGGTGTCACACACAGGGAGCCAGCTTTTGCAAAGGATAGCCGGTTTTTATGCTCTGAAGTCCCTCCCTGAAAATGGCGTCTGGGCGAGCGAGGTTTCTGGAGGCTCTTTTTGCCCCACTCGCAAGAGTTTCACGCAAGAGGACAGTAGACAGACATAGACAGGTCACACTCACAGTCTTTCACAGCTGAGCCCCACTGGGCCGGTGTACTTTCGCGGATTTTCCCCGCCTGTTGTCACACACAGGGAGCCAGCTTTTGCAAAGGATAGCCGGTTTTTATGCTCTGAAGTCCCTCCCTGAAAATGGCGTCTGGGCGAGCGAGGTTTCTGGAGGCTCTTTTTGCCCCACTCGCAAGAGTTTCACGCAAGAGGACAGTAGACAGACATAGACAGGTCACACTCACAGTCTTTCACAGCTGAGCCCCACTGGGCCGGTGTACTTTCGCGGATTTTCCCCGCCTGGTGTCACACACAGGGAGCCAGCTTTTGCAAAGGATAGCCGGTTTTTATGCTCTGAAGTCCCTCCCTGAAAATGGCGTCTGGGCGAGCGAGGTTTCTGGAGGCTCTTTTTGCCCCACTCGCAAGAGTTTCACGCAAGAGGACAGTAGACAGACATAGACAGGTCACACTCACAGTCTTTCACAGCTGAGCCCCACTGGGCCGGTGTACTTTCGCGGATTTTCCCCGCCTGGTGTCACACACAGGGAGCCAGCTTTTGCAAAGGATAGCCGGTTTTTATGCTCTGAAGTCCCTCCCTGAAAATCTCAGTAAAATAATTTTATGTTTTGGTTCAAGGCCACACCTAGCACTACTTTGGGACTTCTCTATGATCTTCTGAGGAATTATACCTGGAAGGGTTCAGAAGAACACATAGTTTCAGGATTCAAACTGAGGCCTCCCACTTAACCAGTTAGATGTTTTGGTGACCCAAATATTTTCATTTTTATCTCAAGTTATAAATTCATCTTAAATTTATGTCAATCTTGACTAAACCGGGGCAGCCACGTGCAAGGCAAATGCCCTACCCACTCACCCCAGTCCTCGTATTTTTTCTACCACAAATAACATTATTGGTATTTTTGTGCATGACTCTTTACTTTTGAAAGTAAAAATATTTTCCTTGATATAAAGATAATAAACCAAAAAAAGCGCTCAAGAGAAGCAAAAAACCTTTGAGACATGGAAATGACTTAAGCATGAATAATATATTTAATATATAATAATAAAATATATTATTTTTCTAAGGCAAAAATTTTTATGGAAATATGGTGAAGTCTATGAAAAATCAATTTAATCTACATTGATGACAATTAGAATAAAGTTGCCCAACCATTAATATTTAAGACTACAGAGCACAAAATTTACTAAAAGATAAACATATTTTTCTAAATATTATCATGAGCAGGTACAATCAAATCCAACCGGGTAGTTATCTGCATAAAACATAGTTAAACTTCTAAGAAGATTTAATGCACTAAATTGTTTAGCCTAAATTTGTTCTTTGACAGTTTTATGTGAAATGCTTCTTTGTTTTTGAGTACTCATCTAATAAGTATAATCTACTCCAATACTCATGAAAATTTAGGAACACAAGAAGCCAAAAACAATCTCGATACTCCTAAGTGAGAAATAATTTTAAGATACTCGTTAATGTTTCATGAATTCTGTTAAAATTCCTGAATGAATTCATTTTCTGAACTGTTTTGGAAAATCTGCCAGTGACATACAAAATTACAGTTTCATGCTTGTGGCAAAGACATAACTTAAAGTGACATAAAATGACCTTGAAAATATCTATTCAGGTACTAGATTTTTTTTTTTTTTTTTTGGTTTTTGGGCCACACCCGGTGACGCTCAGGGGTTACTCCTGGCTATGCGCTCAGAAGTCGCTCCTGGCTTGGGGGACCATATGGGACGCCGGGGGATCGAACCGCGGTCCGTCTCCTAGGCTAGCGCAGGTAAGGCAGGCACCTTACCTCGAGCGCCACCGCCCGGCCCCTAGATTTTTAATTAAGAACATATTTAGTAAGATGATGACTTGATCCCATAAAACAATCTGAATGCTTGATTTTGAGGTTTATGTTCTCCCAACTTTAATTGAAATTTGAATACTTTTGTTGGCTTTTTAAGATAAAGAGCTAGAACATTATATAATATAACTTTACATCCAAGAAATGTTAAATAATATCTTCCTAAATTCTCATTTAGGGCTCTTATTTCTTTGCTTGTTTTCTGTTTGTTGGATCTGTCCAGTGGTGATAGTGGAGTATTAAAATCGCCTACTACTATCACATTACCTTCCCTATGTTTCTCCAGGTTTGCAAGCAAATGCTTTAGATATTTTGCTGGCTCTGCATCTAGTGTTCCCCTGATCAGTAAGTTGTAACCTTCTTTGCTTCTGATCACTTTCTTGAGGTTGAATGCAATTTGGTCTGATATATGAATGACTTCCAGCTTTTTTTATTTTTTGCTTTCCATTGGATTGAATAATTGATTTCCATCCTTTTATTCTAAGCCTGTGTCTATCCTGTACTTGAGGTGTGTTTCTTGCAGGCAGCAGAAATCCAGTTTTTGTTTTCTAATACAAGCCTCTACTATGTGTCTTTTAATGGGAGAGCTTAGTCCATTGATATTTAAGAAGATAATTGATAGAAAGGGCTATTGTGCAGTTGTATTGTGTAGGGCGGTTGTTACAATTGGGGATTTGGATTGTGTAATTCATCTCTGAGATATTTAGAATTGGTTTTGTTTGAGCAAATAATGCAAGTTTTTTTTGTCTGAGAATGTTTTTAGTCCTCCCTCCCATATTAATGAGAGATTTGCTGGGTAGTGGACTCTAAGTTGGAAGTTTCTTTTATTCAGTTGTTTAAATATGTCATTCCACTGTCTTCTTACTTGAATTGTTTCAAATGGGAAATCTGGTTTGATTCTTTGTTTCTTCCTTTGTACTTGAGATTTTCTTTCTCCCTTATTGCTTTAAGGAGTTCATCTTCTTTTTGTTTTTTGTTTTGTTTTATTGTTTCTTTGGCTTTGGTTTTTTATTGTTTTCTTGATGTTTTGTTTTGTTTCTTTTTTGCCATTTGGATTACTATATGTCTTGGTGTTGGTTTATTAGGGTTTATTTTATTAGGGACTCTTTTCACCTCCCTGATTTGCACTGGAGCGTCTTTTCAGAGTGTGGGAAAGTTTTCTGCTATTATTTCCCTAACCACTTGTTCTCCCCTTTCCCTATTTCCTCCCCTTCTGGTATTCCTACAATGCGTAGATTATGTCTTTTGTCATTGTTCATTAAATACCTGACTTTTTCTTTCAATGCTTTACCTTTTATTTCCTTATTGGCTTCTTTGTCATTTTTAGTTTGTAGTTTTCTTCAAGTTCTTCTATGTAATTCTCCAACTGTGTGATTCTGCGACTGTGGCTGCTAAGACATATTTTATTTCCTTGAATTCTATTTGTATGTATTTTCTCATATTCTGTAAAAGTTCTTCTTTGAGGTGGTTGATTTGTTCGTCTATGGATTTCTTTTTTTTTTTTTCGGGCCACACCCATTTGATGCTCAGGGGTTACTCCTGGCTAAGCGCTCAGAAATTGCCCCTGGCTTGGGGGGACCATATGGGACACCAGGGATTCAACCGCAGTCCTTCCTTGGCTAGCGCTTGCAAGGCAGATACCTTACCTCTAGCGCCACCTCGCTGGCCCCAAATGTAGATTAGTACCTGACAATTTTTTTTTTTGGTTTGGGCCCCACCCGTTGGTGCTCAGGAGTTACTCTTGACTATCTGCTCAGAAATAGCTCCTGGCAGGCATGGGGGACCATATGGGACACCCGGATTGGAACCAACCACCTTAGGTCCTGGATCGGCTGCTTGCAAGGCAAACACCATTTTGCTATCTCTCCAGTCTCATCTATGGATTTCTTGAACTCACAGGCTAGTGATTCCTTGATTTCTTTTGCCATGACTTGCAATGCTGCTTTCAGGTCTTCATCTATTGGTCTCATGCATTTTCATGGACGTAGAATCTTGCTAGGATTTCTCTGCATATTTCCATTTGTTAGTGTAGTATTTAATTTACTCATATTTCTTTGCATTTGGTGGTTAGGCTTGGAATGATGACTGAGCTCCACATGTCCAGTCGACCAGGGTCAACCACCCCTACCCCTCTACCTGGCAGATGGTGTGGTTTAGCCCCCAGCAGCAGTGACTAAGCTTCATTCAATCATATATTCTTGACAAATAATTCCACAAATAATTAAAAATGACCATTTTGACCTTTTTTGGTTTGGGCATTAGAAGCATCTCTTTCATGCATTTGTAAGTATATTGAACATTTGCTTTAGATAAGAATTTAACAGACTAAAAGCATGTGGCTATTTTTTCATAATTGAGTTTAATAAATGCCATCAACGTTTCAAGATAATTTTTATAAGAGAAAATAAGCTACTACTTTTAGTTTTCTATATCATAGAGATGTGAGAGATATTCATAGATCCAAAGAAAGAATTAATGTAAGTGATAAGGGGCTCAGAAAAACAGCCTAACTTTTAAAATAAAGGTGAACAAATAAAAATATTTTGCTATAGTAAATTCATGACTATCTAGCAATTTTTTAGTACCTACCTTTATTACTGCAATCTATCTGTTTCTTGTCCTTTGTCATGTGATTGAACTGGAGGAGCAAATGTCTGTTTTGTTAGTTCAACCTTCAGTAATGCTAGATGGTTTCAAAAACCACAGATCTAGGAAAATAAATACATTTGGTATTCTTATTAGTGGAATATTCAGGTTCTTTTATTAACACTAGCATGCTGTGAAAAGCAGGGTATTTTGGTGGTAAGGGCACTAAAATAAGAGTTCAAAGGTCTGAATGTGTTTATTATTAGTATGATTTTTAATTTTTAACACTGTGATTACAAAATTTTTATAATTGAGTTTCAGTCTTACAATGTATGCCATCGTTCACCCACGAACATTTCCCACCATCAGTTTACACAGTTTCCTATCTACCATCCATGCTGTCTACATTTTTCTTCTCGCTCTCATTCTCTTTCTCCTCTCTTCCTTTTTTCCTTTATAGAGACTGTGGTTTGCACTACTGTTAACGAAGGGATACTGAGCAAAGCACTTTATAGTCATTCAATACCCAGTTATTATCCTGAGTGATCAGTTTTAATTATCATTGTCATTGTGGCCCCTTCTTTGCCTGAGCTGTACTGCTCCATTTGTGGCAGATTTCTACCATGTATTGTCCCTCCTGTCCCTCCTTCCTCTCTATTGTCTCTAAATATTATTACCACATAATCTTTTATTTTTCTTATATCCCATAAATGAGTGACATTATTCTATATATTCCTCTCTCTTTGACTTATTTCACTCAGCATAATACTTCCATATCCATCCATGTATAAGCAAATTTCATGACTTCATTTTTACTAAAAGCTTCATAGTATTCTATTGTGTAGATATACCATTGCTTCTTTATCCACTCACCTGTTTTGAAGAACATCTGTTTCTAGATTCTCAGTACTATAAGTAGTGCTATGATGAATATAGGAGTGCAGATGGCATTTTTGTATTGTGTTTTTGTGTTTCTAGGTTATACCCTTATGAGTGGTATATCTAACTCATCAAAAAATAGGTGGAAGAAATGAATAGACATTTTCTCAAAAAAAATACAGATGACCAAAAGGCACATGAAAAAATGCTTTAATTCACTAATCATTAGGGAGATGCAAATTAAAACAACAATGAATTTCATCTCATACCACAGAGTCTCACACACATCACAAAAACAAAAATAACCAGTGCTGGCCTGGATGTGGTGAGAAAAAGATGCTCTTTATCTGCTGATGGTAATGTAATCTGGTCCAGCCTTTTTGGAAAACAATATAAATATTCCTCAGAAAACTGGAAATTGAGCTCGTGAATTTGAGTTCTTACCACCACCACCACCACCACCACCACCACCACCACCACCACCACCACCACCACTATCTACTAATACTACTGCAATATAACATATATCTTTTATAAATCTTTATCTGGAAATTAGAATGATAATAGTAGCTGTTC
The DNA here is from genome assembly GCF_024139225.1 of Suncus etruscus. NCBI lineage: Eukaryota > Metazoa > Chordata > Mammalia > Eulipotyphla > Soricidae > Suncus > Suncus etruscus. The sequence continues at coordinate 48,871,028 of NC_064860.1, read as the reverse complement.
TAAGTATCTCACAATGCAGATCCAAAAAGTAAAAAGGAGAAAATATATTTTTAATGTTTTAATTTTTTTTCATTTTTTTAATTATGACAACAAAGATGCAAAGAAAGAGGACAGGGTAAAGTTACAGTGGAAGCCCAATCACCCATAAACAAAATTCACAGTATTCCCATCGATGATATCCCAGCCTTGAACTTTTAGCCAAAGAACATTGAGAAAAACAAAGCTAAACCCATGTACAATACAATTACTTTGTCCCTCAAATCCCCAGTTGTAGTACATACTATTTCTTAGCAGCACACAATATAATCTAAAGACATTAGACTTGTGTAACTCCTTAAACATTGAGGGGAAAGTACATTTCTCTAGTTCCATGCACATGCTTACTAGTTTAAGTTAACCTCAAAAGTTTTAGTGGGTTGTTTTTCTTAAGGATTGGCATCAAGGGAACTTAGTAAAAAACGGTATTAAAGTGGCATTTGTTTGCATAGACCCACCAAAACATAAGGGACATGGAAAGACAAATTATGGTCTAAATACAAGGAGACCCTACCCCTGAAGTTTCCTGGCACAGGACTGACTCTAGGCTCCAGGCAAACTAGTTTGTCCAATTCAAGTCATCGTCTTTAGTGGCAATACACCTCCATTCCTCACATAGTCTCTGTTGTTGGTATCATGCTTCTGTATTAAAGATCCTGGAGTCTGCATATCCCAAATTGCAATCAGGATGGTGCAGAGCATGCTCTCGTTTCACCTCACACTTAAGGGGCACTAGAGAGATCCATGTTCTGTAGAGCAGGTCATTGTTGTTGTCAAGTCTTCTCAGTATAAACGGAAGTCTCTTTTTAGGGGGTCAATGCCAGACCCTTGGTAGTGTCTTTCCTGGTAGAGGACTGCTTCCAGCTGTTGCTATAAAAGACCTTGGATGTTTCGTAGATAGCTTGCCTGGTTCTGGCGTGAATGGAGGATGCCCTTTCTTCTGAGGCCTGTGCCAGGTCATTATATCAATGTTCAGGGTGTAAGGTACATTGTACTGAGATTTATTAGATAAGGACTTACCTATATGTATGGTGTTTTCCCATTTTAATGTGTCTATGCAAACAAGGATCAATGCCATGAAGTGTTATTGGTGCATCTGGAGGCAATAGGAATAAGACCAGCAATTTCCATGACATAGTTCAATCATAGGCATCAAACTGAGGGACAGTTTCAACAACAATCCTTACTATACAGCTTACAAAGAAAAGACAAGATGCAAAGTGGATAGAAACATCATGGTAGAAAAACATATAGAAAGTTACATCAGTTAAAGAAAATACCCATAAAATATTCAAAAGATATATGTGTTCAATATGTGTTCAATTTGTGTCCTTCTAAATAGTTCTGGGATTTGTTAGAACTACTGTATGTCTTAGGTCAGAGATTAAAACTATGTGTTACTAAAGTTAAGAAGGATAAATCTGGGGTACTGATGGTTTGCAAAATGTAGACTGGTATGAAATTTCCAGTGACAGCCTGAGTATAGCTGATCTGCCACCCACCTGATCAAACTCCACCCCCTAAGCCCCACCCTAGGCCAGTGTCCGGGCCTAGCCTGGGAGTGGGGAAAACCCAGGGTGCCCCGTCAACTCCTACCAGGAACCCACCTGGAGATCCGGAGGAATAGGGGAGAGGGGGGTCGGGTGACCCAGGTGCGGGCCCCCCTGACCCTAGGTCGGACCAAAAGGCCGCTGGCCCATGGGGAGGCCTGCCAGCTGCCCGTCTGTGCCGGCTAAAAATCCTGCTCCAGGAAGGGAGAGGGACCCTCCCAAGCCCGAAAGACAGGGATTTGAGCCCCACCCTAGGCCAGTGTCCCGGCCTGGCCTGGGAGTGGGGAAAACCCAGGGTGCCCCATCAACTCCTACCAGGAACCCACCTGGAGATCCGGAGGAATGAGGGAGAGGGGGGTTGGGTGACCCAGATCCGGGCCCCCCTGACCTTAGGCCGGACCAAAAGGCCGCTGGCCCATGGAGAGGCCTGCCAGCTACTCGTCAGTGCCGGCTAAAAATCCTGCTCCAGGAAGGGAGAGGGACACTCCCAAGCCCGAAGGACAGGGATTTGAGCCCCACCCTAGGCCAGTGTCCCGGCCTGGCCTGGGAGTGGGGAAAACCCAGGGTGCCCTGTCAACTCCTACCAGGAACCCACCTGGAGATCCGGAGGAATGGGGGAGAGAGGGGTCGGGTGACCCAGGTCCGGGCCCCCCTGACCCTAGGCCAGACCAAAAGGCCGCTGGCCCATGGGGAGGCCTGCCATCTGCCCATCCGTGCAGGCTAAAAATCCTGCTCCAGGAAGGGAGAGAACCCTCCCAAGCCCGAAGGACAGGGATTTGAGCCCCACCCTAGGCCAGTGTCCCAGCCTGGCCTGGAAGTGGGGACAACCCAGGGTGCCCCGTCAACTCCTACCAGGAACCCACCTGGAGATCCGGAGGAATGGGGGAGAGAGGGGTCGGGTGACCCAGGTCCGGGCCCCCCTGACCCTAGGCCGGAGCAAAAGGCCGCTAGCCCATGGAGAGGCCTGCCAGCTGCCCATCCGTGCAGGCTAAAAATCCTGCTCCAGGAAGGGAGAGGGACCCTCCCAAGCCCGAAGGACAGGGATTTGAGCCCCACCCTAGGCCAGTGTCCCGGCCTGGCCTGGGAGTGGGGAAAACCCAGGGTGCCCCGTCAACTCCTACCAGGAACCCACCTGGAGATCTGGAGGAATGAGGGAGCGGGGGGTCGGGTGACCCAGGTCTGGGCCCCCCTGACCCTAGGCCGGATCAAAAGGCCGCTGGCCCATGGGGAGGCCTTCCAGCTGCCTGTCCGTGCCGGCTAAAAATCCTGCTCCAGGAAGGAGAGGGACCCTCCCTAGCCTGAAAGACAGGGATTTGAGCCCCACCCTAGGCCAGTGTCCCGGCCTGGCCTGGGAGTGGGGAAAACCCAGGGTGCCCCGTCAACTCCTACCAGGAACCCACCTGGAGATGCGGAGGAATGGGGGAGAGGGGGGTCGGGTGACCCAGGTCCGGGCCCCCCTGACCCTAGGCCGGACCAAAAGGCCGCTGGCCCATGGGGAGGCCTGCCAGCTGCCCGTCCATGCCGGCTAAAAATCCTGCTCCAGGAAGCTTAATGTTTTAATTTTTTGAGAGATCTCACTCAGCATTACCCAGGATTTATTCCAGGTTTTGTGCTTAGACAGGATCATGTATGTTCTAGCTTTATCCTTATTTTCAAAGAAGAGGATAATTCTTTCAGATAGTTCTTTCCCAATATAGTTTTATATAGTTCCTTTCTGATATTTTGGGTTTGACTTGTTCATAGTCAGAAATACATACTAATATTATGAGTGTGATAAGCTAAGTAGAATTCAGAATGATGGTTCTTTGGAAAAGTATAAATAAATTCACTTGTCATGATGGATATTATATAAATAGATTTGAGGAAAATCCAAGTGGAAATAACAAGGAGTATCTCCATTTAAAATTGTCCTAAAAGTTTCTTTAGTATTTTGTGATGAAAAGTAACCTTTTTCATTTTAATATTCATAGAAAATTGAGTCTTCATTTTATTTTCAATTTTTTCTTCCTCGTAGTTATTCATAAAAGACAAACAAAAAATTGACCTATCCTTAAAACAACACTAAAATTAAGCAGAATATTGTTTTAGCATAACATATTGGGCTGATAACAGACTAATTTGTATATTTAATTTCTGGTCTTACAATATTTTTTTCAGGTCCTATCACTTTTACTCATAATTTTAAAAGTACTTCTCCTTAATTTGAAATATACATGCTTGTTTTGGAGGAAAGCTCTGGCAGTGGACAAAGAATAAGTTATTGTTTTATGCTAACTATAAAATTCCAAGTAACTGATTTCGGGAGTAACTCAGTCTCAAACAAAAATAGTGCAATGTTGGCTGAGATCAAACTTAAAAGGTATATTTCAGTCTCCTACTTGAGACTTTAAGGTAATATAAATCAAATTAAAACACCCATAGAGCATTCATCTGCTTCTTGCATCTCATGAGGATCTGTGCATTGTCAAAAAGGTTATAGGTCTTTTGTGCAACTGTTGTATTCACATTAGCTGATATGTTCAGCAAGAAACTGAATATTCTTGAGTCAGGCAATTAGGATATAATTCTTCAAAGACCAAGTCTTCAGTCTCAAAAGAGTAATATTCAGAGACTAAAGAGTGCATATTACCTCAAAACAAAAAAAAAAGATTAATTTTATTTTAAATTAGTTATTGATCTGAAAGATGTTAAGGAACATATTAAAATTAATATAAGTATAACAAACCTACCATTTTTTCCAACTTATTCAGATGCAATTTACTTTTGATATTGTACAAATTTATGAGGTACAATGTTTTGGTTAAATACACATTATTAACTACATTACCAAAATTACTACCTTTCTTTTTTGTAGTAAGTATATCTGAAATCTACTCTTATAGTAACTTTAAAATGTATAATATAGTATAATCAATTATATTCAGTATCTCCTCATTAAATCCCTGTAAATTATTCATTCTAAAGTTTTTCTACCTACCACTGGTCTGATCATTCTACTCCCTCTTTGAGTTTACCTTCTTATACATTCCATTTACAGATTTTGTCTTTCTCTAACTGACTTCACTCACCATAATGCCATTCTGTTCAAGTTGTTCCAAATGGAGGTTTTCTCACAGCAAGATAATATTTATATACACATATTTTATGTTCATATGTATACAGATATAGGTATATCTTCTCATTCCATTATTCTTTTGACAAAGTTTAGGTTGTTTCTCTCGTGAGAAATTGACAATTGTAAATTGTGAGGAAGCCTATATTTGCATATTTATTTTTGAGATCCTAGAGTCATTTTCTTTGTGTATACTTGAGGTTGTATATAAAATTTATGCCCAAGCCTTTATACTCTTTCCCAAGACGTTAACAATTTGTATTCTCATCAACATTACCTCTCAATTTTGTTTATTTTGTTTGTCTGTTTGAAGGGAGCACACTCGGTTGTGCTTAGGGGTTACTCCTGGCTCTGAGCTCAAAAATGGCTCCGGGCAGGAGACCATATTGTATGGTGGGAATCAAACACAGTCCATCCCAGATTGTCAGTATACAAGACAAATGACCTAACGCTGTGCTACTGCTCTGGCTTCTTCATAATATCAACAACACTTGCTATTATTTTGATGGTGGTGTTCTTAATTGTGTCATTCTAACAGGTGAGAGGTGATGTCTCATGTAATTTTGATTTGAATTTCGTGGTTAACTACTAACGTTGTTCTTATATCTGCTGACATTTTTGTGCCTTTTTTTTTTTTTTAAGAAAAGTGTCTACTAAGTTCCTATTCCCATTTATCAATTTTATCAATGGCCATTGAAATGCATGAAGTTTTATATGTTTGGTTATTAGCCTCATATCAGATATAAAATTTACAAACATCATCTCCCATTAATTGACTGTCACTCATAGGCTGACATTTCAGTTTGTTGCTGGTTTCTTTTGCAATATTCCCACTCTCCACTTAAAAATTAATAGTGTTATTAGTGATATCCTCATTTGTGCTTGCAATTTACCCCACTTCAAATGATTTACAATTAGTACTAATAAATAATTACCAGTAGAGACATAATCTTCTGTTATACGTTGTAACACAATTAAGAGGTGTAACATTACCATTTATAATCAGAGTAAGTACTCAATAATTGTTAACATAGCAATTGAATACAAAAATTAAAAAAACATTAGTAGACTAATGTTGAAAATTTTACTTCAAAACTAAATCTTTGTGAACTTTTTTTTTTGTTTTTGGGTCACATCCAGCCATGCTCTGGGGTTACTCCTGGCTCTATGCTAAGAAATCACTCCTAGCAGGCTCAGGGGATCACATGGGATGCCGGGATTTGAACCACCAACTTTCTGCATACAAGGCAAATGCCTTACCTCCATGCTATCTCTCCGGCCCCAATCTATGTGAATTTTATTAGAAGTTATGTACCACAGAGAACTATTCATACGAGATTACCACATGAAAGAAGCAAAATTAATAGTAGGATTTCAGAATGTTGCATTTCCTCAACAAATCTAGACAGACCATGATCAAAAATGCTTCACATTCCACAAAGCAAACCAGGACATTAGTGCAAATAAAATACATGTCCCCCATTAATAAAATTAACACCTTTTTTTATATTGAGTCTTATAAACTATCATATTTTGACCATTCAAAATCTACTTTTCATATATTCTGAAAATTTTCAATATAAATCATACACTAATTGACAACATTAAGACTAAATGTCAAAAGTAACTTTAACGTTTGTTCCAAAAGTACCTAATTATTAATAGACTCAAACACATTTTTTAATCTTATAGGGCTGGGGTGATAACCTAGAAGGATGAAACAAATTGCCCCACCAAATCACAATCTTTGGATATCTGAGGATGGCTTGTGTTACACAGGGGCCCTTTTTCTCCATTGAGCCAATATGGTGCCTCGGAGGGACTTGAAACTCACTAGTACAAGTGGGGCACCTGTAGGTGGTCCTTTCTTTGTTAATTGGGACCTTCCTTTGCTTTGTCCCCTTTAGGAAATCGTAAGTATTAGGAACTGGAGAAATGAACAAAATAACTTCCTGAAGTGAGAAAAATGATCCTCATACATATGAGCTAAGTGTCGAGAAAAACATTATCCTTTTTCATAACTTTTGGAGAAACAATGCTAAGGGAATGGAATCAAAACTCTTTTCTATGGAGAGATTGGAAATCACAGAAGTACAGTCCTGGCCAGAGACAAAATGCCAGGTAAGTTTCTTTAGCAGGGAGGTGAATGATAGTCCTGGCAGGATCTCTTGACCATAATTGGCTCCTTTTCCTGAACTCTTGGAGCTGGGCATGCCTTCAGAATAATCTAGGTCTTTTTTAAAAAACATCTCTTCCCCACACTCTGGAATTAAGGATGTGGATCCTTCACTGTAGTCTCTAAATTTATTATTTGACTTTCAGACTTTTAACTTTCAGTTACATTTTCAGAAGCATTTAGTGTGAGAATAAAATAGGGACTCAACAGCTGTTAGATCATAAGATTTAATTGCTCAATATTCTCTTAATCCTAAAATATAATCTCTAACAATCTTGGCTACAATATGTTTTTAAATCATTTGCCAGTGGTGGCCACTCATAAGTAATACTAATTGATTGGACATGTTGAGTCAATTTTTAAAAGTGTCTTTATGTCATGTATACAGGAATGATTCATATTTTTTGCAGGACATCCAATTTTATAATATAGCCATTTATAAAAGGTATACAATCCTCACACCATGTTGTACTCTTCTCTGTAATTTACAGTTACATGGAAGCGTAAGGAAGGAAACATTTTATTTTCTTGGTAACAAATATGGTGTCAAATACTTTTACTTTTGATAAAATTTTAACTAAAGTAATATGCTCAGATAATGCCTGTTGCATAGATCTTCTTGAAATTTGAATATTAAAGCCATTATTACATCTTTTACTAAAGAACTGTAGTCAGAAGACATATTCACTGAGTGACTTTCTAGCAATATACTAAGCACACATTTTTATTATTCATTATATTTGTAGTTTGGGGGTTACTCTTGACAATGCTCAGGGTTTTCGCCTCACTTTATGATTAGGGGATCACATGCGGTCCTAGCCATGCCACAATTGGTTGGTGTACATGCCAAGCGCCCCACTCACTTTACTATCTCTCTGACTCTCACTCAACACAATTTTTAAGCAAAACTAACTTTAGCATAGCCACTTTATTTTCCTATGTAAATAAAGCTAACACGATGTGCTTTTTCTCTTATATTTTATTGTGTTCCTTGTATTATCAGTTTAAATCGTGTAAATATTGTCTCGACTGCTGCCAACAATAAATGTGGCTAACAGAATCTTCTACAGTTTGAGTAAGTTAATTTAGAAAGAGTCATTCTGCCACCTGGTGTTCTGGAAAACACTAAAAATCAGACTGCTTGCCTCTGGGAAACTGCCAGTAGTAACTCCCCAAGTTGTTAACAGAGTCAGAAATTGAAAACAATCAGCTGTGTCCCTCCCCCAGTTTTTTTTAACTATGCCGGAGCCAATCATGGAAGCTGGTAACTTTATCTGTATCTGTGCCAGAGGTAGGACTCATTCCTCAGGATTTTCACTAAGATTTGTAAAGTCAAATAACAAAACTTTAATGGAAACCATATGTTATTCTTCTTGAAGTTTTCTTTTATTTTTAAAAGTTTAACATATGTATATTTGTACATCCGAACAGTTAATACCCAAGACAATAGATGTTTTACTAATGCTGTATTTTTAAACAATGATAATGAAGTAAAATAGACTTACTATTTTAATTGTAACTTTTAAGATCTAGAAACGTCTATCTTGTGAACTCAATAGTAGTAAACCGTCATAAAATTCTTATTGAATGATTTAACACGATAAACAAATAAACTGTCAAAAAAGAAATAATGACTAAAGAAGAGGATAGGTCTCGATTCTTATTGTGCAAAAATTCTAGAAAACAATGCATCATTTCAAAGTTTTCAATCTATTACACATGGCTAGAAAGAAATGTTATCAGTCTAAGTCTTATCTTAAGAGTCTGTCCCATATGAATTCTTAACTTGTCAATTTTCTATCAACTTTTTCATGATGTGTTCATTTTCAGATGTAGGGTATTTAATAATTTCCATAGTATGAAACTTAAAAGCCAAAATTTTATCTTTTGAGTTCATTGAAAGTGCTCTGTTAAACTTATAAGTTAGCTGGAATAGAAACAATCCTGTTAACTTAAGGTTTGCAAATGAAATAATTATGACATGCACATAGCCCCCTCTCTAATGAATAGATAAAATCAACATGAAGTGATATCTGAGTTCTGCATTCTAGCATTCTGAAACCCCAGGATAGCCTTCAAAAAAGATTTATATGGTATGCTACTGCCATCTTGTGTCGTGCAAGTAATTTTTCCATTTGTACTGTGTGTTAGCTCCATTCAGAAGCATTTTGGATTCAATCTGTATGGTTATTGTCCAGATTTAAGCAGCAAGACTTAGATTAAAAAACAAAAAATTCAGGCTGTGTGTCCCTGAAGTCATTGATTCAATTTCAATGCATACAAATAATGTTTAATTATCTATTTGCTCCCTGACACTAAAGATTTACTCTTAAGTAACATTTGTACTTGAAGCAGAAATTTAAACTGGCAGAATTTTCATAAGAACAACTAGCTATTAACATATCACAAGAGGAAAAACAAAAGAATTTCACCATCTCATTTCAGTATCTTATTTATATGCTTTAAGGATTTTTCATATACTGAAAACCTAAGATTATACACATACATACAAATACAAAGATATATATATACACATAAATATATATCTGAGATGCAGCCAAGAGTAGCTAAATGTCAAAGCTTCTTTTAACATTTTAAATATTTTCTATTTAAAAAAATTGCAATGAAAATTTGCAAGGAAAAATCAATTACATAATCTGAAATCAAGTTTCCATAATAGAGCTGCCTAGAATATAATACCTAGTATAATATGACAGAATTATTCGTGTTGCTCTCCCTACTGTTCAAAAGCGATTTTTAGTTCTTAAATCTTATCTAAATCAAAGAAATATAAAATAAATATAAGATGGGGCCAGAGTGAAAGCACAGCGTGTAGGGCGTTTGCCTTGCACATGACCGGCTGACCCGGGCTTGATCTCTAACATCCTCTATGGTCACCAGAGTCTGCCAGGAGTGATTTCTGAGTGCAGAGCCAAGAGTAACTCAGATTATGCTAGGTGCGCCCAAAAATCAAAAAAGAAAAAAGAAAATATATATAACAGAAGCCCAGAAAGCCATTGCAGAATAAAGTTCCATTCCTAGCTTCTGGTGCTTATCTATCAAGTTCGTGAATTGTAACCATTTATACATTTTTATGTATCAATTTCATGATAATATTGAGACATCCTAGAAGACTCCAGAAACTTAGTAACCAGCCAGGAGTGATAATACAGCATGTGGAGCGTTTGTTTGCCTTGCACAGGGCCAACCTGGATTCAATCCCCAGCATCATAAATTAGTCACCGAGCCCATCAGGAGTAGTACAGAGCCAGGAGTAGCATCTCTGAGCATCTCTGGGTTTGGAGAAAGAAACTCAGTGGAACTGGAACTCAATGGAAGATAGACTGTTAAGATTTTTCTTCACTGTTGCGGCTACAAAATTATCTCAAGCAAATTATAAAGGACACTCCAGATTCAGATAAGATGTTTTCTAGCCAGTCCAAGGATTTGGAAAATCTTGTCTGTCAAAGGGTTTTGTACTAGACCAGGGATGTACTAGACCAGCTGGTTTTAGGTCATCCTAAAATCTGGCTTCTACTCATCTGAAGAGCTAGAATCTGGGCCTTCTGTCTAAAGCATGCAAAACAATAGGATAGATAATTAGTATAAAGACAGACAAAAATCTTTGGGGAAATTTTCTTTTTCTGGAACATGGAGATAGGGCAGAGAGATGAGTAGTCTTTGATTCTATCTGAAGTTCATTTTCTACATAGGATAAAAACTGTGCAGGTACAGAAGTATATCCATAGAACCTTGACTTCACATTAAACACACCCAAATTCAAGAATGCTTCAGACCACTCCACATCCACTATGAAACCATTTCTCGGAAGTTACTGCCATGTTCTTTTGTGTTTGGGAATCTCTTGCCCCATGCAGTCGAGCCCTCCGGAATTGGTCGGCCAGTTCTTGGGCTACTGTGTTTGCCATTCAGATTTGTGCATTCCAGAGGAAGAGCTGCAGATGCTGATAGCTGCGGATGACAAAGTGGTACTTCCTTCCACCTCCTGTCTCTTGACCGATGAAAACAAAGTGTCCAAGAGTAACAATCAGCAATCATCTCTCCAGAGAGGTCCAGCCTCAAAATTCTTTCACTTGGAAGAGTGGAAGCAGATTTGCTGAACATTCTTTCCCAAATTTGCTGAGAAATCACAAACAACATCCAGGGGAGTTGGACAGTGAAGGGAGAGAATCCGGTTTTCTGACGCATGGGACTTGTTTTTTTGTGGCCCTGGCCACACACCTTAGAACATAGCATCACTCTTGCTCTTTAGTTGCAGTGGTGGCTGAGTGCCCGCTCCAAAAGCCCCGCCGTCATCAAGGATGCCATGGGCTGGATGTTGGCTTGTAACTGGCTTCATGTGTCCAGCAACCTCTCATAGGAACCTGCTAAATCCTTCCACTGACATTTCTCCCTGGATTTTCAGTGGTTGCTGGCTCACCTCGAGATTTCCCTTGTCATCATCTTGACCACTGTCCTTTACCACCAGCCTTGCCAAACTGACAGATTCTTCTTTGTGACCTTTTCAGTCTCCTGTGATCGGTACTTCTAAATAGTTTCCTCAAAGCTTGCATAGCTGGGACAAAATCACCAAGTGTCATCATCGAAGTGTGTGTGATTTGCTCTCGGACACTGTTCAGTAACCAGCATCAGTCATTTCCTGCACCCAAAATACCTAGGTTTGTATATGCTCTGGGGAGAGGGAAAGCAATAGTAAAGTAATTTTGACTCTACTCAGTTTGAGAAAAAAAAAGCAAGTTTCTGTAGTAGTTCTTCCAGGAGAGTTAATTTTTCTTAATAACATTAGTGATTTTTATTTCTAAAATGAAATCAGTATAGTAGATATGCCAAGGAAGCCTACCCCTACAAAATTTATCTCACTGTAATGTGTGAATAAGCATATGAATGATAAAATTGTCTTTTTTCCTCCTGTGCTTTCAAAGTTGAGGTGCTCGTGCTGGAGAGATAGTGTAATGGGTGGTCAATGGTACTTGCATTAAGTGATGCTAACCTGGATTTGATCTCTGCTATCCCAGATGGTCCACTTAGTAGAGTTAGGAGTGATCCCTGAACACAGAGTCAGGAGTAAAGCCCTGAGTACTGATAGGTATGGCCTCAAACCAAACTAAATAAATAATAAAACCCACAGTTAGGGTCAGGAAAAATTATTGTTTAAATGTTTCTCAATCCACTCTAAAGTAGTTGAATGTACATGCCTATTTTGTAACCACTCCGTATTTTGGGAGAAAATTTCTTTTGTTGTTATGTTGACCAAAAATCACATGTTATGGTTTCTGATCTTCTTCTAAAATGACATGAATCAAGTTTTCTGAATGATCTCAATATATTTCTAACCTAGTAGTGTAAAAATGCAATGCTAATTTTTTTCAAGAAGAAATAGAGATAGAGTTTATTCTTTTTTCCATACAAGTAATTTTTCAAGTGGCCAGAAACAGTACAGCATATATAACACTTTCCTTGTAAGTAGTCACATGGGTTTGACAGTAACCCCTGAGCAAAGAGTCTGGACAAAGCCCTGAGAAGGGCTAGGTATGTAGCCCACCAAAAGAATTCCTCCAAACTCTTGTCTCCTCCTCTTTTCTGAAAACTTTTTTTCTTTATTTAAACATTTTGATTACAAATATGATTGTGATTAGGTTTCAGTCATGTAAAGAACACCCCCCTTCACCAGTGCAACATTCCCACCACCAATGTCCCAAATCTCCCTCCATCCCACCCCACCCCCACCTGTACTCCAGACAGGTTTTCCAGTTCTCTCATTCATTCACATGATTATGGTAGTTCTCAGTGTAGTTATTTCTATAACTGCACTCACCACTCTTTGTGGTGAGCTTCATGGAGTGAGCTGAAAGTTCCAGCCCTCCTCTCATTGTCTCTGAGGATTGTTGCAAAAATGACTTTTATTTTTCTTAAAACCCATAGATGAGTGAGACTATTCTGAGTCTATCTCTCTCCCTCTGATGTAGATTCTGTGTACATCCATGTATAGGAAAATTTCATGATTTCATCTCTCCTGACAGCTGCATAATATTCCATTGTGTATATGTACCACAGTTTCTTTAGCCATTTGTCTGTTGAAGGGCATCTTGTTTGTTTCCAGAGCCTGGCTATTGTGAATAGTGCTGCAATAAATATAGGTGTGAGGAAGGGGTTTTTGTATTGTATTCTTGTATTCCTAGGGTATATTCCTAGGAGAGGAATAGCTGGGTCGAATGGGAGCTCAATTTCCAGTTCTTGGAGGAATCTCCATATCGCCTTCCATAGAGGTTGGACTAGACGGCATTCCCACCAGCAATGGATAAGAGTTCCTTTCTCTCCACATCCCCGCCAGCACTGATTGTTCTCATTCTTTGTGATGTGTGCCAATCTCTGTAGTGTGCGATGGTATCTCATCGTTGTTTTGATTTGCATCTCCCTGACGATTAGTGATGAGGAGCATTTTTTCATGTGCCTTTTGGCCATTTGTATTTCTTTTTTATCAAAGTGTCTGTTGTCTCCTCCTCTTGAAATACTTTGTAATGTTTACCTTAACGAAGACCTAAATGAAATGCAGAGCAAATATTTTCACTCTTAAATATATTATATATAAATATCATATATATTTATATATAAATATAAAATACTTCATAAATATATTTTATATAAATATATAATTTATATACATTATATTTTTAATTATAAATATAATATAAGATCTAATTTTATATTATACTGTTATATTATTTATAAATATATTATAAAATGCCTTCAAATTGAACTTTTTTCACAATCTTTCTGTTTTATAAGTAATGCAAATTTTATTGTTAATTATAATAATGCAGTCATTTAAGTATCATTTACCTCCATATATGTGATTCTGGATGCATGCATGTGACGGAATGCTTGGAATGTAAAGAAGGATATTCACGAGTATTTGGAATGTAAGGCAGGATATTCACTTGCTTTAGAATTTATTTAATTTTTTAATTTATAGAAACCATATGTTTGAAAACTATACTGGACTTTGCATTGAAAGTTAGCTTTAAATTTGTGTAGTAGCAAGAAGTAAAAACAAAAGACTATTAAGAGATTGAGGGGAGAGAAATTGCTAGATATATGTCCATAATAAAGGAAGGCATGGCAACCAACCTTGCACTGCGTGACTACACACACACACAGTTCTGAGTTGTCTGAGCACTGCCATAAGTTCTGCTGGGAGTAGCCCCTATAAAAATGATTTTAAAAATATCAAAATATCAGTGTTAATTGCTCTAAATAAGCAAGCCAAGTACCCATCAGAATACATTTTCATGTAAATATGGTGAGAAAACTCAGTATGTTTTCAAGTGCATTGAAAGAAGAAAGGCCCATATCTATATACTATTTACTCTCTAATTCCATATTGGTACACACATTCTAATGTTTGTATTTCTTTATAATATTTAAGAGTCTCATATCTTCATGTATTTGCCAATCTAAAATCTAAGAAACTGAAATTTTGATTGTTTTTCCTAATCAAATTGGCAAAAAAAAAACTTAACTGAGCTATATATAACTTTGATTGATTTATCATTTATTCTAATTAATCTTTACATTTCACAGATAAGAGAATAGTACATTTGATTCTAAGTTGGGGTTGATATACCCTATTATAGAGCTAAATTTATAATTTCAAAATTTCTTAGGTCAAGACTTACCTCGTCCCAAGATTGGGGGTAATATATTTGGGCCTATGTTGAATAACAGTACCATTTGAGAAAAAGAAATACTTATGGAGCAGGACCTTATTAGGGGGCAGCCTTTTGATGGGTCATGAGGAGTGCCTGTGTTTAGGTACAAAAACAAGGTTGTAGAAATACTTGGGTTTGGTTTTAGGAGAAGGAACACTATTTGCGCCACTCCACATCCACATCTAGCTCTGTACTCGGGGAGCATTCCTGGTTGCACCAAGGAGACAATATGAAATGCCAGGAATTATACTGGGTCAATCATACACCAAACAATTGCCTAACCTACTATACCATCTTACCAGCCCCATAAAAATACTTGGCTTTGGTGAAAACCATATAAATGATAAGTTTTATCATAAGTTTTTTTTAAATGGTATCACTTGACCATCAAACAAGAATCAAAAATCAGATGTTAATTTTTGAGGATATAACCATATCTGTACTCTAATCTTTGCTATCTATATAGAGATATTAATGTATTTTCTTGAACATAAATGAGGAATACAAACATTACTGCTTGAAAGTAACTATTCTGAATAGTTTTCAATATAAATGTTGATAAATTAAAATATTTCTTCCACATCTGTTAGATATAAATTTACTTATACGAAGAGTCATGCTTTTAGAGGTCACAATTATAGAAAATATAGTCTTCTATACAAATGGTAGAATAATAATGAATTAGTCCTTAATAAATTAATTCAAATGTATATGTTCACCAAATAGATATTTTTCTTTTTATATATTATCATACTATGTACTTTGTATACTTGAAGTACAATATTACTTTAAATATACATTAATAATTAACTTCCATTAACTAATTCACTTTTTTTAGTGGAAAGATTTGGGACTAATCAAGTGGTCCTCAGTGGCTACTGATGATAATAAATGCTTCAGAATAATTCCTGGAGGTGCCAAGGATAGAGCTAGCTAGAGTCTTCCAAATGGAAGGTTAATAGTTTAGCCCGTGTTGCATCTTTCCAGTTCTACTATAAGATAATTTTATAAGTGCAAGAGGAGGACATTACTTTAAGTTAGAAAACAAGTCTTTTATATAGTGATTTAAATGTATTCTAACTTATATTAAAATTATACAGATATTATGATATATTATTCAAGTTTGCAGGAAATCTTATCATAGATTATGAATCATTAATTTTTAAAGTTTAAATACTTTTATGCCCCTTTTCTCAAACATTTTTCAATTTCTGGTTTTAATGAAACATTTCATTTCAATTAAAAGGAACTATTTTAATCAAAGTTATATATAGGGGCTGAAGAATTGGCACAAGCTGTAGGGTATTTGCCTTGCACACGCTGACCTAGGACTGATGTGGTTAGATCCCCTGTTGTCCCATATGGTCCCGCAAGCCATGAGTGATTTCTGGGCACAGAGCCAGGAGTAACTCCTGAGCATCACAGGGTGTGGCCCAAAAATCAAAAAAAAGAAAAAAATGTACATATAAAGTACAGTGGGTCTAGGAAAATAGCTCAGGAGTCAGGGTTAATGCAAAGCAGAACCCATATGATATCCCTGAGCATCAATAGAAATAGTTCCAGAAGCCTGCAAGCACCTGGTCTGACACTAGTGACCCTTTTCATAGCACCTCAGGACCTGAGCAGCACAGTATCCTCAGACCCTAGGGTTGAACCAGATACCACTGCTGACCAAATAGCACCAAAATTAGTCATAGGCTTCACTGAACAGTTTAGATAATTCTCCAAAATTAAAAAGTAAAATTTTTAATTTTTAAAAAATATATAACATGAAGACATATATTTACTTTCCTAGTAACTTGAGACACATGTTTTTAACTCATAAATGAAGATCCTTTTAGTGGC
Organism: Suncus etruscus; assembly: GCF_024139225.1. NCBI lineage: Eukaryota > Metazoa > Chordata > Mammalia > Eulipotyphla > Soricidae > Suncus > Suncus etruscus. The sequence continues at coordinate 48,854,579 of NC_064860.1, read as the reverse complement.
AAAGTGAATATTACATAGAATTGGACTTCATTTATGGTGGCACTATACACTTTTTCAGACACAATAGATAGGGATTTGATTTCATCACCTCCACAGGAATTCAGTGTGGCTCACTCTTGAATGGAATTTTGGATTCTGCTCCATTAGAGCTGGATGGTGAAATGACCATCAAGAGACCTAACAGAAAACAGACTTTGCCATATGGCTCTGTTTGCCCTTTGAAGCTCAGTGAGAGAGATCTGAAATACTGCAGTGATGTTTTTCCTTTGTCATGAAAGATTTGTCTAGGAAGAGAGCAGAAGCCTTGAATTTGACATGTTGGTCCAAATACAGCAAGTACAAGCCAACAGATGGGAAAACAGAGGAGCTTCAGCTGCTTCGGTGAACCCCTGCAGTGCTGAGCATCTTTCAACGATGGCCGGTTTCACAATAAAGCTAGTCTTCTGTCTGTCACTAAACAAGAAATGCTAATAAAAATGCATGGGGCACAATCTATATGTTTCATTTCTTATAGGTCTTTATTAAACAAAAATATCTGATCAAGAATCCTTTCAATCATCTATAGACATCTATTAGAGATACATTAAAAACTGGCTAAGATTTTAATTCTTTGTCAAAGATCTATAGAGTTAGGCAATGATACTTTTCTAGGATATTTTGTTGTTACGTTTATTTGTTGAAAAATGTTGGCAATAATTTGTTTGCAAAATTCCAGGGATCTTAATCCTGAACCTGAGAATTCAAAATAATAGTAAGTTCTGTTTGACTAAAATGTAACAGAATATATGATAGAAAGATATGTGAAGCTAGCATCCAGATTTTCTTCCAATAACCTATATAATACTGTAAGTCAAAGATAAGTCAATAAAAGTAATCTGTTCAAATTTTAAGCACAAACAAATTTTTAAAAGAAAATCAAAAAATATACTGGTAGATTATACTTTTACACTTATAACTTTTTAATTTTTTATAAGGATTAAAGATAGCTCACTTAAATAAATGAGAATATATTTATTGCATGAAAGAAACAATACCAATTAGAGAAAAAGTCAGTAAATGCATTAATATGTTAAAGTCCTAGCCTCTGAACTATATAAAAATGCTCAGACTGACATCATTTTAAAAATTAGCATTCTGGTAAAATATGATACCATATTGAAATGGCACCAATCATATGTTTGTCATGAGATAAATATCTTTTTAAAAACATTTTGTCTCTTAATGTCATTTGAAGAAAATAAGTGATTGTATATCAAATTGTCAAACACATAACTTGAATCATCTTGTTCTGCCTCACAAATTGAGGGGTAAATAATGGAGGGCACCAAGACCAAACAGTCGTATGAACATTGAGTAGAAATAAAAATGATCAGACATAAACAATAAATCCAAAGCCAACTACAACAGAATCAATACCCAATCTACTACCTAGACACAGAAGGGATCATTTATACTAGCAGCCTGGGAGGGATATGGGATATGGTATGCATGCTGGGAACAGGGGTGGAGGGAGGACAACATTGGTGGTGGATTCCTGATTTAATGTCACTATGTATCTAAAATACTTGGTCAAAATAAAAATTATTAATAAATGCATGCTGGGAACAGGGGTGGAGGGAGGACAACATTGGTGGTGAATTCCTGATTTAATGTCACTATGTACCTAAAATACTTGGTCAAAATAAAAATTATTAATAAAAAAGAATAAATAGTGGCATGTGAGATATTTAAGCAATTCGGGGACTAAGCAATATATAAACTACAAATTACTTCATAAATATACTTTGTGAGGCCTAGGAAAGAGCTCAGTTGGTAGAGCACATACTTTGTATGTGTGAGGCACTAACTTCAATCCCTGGCACTACATACCACTGAAAACCAGATGTAGCAGTCACTGGTGTTCCCCAGGCACATATACATACATATATAAGAGGAGTGGCCCATGCCCCATTAGATATAGACTTTCTTTTTAAAAACTATTGAAATAAACTTTCTTTTCTCTTTCACCTGTCTTTGATGAAATATTTTATACATAGAAATTTAAATTTGTAAAGTAAAGTTCAAGGAGCCCTTTACTTAATTTAAATTTGATACTTACTGGAAGAGAAAGTCATTGATGTTGGAATGGAGGAGGTCATGGAGCAGTGGCAAGAAACTCATCAGTAGGAGAGGGATATTTAGAAAGAAAACTATTGCATAGTTGGCAGATTTCTCTCCTTTTTATTCTTCATGACTTTTGAAAACATCTTTCAGACCAACTTTGGCTTATAATTTAATTGCAGCAGAAGCCAGAGAATCAGGGGGTAACAAGACCACTACAGAAAAGTGGATATCAATTTAAGGCCATGAAAGATCACCATTTTTATCATCCTTGGGTCAGTGTATATGATCTAGACAGACAATTCTTTTGAGTCTAGCATTTTCCGAAATAATCCATTAAAAACATTAGGAACACATAACATTTTCCCAACTTTCTGTTCTAACTTGACTTTTATCACTATTTTATTAAGAAAATATCCTTATTGCCTACCTTTTGAATCTTCTCAGAAATTACATACCAGACAAGACCTCTAAGCTAGCTACTTCAAGATAGAAGTAGCTTCCATTTAAAGAAAAGATGAATGATAGCACAGCACTTACCTTGCACACTGCCAAATTAAATTCAGTCCCAGTGTTACATATGGTTTAGTAAATAAGCCCAGTAAAAGCTATCATCAGTGACATTAATTACAGAGCCAGAAGTAAGCCCTGAGTACAGCAGAGTGTGACCACAAAACTAACTAATAAACCATTAATTAGAGTTATTTAGTTGTATTTGACTATTTGACTTGGAAATTCAATTTAAAATAAGAACCTGTTTTAGAATTCAGTATTTTAAAAAAATCAAAATTATAAGGCTATTTCCTTTTTATTCAAGACAAGTCCACTAAAATAAATAGTAAAACCAACCACAGAGGCAAGAGTCGACACAATATACAAGGATTTCAAATCCCTTCTAATTTCTTTAAAGTGAAATTTGCACCCCCTATTTGATCTCCAAAAGGTTTTACTGTTGATATCTCTACTACCCTATCATTTTACATAGCTGTTTTATCTTTCTTTGTTGATTAAATAATCTCCAATAACTTGGCTTGCTTGCCTTTTATTTTTTTATGATTGACAAGCAAGAACAATTACAACAGAATTATCTTTATTCTTTCCCTAAGTGAATTTATCTGGTCCCATGGATTTAATTAAAAGTTACCTAAAATATGATGACTCTAAATGTTATTTAAGTTCTAACTAGATCCCTGGGAAAAAATAAGAAAATGCAATTTCCTGCACATTGGCTATTTATTGGGATGTCAAAATCAATCTGCTCAAAACAAAACCTTGTAATAAATGAATGAGCACTCTCAGATAATATATGAAGAATTAATGCTGATTATCAAACACAAAATTATATGCCTTTTTCCTTCCATGAAACTACCTAAATATTGGACTGATATTTCGCATAATGATACAAGAAATGCCACAAGAAATGTGGCAATAATTATTATCCAAACAGTCATGCTTCACAGATAGGATATTCTTTTCTTCTGTTTCCTGTTTTCCTCTTTTTTATTTGGACCAGAATTTATTCCTAATTGTGAGGAGGAACTTCCGAAAACTAAATTAGTCTCCCATCTGAAACTAAATGGATTTACCTGCCACAAAATACACTAGAATCGTTTGCTCCCAAGTACCACAAATTGAAAGATCCACATTGAAGAAATTATTTTTCTTTAATAGACTCTCCAACCCTTGCTTCCTCTGCTCACATGTTCTTTCCTCTGTTTTGTAAACTGGTTTTATTTCAAAACCAGATTTAGAAATGTAATACTAAAACCATGCAAAGGGAAGGAGTCTCCTTAAGTAAATTGGGAGAAAATAACATATAAGGAGAAGAGAAAGCAGAAGTAAGGGCATACTTGGAAAGAATAAAATGGAAAAGAGAAGCGAAACATTTTCCACTATTGTTAAGAATATTCAGAGAACAAAGATGGTTGATTTAAGTCTTCAGTAGTTGGAGTCACTCTATGATCACTTAAGAACACAATAGTTATTAGGGAAAAAAGCACATTACTACTCCATTAAAAATAATTTTTAAAATAGTATCATCATCAAGAGCTGTAAAGATAGCATGCAGAAGGCCATTGGTTCAAATCCCGGTGTCCCATATGGTCCTCTGAGCATGCCAGGAGCGATTTCTGAGTGTGGAGTCAGGAGTAACTACTGAGCATTGCCCAGTGTGACCAAAAAAAAAACAAAAATTAAATAAATAAATAAATAAAATAAAAGAGTATTATTCCTGATCCTAGTAGCAATAAATCAGCAACCACTTAACTGAAAGCACAGTATATATAAAAGTTATGTTTACCATGATTCCAGAATTAGTAATTAACAGAGATACCCTGTCCACTTGACAGATGCAGAAATCAAGTTATTTACTCTCTTTCCCACTTATCCTTAGATTGACTTTTACAACTTTCAGCTTTGTTCTACTACTTAATCAAATGCCTAACAGAATAACTTGTAAGGGATTCAAATTATTTGTTGAAGAGTGGACAAAATAGCAAAGCAGATTCAAAGAAAAAGTGAAAAGGAAAGAGGAAATGAAAGACACAGGAGAAAGAGGGGGAAAGGCAAGAAATAGGAAGTCTTTAAAGACTTCAGTGACCAATAGGATAAAAAGGCCTATATGAAGACTGATTAACTGTTGGACTTGATTGTCTTAGATGTTTGGTTCAAGTGACATTTGGGCAGTAATCAGATTGACTTCATTGGATTGTGATTAACTCTTAACAAGTAACTGAGGTGATGCCTTTCTTGTTTCTCAGCATACCAATTGAGGCAAGGTGAGAGGTTTGTGAGATTCAGTGATTAAATTAACCACTTTGTCAACTGTCCTTCGCTCATTTTTTAACATAATTTTTATTTTGATCATAGTGGCTTACATATTGTTGACAATAATATTTTAGGTACATATTTACATAAAATCAGGGGGGATTCCTATCACCGGTTTGTCTTCCCTACTCCTCCGTTTTTGTCCTACCTTCCATATCCTCTTCCCTCACTCCCCTTGGGTCATTTTTATTATTCTCAGTTACTCTCATAATTGAGTGGTTCTGAAAAGCAAGCACCACTGAAGGTAAAAGACAAACTCAGTGGAAATGTCTCACATATTTTGAGCTTTTCAGCAATTGTCTAAGTGGCTTACCACAGCACACAGGTTAAACTCAGGCTCTAAAACATTGGCTTCCCTTGCTATTTTTTCTATGGAATCTACTCCTTACCCTCATCCCCCCATTCCAAAATCATGATGAGCTTACCAGCCTTGGGAAATTTTTTTACAGTACTATAATCGTCATTTAATGTAATTCCTTCATCCCTTTTTAAAGGATTTTAATATTGACGGCTCATTTTCTCTTCTTTTCCTGGCCAAGTGTCTTTTCATTGCTCTGAGCTTTATTGTCTTTAGAAAGCTTTCAATTCTATGACAGAGCACTAGAGGAAATGAGGCAAGAAGGATAGTACCACAGGAAACCAGCCCAAAGTTAATGCCTACACCTTTTCTCTTGAGTGAATGTCAGGTTTTTATATCTTCATTCAGAGTACAAGTGATGAAATGAGTCGTGACTGATTGGACTGGAGAACTCCAGGAACCTCCAATTTTAGTGTGTGTTTTTTCCCATTATTATTCTCAAGGCAGTACTTTCCCTTTCCCTCATTCCATACTCATACTATTTTCAGATTTTAGAATAGATATGAAGACCAATGTGTGAGCAATATTGTCTAATTGCAGGCAAAATTTATTTATGAAAGATAATAATGAAGATACGATTTCAAGGTAATAAGGAAAATGTGGATAAAGAAACTCCATATTATCTTTTCCGTGGTACAGAAAAGTATTAGGCAGACAGAGACAATGATGGAAAAGAAAAATGCTGTTTAGTAAGAAAACTGAGACACAATATTATGGGGTATAGATGGTCTTTTTGGAACATGTTTTGAGAGATTTCAGGTCCTCATATTAGGGTGGTTAGAAGAGAGATAACAAAGTAGAGATCTTCAAGAACTCCTAATAATCTCTAAATCGCTTTACCATGAGGAATTTTTGACATTTAAATGCACCAAAATGTGGGGGAAAGTCTATCAAGTGAATGTCTCAAGACATTCTGGCTGAATAAAAAAATGTCATTTTCAGTTGCTAATTTCTACTATGTCTATAATGAAAATAAAAATACTACCACTTTATCTGTCTTGTTCTACTGATTGTTGATCAAGTAACAGACTAGATATACATATAGAGTTTCTTGTCCTTTATTGTTTCTAATATTTTATTGTATCAGAAATAATAGGAATTTATGTATATTTCTTAAGCATACTTATTGTCCACGATATTGTTTTATTTTACTGGTTTGGTTAGGTTTGCTTGTTTTTCATTAAGTATAATAATTATGCAAACCTGAATTAAAACGTATATTTCTAAACTGTTACTTTATGGTCATTTAGTTTTTAAATATAATATAGAATTTTGTATGTTAAAATTATATTGAAGTCTTTGCTAACAAAGGCAAGCAGAAGTCAAAGGGCACCTTATAGATCCAAGAGCCTTACCACCTAATTTCTTCTTTCATATGTGTGTGAATAAATACATACATATGGGGAATAAGAAAAGATATGAAAACATAAACTAATTAGAAACTGCTCAAAGATAATACATCCTAAATTACCATATAAATGGGAAGAGACCATAATACTACAAATTACTAATTTATGTTCATTGACCATAAATACCAATACAGCAGTTTTTCGTAAGGTCACTCAGATTAATTTCACAATATTAAAAAAAGCAAGACTTATCTGACCATATAGCGTTCTAGTAAATTATAAAGCCTCTCTATTACAGCATCTTTGAAGATGACTCTGAAGGAGTCATATATAAAAACAAAAAAAAACATATATATAAAAAAACATATATTTAAAAACATATATAAAAACATATATAAAAAACATATAAAAACATATATAAAACATATATAAAAAACATATATAAAACATATATAAAAACATAAAAATATATTAAAAAACTAATATACATATTATATTATACATATATATTATACATATATAGACTAATCTAAATTAATCTAAATTTTCTTCTCTCTAAAACTGAGGCCTAGAGAAGTTCAAATAACCTATAAGTAATTGATGAAAGCAGAAATTTTTATAATCATCTTTATTTAAACACCGTGATTTCAAATATGATTATAGTTGTATGATTACAGTCATGTAAAGAACACCCCCCTTCACCAGTGCAAGATTCCCACCACCAATTTTGCAGATCTCCCTCCTCCCCAACTCCCCACACCTGTACTCGAGACAGGCTTTCTACTTCCCTCATTCATTCACATTGTTATGATAGTTTTCAGTGTAGTCATCTCTCCAACTGCACTCATCACTCTATGTGATGAGCTTCATGCCATGAGCTGCACATATCCAGCCCTCATCTTTCTTGTCTCTGAGACGCTGTTAAAAATGTCTTTCGTTTATCTTAAAGCCCATAGATGGGTGAAACCATTCTGCATCTTTCTCTCTCCCTCTGACTTACTTCACTCAGCAGAATAGATTCCATGTACATCGAGGTATAGGAAAATTTCATGACTTCATCTCTCCTGACAGCTTCATAGTATTCCATTGTGTATATGTGCCACAGTTTCTTTAGCCACTCATCTGTTGAAGGGCATCATGCTTATTTCCAGAGTCTGGCTATTGTAAATAGCACTGCAATGAATATAGGTGTAAGAAAGGGATTTTTGCATTGTATTTTTGTGTTCCTCAGGTATATTCCAAAAAGTGGTATAGCTGGATCATATGGAAGCTCAATTTCCAGTTTGTGAAGGAATCTCCATATCGCTTTCCATAGAGGTTGGACTAGACAGCATTCCCACCAGCAGTAAAAAAGAGTTCCTTTCTCTCCACATCCCCACCAGCACTGCTTGTTTTCCTTTTTTTGATGTGTGCCTATCTCATTGACGTGAGGTGGTACCTCATAGTAGTTTTGATTTGCATCTCCCTGACGATTAGTGATATTGAGCATCTTTTCATGTGCCTTTCTTCTTTTTCAAAGTGTCTGTTCATTTCTTCTCCCTATTTTTTGATGGGGTTAGTTGTTTTTTCTTCTATAGTTCTGTCAGTACCTTGTAAATTTTGTATATTAGTCCTTTATCTGATGAGTATTGGGTGAATAATTTCTCCCACTCAGTGGGTGGCCTTTGTATTCTGGGCACTATTTCCTTTGAGATTCAGAAGCTTCTCAGCTTAATATAGTCCCATCTGTTTATCTCTGCTTCCACTTGTTTGGAAAGTGCTGTCTCCTCCTTAAAGATGCCTTTAGTCTCAATGTCCTGGAGTGTTTCACCTACATGTTGTTCTATATACCGTATAGTTTCAGATTTGATATCAAGGTCTTTCATCCATTTGGATTTTACCTTTGTACATGGTGTTAGCTGGGGGTCTGAGTTCGCTTTTTTGCAAGTGGCTAACCAGTTGTGCCAACATCATTTGTTGAATAGGCTTTCCTTGCTCCATTTAGGATTTCTTGCTCCTTTATCAAAAACTAGGTGGCTATATGCCTGTGGAACCTTCTCTGAGTACTCAAGCTTATTCCACTGATCTAAAGGTCTGTCTTTATTCCAATACCATGATGTTTTGATAACTATTGCTTTGTAATACAGCTTAAAATTGGGGAAAGTAATGCCTCCCATATTCCTTTTCCCAAAGAGTGCTTTAGCTTTTCGAGGTTGTTTATTGTTCCAAATAAATTTCAGAAGTGTTTGATCCACTTCTTTGAAGAATGTCATGGGTATCTTTAGGGGAATCACGTTAAATCTGTACAATGTTTTTGGAAGTACTGCCATTTTAATGATGTTGATCCTGCCAATCCATGAGCAAGGTATGTGTTTCCATTTCCGTGTGTCCTGTCTTATTGCTTGGAGCAGTATTTTATAGTTTTCTTTGTATAGATCCTTCACATCTTTAGTCAGGTTGACTCCAAGATATTTGAGTTTGTGTGGCACTAATGTGAACGGGATTGTTCTCTTAATGTCCATTTCTTCCCTATCATTATTAGTGTATAAAAAAAGCCATTGATTTTTGTGTATTAATTTTGTAGCCTGCCACTTTGCTATATGAATCTATTTTTCTAGAGGCTTTTTGGTAGAGTCTTTAGGGTTTTCTAAGTAGAGTATCATGTCACCATGCAAAAAATGAGAGCTTGACTTCTTCCTTTTCTATCTGGATTCCCTTGATATCTTTTTGTTGCCTAATTGCTATAGCGAGTACTTCCAGTGCTATGTGGAATAGGAGTGGTGAGAGAGGACAGCCTTGTCTTGTACCAGAATTTAGAGGGAAGGATTTTAGTTTATCTCCATTGAGGATAATATTTGCCACTGGCTTCTGGTAGATGGCTTTAATTAGATTGAGAAAGGTTCCTTTTATTCTTATCTTGCTGAGAGTTTTCATCAAGAATGGGTGATGAACCTTATCAAATGCTTTTTCTGTGTCTATTTATATGACCATGTAATTTTTATTTTTCTTGTTCTTCATGTTGTGTATTATGTTGATAGATTTACGGATGTTAAACCAGCCTTGCATACCTGGGATGAAACCTAATTGATCAAAGTGAATGATCTTCTTGATGAAGCACTGGATCCTGTTCGTCAGGATTTTGTTGAGGATCTTTGCATCTGTGTTCATCAGGGATATTGGTCTGTAATTTTCGTTTCTTTTTTTTGTAGAGTTTTATAATTAATAATTACACTGATATATAATTATGAACTTTAGGTTGCCATGTATACTAGGTTTTTTTATATTTGATGAATATACATTGAGTTTATCCATTATTATAATATAATAAAATCCTTATTATGCTCTAATCTACCTGTTCTAATAACCTTTTATTCCCCTTACTCCATTCTTTAATTTCCTAGCAATGTTTCCACAGTTTAGCCTTTTCTAGAATGTGATACAGTTATAAAGTATAAAGTATAGCATTTTCAGTTGGCTTCTTTCATATAAACACATTATTTTAAGTTTCTATGATTTTTGTAGCATTAAAAAGCTCATTTCTTTTAAAAGTGGAACACTATTTTTTTATATTTTATTTAAACACGTTGATTACATACATACATGATTGTGTTTCAGTTTCAGTCATGTAAAGGACACCACCCATCACCAGTGCAACGTTCCCATCACCAATGTCCCAAATCTCACTCCTCCCCACCCGACATCCGCCCATACTCTAGACAGGCTTTTCATTTCTCTCATACATTCTCATTATTAGGAAAGTTCAAAATGTAGTTATTTCTCTAACTAAACTCATCACTCTTTGTGGTGAGCTTCCTGAGGTGAGCTGGAACTTCCAGCTCTTTTCTCTTTTGTGTCTGAAAATTATTGCAAGAATGTCTTTCATTTTTTTTAAAACCCATAGATGAGTGAGGCCATTCTGTGTTTTTCTCTCTCTCTCTCTCTCTCTCTCTCTAACTTATTTCACTCAGCATAATAGATTCCGTGTACTTCCATGAAGAGGAAAATTTCATGACTTCATCTCTCCTGACAGCTGCATAATATTCTATTGTGTATATGTACCACAGTTTCTTTAGCTATTCATCTGTTGAAGGACATCTTGGTTGTTTCCAGAGTCTTGCTATGGTAAATAGTGCTGCAATGAATATAGGTGTAAGGAAAGGGTTTTTGTATTGTATTTTTGTGTTCCTAGGGTATATTCCTAGGAGTGGTATCTCTGGATAGTATGGGAGATTGATTTCCACTTTTTGGAGGCATCTCCATATCGCTTTCCATAAAGGTTGAACTAGACGACATTCCCACCAGCAGTGGATAAGAGTTCCTTTCTCTCCACATCCCCGCCAACACAGTTTGTTCTCATTCTTTGTGTTGTGTGCCAATCACATTGGCGTGAGGTGGTACCTCATATTTGTTTAGATTTGCATCTCCCTGATGATTAGTGATGTGGAGCAGTTTTTCATGTGTCTTTTGACCATTTCTATGGTCTTTGTCAAAGTGTCTGTCCATTTTTCTCCCCATTTTTTGATGCGATTAGACGTTTTTTTCTTAAAAATTTCTGTCATTGTCTTGTATATTTTGGAGATTAGCCCCTTATCTGATGGGTATTGAGTGAATAGTTTCTCCCTCTCAGTGGGGGGCTCTTGTATCCAGGGCAATATTTTCTTTGAGGTGCAGAAGCTTCTCAGCTTAATATATTCTCTTCTGTTAAACTCTGCTTTCACTTGCTTGGAGAGTGCAGTTTCCTCCTTGAATATGCCTGGAGTCTCAATGTTCTGGAGTGTTTTGCCTATGTGTTGTTCTATGTATCTTAGGGTTTTGGGTCTGATAACGAGGTCTTTAATCCATTTGGATTTTACCTTCGTTCATGATGTTAGCTGGGGTCTAAGTTCAATTTTTGCAAGTGGCTAGCCAGTTGTGCCAAGACCACTTGTTTAAGAGGCTTTCTTTGCTCCATTTAGGATTTCTTGCTACTTTATCAAAAATTAGGTGATTGTATGTCTGGAAAATATTTTCTGAGTATTCAAGCCTATTCCACTGATCTGAGGGCCTTTGCTTATTCCAATACCATGCTGTTTTGATAACTATTGCTTTGTAGTAAAGTTTAAAGTTGGATAAAGTAATTTCTCCCATATTTTTTCCCAATGATTGATTTAGCTATTCTAGGGTGTTTATTGTTCCAAACGAATTTCAAAAGTGCCTGATCCACTTCTTTAAAGAATGTCATGGGTATCTTTAGAGGGATAGCAATAAATCTGTATAATGCCTTGGGGAGTATTGCCATTTTGATTATGTTAATCCTGCCAATCCATGAGCAGGGTATGCGTTTCCATTTTCGTGTGTCCTCTCTTATTTCTTGGAGCAGAGTTTTATAATTCTTTTGTATAGTTCCTTCACATTTTTAGTCAAGTTGATTCCAAGTTATTTGAGTTTGTGTGGCAATGTTGTGAATGGGTTGTTTTTATGATGTCCTTTTCTTCCTTATTACTATTGGTGTATAGAAAGGCCATTGATTTTTGTGTGTTAATTTTGTAGCCTGCCACATTGCCATATGAGTCTATTGTTTCTAAAAGCTTTTTGGTAGAGTCTTTAGGGTTTTCTAAGCAGAGTATCATGTCATTTGCAAACATTGAGAACTTGACTTCTTCCTTTCCTATCTGGATTTTCTGGATATCTTTTTCTTGCCTAATCACTATAGCGAGTACTTCCAGTGCTAAGTTGAATAGGAGTGGTGAGAGAGGACAGCCTTATCTTGAGCCATAATTTGGAGGGAAGGCTTTTAGTTTTTCTCCATTTAGGATAATATTTGCCACTGACTTGTGGTAGATGGCTTTAACTATACTGAGAATGGTTCCTTCCATTCCCATCTTGCTGAGAGTTTTGATCAAGAATGGGTCTTGGACCTTATCAATAGCTTTCTCTGCATCTATTGATATGATCATGTGGTTTTTATTTTTCTTGTTTTGATGTTGTGTATTATTTTGAAAGATTTTTGGATGTTAAACCATCCTTGCATTCCTGGGATGAAACCTACTTGATCATAGTAGATGATCTTCTTAATGAGGCATTGAATCCTATTTGCAAGGATTTTGTTGAGGATCTTTGCATCTGCATTCATCAGAGATATTGGTCTGTAATTTTCTTTATCCGTATCACCTCTGTCTGGTTTAGGTATGAAGATGATGTTGGCTTTATAAAAGCTATTTGGAAGTATTTTTTTTTGTTCAATTTCATTAAAGTCTTGCCAGGATTGGTAGTAGTTCCTCTTGGAAAGTTTGAAAGAATTCATTAGTGAATTCATCTGGGCCTGGGCTTTTGTTTTTGGGCAGATATTTGATTACTGTTTTAATTTCATCAATAGTGATGGGGGTGTTTAGATATGCTACATCCTCTTCCTTCAACTGTTATAAGAGTCCAAGAATTTATCCATCTTCCAGGTTCTCATTTTAGTGGTGTAGAATTTCTCAAAGTAGTTTCTGATTACCCTTTGAATCTCTGTCATATCAGTAGTGATCTCTCCTTTTTCATTCCTAATACGAGTTATCAAGTTTCTCTCTCACTCTCTTCCTTTGTTAACTTTGCCAGTGGTCTATCAATCTTGTTTATTTTTTCAAAGAACCAACTTCTGCTTTCGTTGATCTTTCAGATTGTTTTTTGGGTTTCCACTTTGTTAGTTTCTGCTCTCAGCTTTGTTATTTCCTTCTGTCTCCCTATTTTTTGGTCCTTTTGTTGAGCACTTTCTAATTCTATTAGCTGTGTCATTAAGCTACTCAGGTAAGCTCCTTCTTCCTTCCTGATGTGTGCTTGCAAAGCTAAAAATTTTCCTCTCAGTTCTACATTTGCTGTGTCCCATAAGTTCTAATAGTTTGTGTCTTTATTGTCATTTGTTTCCATGAAGCTTTTGATTTCCTCCTTGATTTCATCTTGGACCCACTGGTATGAGGCTGTTTAACTTCTAGGTGTTAAAGTTTTTCTTCTGTGTCCCTTTGGAATTAACAAATAATTTCAGAGCCTTGTGGTCAGCGAAGGTAGTTCAGCAAAATTTCTAACCTCTTGATATTATGGAGCTATGTTTTATGTGCCAGCATGTAGTCTATCCTGGAGAATGTCCCATGTATATTGGAGAAGAATGTGCATCCAGGTTTCTGGGGATGGAGTGTTTCTGGGGATGAATATATATCCACTAGGCCTCTTTCTTCCATTTCGCTTTTCAGGTCTAGTATATTCTTGTTGGGTTTCAGTCTGGTTGACCTATCCAGTGTTGACAAAGCCGTGTTGAGGTCCCCTACAATTATTGTGTTGTTATTGATATTATTTTTCAGATTTGTCAACGATTTTAATAAATATATTGCTGGCCCCTATTCGGTGCATATATGTTTAGGAGAGTTATTTCTTCCTGCTCTACATACCCCTCCATTAATATAAAATGTCCATCTTATTCCCTTACAACATTCCTGAATATAAAATTTGCATTATCTGATATTAGTATGGCCACTCCAGCTTTTTATATGTGTTTTTTGCTTGCATAATTTTTCTCCAGCCTTTTCTTTTGAGTCTATATTTGTTCTGACTATTGTTTGTTCTGACTATTCAGGTGCATTTCTTGTAGGCAAGAGAAGGTTGGGTTAAGGTTTTTGATCCATTTAGCCACTCTTTGTCTCTTGACTGGTGCATTTAGTCCATTGACATTGAGAGAAAGAATTGTCCTGGGATTTAATGCCATCTTTATATCAAAATTTGGTGTGTCTTTTGGTTAGTCTTGTCTTAAATTGGTCTTTCAGTTTTTCTCTTTTTTTTTTTTTTTTTGGTTTTTGGGCCACACCCGGTGACGCTCAGGGGTTACTCCTGGCTATGCGCTCAGAAGTCGCTCCTGGCTTGGGGGACCATATGGGACACCGGGGGATCGAACCGCGGTCCGTCCTAGGCTAGCGCAGGCAAGGCAGGCACCTTACCTCCAGCGCCACCGCCCGGCCCCAGCAGTTTTTCTCTTAAGACTGGTTTTGAGTCTGTAAAATTTTTGAGCTGTTGCTTGTCTGTGAAACCATGTATTTTTCCGTCAAACCGAAAAGTGAGTTTTGCTGGGTACAGTATACTAGGTGAAGAATTCATTTCATTCAGTCTTGTCACAATATCCCACCACTGCTTTCTGGCCTTGATTGTTTCAGGTGACAGGTCTGCTGTAAATCTCAAAGATGCTCCCTTAATGTAATTTTCCTTTTTGATCTTGCTGTTTTCAGAATTCTGTCTCTATCTGTGGGATTTGTCATTGTGACTAGGATGTGTCTTGGGGTTTATTTTTCTGGGGTCTCTTTTGGTTGTTACTCTTCAAACATGCAGGATTTGATCACATATATTCTTTAGCTCTGGAAGTTTCTCTTTAATGATTTTTCTGACTGTTGATTTTTCCTTTAAATTTTCTTCCTGGGTCTCTGGGACTCCAATGATTCTTAAGTTGTTTCTGTTGAGCTTATCATAGACTTCTGATTTTTCTCTTCCCATTCTTTGACTAATTTTTTCATTGTCTATTCATTGGCTTTACGTTTTTTTCCAATCTCTCACGCTGTATGAAATTGTTATGAATCTCATCTTCCACAGCACCAAGTCTATTCTCAGCTTCTGATACCCTGTCTCAGAGTTTATCCATTTTGTCATTCACTTCATTTAATGACTTTTTCAGGCCTATTTGTTGACTTGTTATTTCAGTTTGGAGGTTTGTGATTTCTGTTTTCATATTTTCTTGTTTCTTATTTGTGTTCTGTTCAACTCGATCCGTGGTTTTTTTGAGTTCGTTGAGCATCTTCCATATTGCTAGTCTAAAGTCCTTATCTGAGAGGTTGATTAGTTGGTTGATCATTATCTGGTCATCAGAATTGTCATCTTCATTCTCTATGCCTGATGCTGGCCTGCATTGTTTCCCCATTGTCACACTTGTATTGTCGGTTTTTCTATGTGCTGTGGTGATATTCATTGGTTAAATGATGCAAACACCTCACTCCTCTGAGTCCGCCCTTTCTGTTTGGGTCAACTTGTCTCCAAGGGATGGGAGTCCTCAGCGGATGAAGCCTCACACAAGATCAATTCTTAAGCCCGAGCATGCAGCAGAGAAGACAGTCTGGAGATAAATTCTGGGCTTCAGTGATCCAGCACAGTTCTTAGTGTGATTTTTTCTTCTTGTTGCGAAGGTGTTTTTTTCTTAGAAAGAGCTCACAGCCGCGTAGAGAAGTGGAGTTTTCTGGAGCCTCTTTTCAGCCCACTCCCAAGAGGTTCACGTGACAGGACAGTAATCAGACACACGCAGACAGCACTCACAATTTTTCACAGTCAGGCCCCACTGGGCAGGAGTAGTTTCGTGGATTTTCCAGCCTGATGTCACAAACAGGGGACCTGGCTTCTGCACAGTACTGTTTATAGCCGGTTTTCACATTATGGAGCATTTCCTTGGTATTCCCGTTCTAGATTTGACCTCTGGGGGAGCAAGTTTTCTGGAGCCTCTTTTTGGCCCACTCCCAAGAGTTTCACGCAACAGGACAGTAGACCGACACACACAGAGAGTACTCACAATTTTTCATAGTCGGGCCCCACTGGGCAGGCGTAGTTTCGTAGATTTTATCAGCCTGACCTGTAATTTTCTTTCTTGGCAGCATCTCTATCTGGTTTTGGTATTAAGGTGATGTTGGCTTCCTAAAAGCTATTTGTAAGTGTTCCTGTTTTTTCGATTTCATAAAAGAGCCTTGCCAGGATTGGTAGTAGTTCCTCTTAGAAAAATTTTAAAGAATTCATTTGTGAATCCATCAGGGCCTGGTCTTTTGTTTTTGGGCAAATTTTGGATTACGGTTTTAATTTCCTCAATACTGATGGGGGTGTTTAGATATGCTACATCTTCTTTATTCAACCATGAAAGGTTATATGAGTTCTAAAATTTATCCATTTTGTCCAGGTTCTCATATTTAGTGGCATAAAGTTTCTCAAAGTATTCTCTGAATACCCTTTGAATCTTTGCAATATCTGTAGTGATCTCCCCCTTTTCATTTCTAATACGCCTTATCAAGTTTCTCTCTCTCTTTTGCTTTGTGAGTTTTGCCAATGGTCTATCAATCTTGTTTATTTTTTCAAAGAACCAACTTCTGCTTCCGTTGATCTTTTGGATTGATTTTTGGGTTTCCATTTCATTGATTTCTGCTCTCAGCTTTGTTATTTCCTTTTGTCTCCCTGTTTTTAGTTTCTTTTGTTGATCATTTTCTAATTCTATAAGCTGCGTCATTAAGCTATTCATGTATGCTCCTTCTTCCTTCTTGATGTGTGCTTGCAAAGCTATAAATTTTTCTCTCAGTACCGCTTTTGCTGTATCCCATAGGTTCTGATAGTTTGTGTTTTCACTGTCGTTTGTTTCCAGGAAATTTTTGATTTCTTCTTTTGATTTCATCTTGGTTTCATTTCATCTTGGTTGTTTTCTTCTGTGTCCCTTTGCAGTTCACATCTAACTTCAGAGCCTTGTGGTCAGTAAAGGTAGCCTGCAAAATTTCTATCTTTTTGATTTTATGGAGGTATGTTTTATGTGCCAGCACATGGTCTATCCTGGAGAATGACCCATGTACATTGGAAAAGAATGTGTATCCAGGTTTCTGAGGATGGAGTGTTCTATATATAGAACTAGGCCTCTTTCTTCCATTTCTCTTTTCAGGTCTAGTATATTTTTGTTGGGTTTCCATTTGGTTGACCTATCAAGTGTTGACAAGCCTGTGTTGAGGTCTCCCACAATTATTGTGTTATTATTGATATCCTTCTTCAGATTTTTCAACAATTGTATTAAATACTTTGCTGGTCCCTCATTGGGTGTGTATATGTTTAGGAGAGTGATTTCTTCCTAAAAGCAGAATTTTTATTTAGAACATCTACGAATAAAATCTGGAACTATGCCCTGATTCCACTGAGGACATCTAATTGAAAGGTTTTTCTGCTGTGTTTCCCTTTCCACCAAGGATTATGTCTGTCTATTTTCCTGTCCAATGGAAAGTCACCATAGGAATGAGTTCAGATGAAAATGAAGAGGCAAGATTGAAGATGTGAACGCCTAGAATTTTGAATGGAAAATACCAACTGATTCTTGAGTGCACTCATCTTATCAAAAATACTCTTTTAATACTACAGGGAATAATTAAAAGTTGTTACCAGGTAAACTTAAAAAATGCAAGGTCACTCATCTCATATTATTTTAGTGTTGGAGTAAGTGAAAATTATCCCTTGATTTAGAATATTAGCCACTGGAGCTATCATCATCTGAATGAGTTTAATGATGGTATGTTAAACTAGTTTAAACATTAATAAGACCATTTGCACATGTCAATTTACAGGGGCTTTCCTTAAAATCAATTTGATGTACTGGATCACCAGAAGATAAAACAATGAATTGCAGTTTTTATATATTTGTGTTATTCTAGCGAATTGCATTTTGTTGAGCAAAAGGACTTTTACTAATATTATAAATATATTTTCTTATTCTAACCTCTGTTGGAATATATATAGTTTCTTGCATTTTATTGTTTCTAATAAATATTGTATTGAAAATAGTAATAATGTATGTATCTTTCTTAAGCCAACTTATTGTCCAGGATATTGTTTTATTCTTCTGATTTGGCTAGTGTTGCTTGTTTTTCATTAAGTATAATAACTATGAAAGCATGGATTAAAGAATTATATTTCTAAACTGTTACTTGTTACTTTAGTAAAAGTTCATGCTCAATTTATTTTTAATATAATATAGCACTTGATATATTAAAATCATATTGAAACTTTCTAGCAGTACAGCTTATGAGTAGGAAATCTTATTTGTATGCATAAGTAAATATTTTCATGGTGAAGTCAAATGTATTTACATGATCAGAAGTCTATTTGCATGTACAAATATGGGTTTCAAGTGCCCAATATAAAGCTTCTCAGATTCTTCCTTCAGTAAAATATCAAGAATGAATGAGATCATGAGCTCCAAAATACACAATTTTCCCTTAAAGTATCTATTTTAACATGCTAGACTTTTGTAAAATACTTAAGTAAAAGAAACAAATTTGAAAATGTTTTATAATGATAAATATTACAATATATATCTTATATACATACAATACATCATAGTGTTTTTAATTTTAAAGAAAGATTTTGAAGGTCCTTTTAAATGAAAGTTATCTAAAAACCCATTTAGTAACTACTTAGTGTATAATAAATTCATTATGTCCCTCATTATTGAAGTGTTCTTTTCTCCCCCGAGATATAATAAAACTCTTAAAAATGAAACTGATATGAGGGGCTGGGGTCACAACTTGTGGTGTGCAGGGGTTTACCTACCTCTTGTGATTATTTGGGGGACCATGAGTTATTGATGGGATCAAACTGGAGTCAGCTTCATTCAAGGCATTCAAGCCTGTACTATCTCCTCATCTGTGGAACTGATACTTAGATTGGAATTCCATTAAGTGTTAGTCACTATCTTTTCTAAAGTTTAAATACTTTTCTGAATAACTTTTTAAATTTTCTCAGACATGGTATTTTAAGTAACAACCATTACTAAATACATTGATATTTGAATGGGAAATATTTTTAAATGTGTCTAAAACATGATTTTTTTAAATTAGCTTTCCTCAAATTTTCCTCCATAGAAATCTTTCCAAACCTGACATTAAAATTAAAATTTAAATTTAAAAGTGTCTATAAAGTAATTTATCATTTTAAGAGCTAAAAATGAAATAATTTTATGACTTCTTTGGAAAGATATTAATCAATTATGTGAATCTAACATATTTCTTTTATTCTTTTCAAGATTAAATGAGTGATCCCTGGTGTCAATCAAAAAACACAGAGAAATCAGCTCTCTAGCACCTGACTTCAAATAGGAGTGCCTCCACCCACAACAATCCAGGATAATTCCTGCTTGGCCTTGGGCTACAGTGGACTCTTTTAAAAGTGACACGTGGGGCTACTTCCTGATCCCCTGTGACAAGCAAAGAAGAACACAGGAAAACAAATAAGACACTTCGCTCTGTGGCCGCACACTTCTTATAGAACACGAACTCCATTGCAACATGGAGTAAGAATCACACTTGAAGTGTGGTAATGGGGAAACAACACAGGACAACAGCATGCATAGAGAATAAAAATGGCAGTTCTGATGACCCAAAATATGCCAACCACCTAATTAACCTCTCAGATAAAGAGTTGAACAGAAATATGGAGGACAAATATTTGTAGAACTCAAAGAAACATATATTTATCTGAACAGACCACAAATATAGAAATCAGAAAACTCCAAACTGAAATAACAAGAGTGAAGTAAGGTAGAGGGAGAGAGATAGACGCAGAAAGACATTTTTGCAATAGTTCTCAGAATGAAAAGAGAGGAGGGCTGGAAGGTCCAGCTCACAACATGAAGCTCACCACAAAAGAGTGATGAGTGAAGTTAGAGAAATAACTACACTGAGAACTATCATAACAATGTGAGTGAATGAGGGAAGTAGAAAGCCTGCCTGTATAGACAGGGGTGGAGTTGGGAGGAGGGAGACTTGGGACATTGGTGATGGGAATGTTGCACTGGTGAAAGGAGGTGTTCTTTACATGACTGAAACCTAACTACAAACATATTTGTAATCAAGGTGTTTAAATAAAGATATAAAATATGCTTTAGTATAACAGAGCACTTGAAAAAAAGATTAAATGACTTCTTGGGTTTTCACTGAATAATATATAATTATTAAATAGACATATGCCCAAATCATCCAAAACTTTGTGAAATTTATTAGTTTATATATACTCAAAATATTGTTTTTTCTAGCATATTCACTTATTCTTTTAAATGCAAAACAAGAGATATAAATATATATACCTTGTAAAAATTTACATTCAGGGGCCGGGCGGTGGTGCTGGAGGTAAGTGCCTGCCTTGCCTGCGCTAGCCTAGGACGGACCGCGGTTCGATCCCCCGGTGTCCCATATGGTCCCCCAAGAAGCCAGAAGCAACTTCTGAGCGCATAGCCAGGAGTAACCCCTGAGCGGCACAGGGTGTGGCCCAAAAACCAAAAAAAAAATTTACATTCATTTCCATATTCTACTTCTACCACATTGGAAAATACTAAAAATTCTGTTTGGCATTTCACATCAATTTACTAAGCAAATAGTCAGTCGCATTGAATTAAACCAATTTGCTGCATTGTAAGGAGAGAAGGTGTCAGAATTCCCAATAGCTGCTTTAAGGAACCTGGTTGCATTTCTTGGTATCTATCCTCAAAGCACAATGCCATTGAATCAAAAATGTATAGGCATGTATTTGTTCATCACAGTATTTAGGATATGGAAACAACCTGAATGTCCAATGACAGGTAAATGGATAAAGCAGCTTTGCTATGCATAGTTATACAATGAAATATTATATAGCCATAAAAAGATATTATCTGCTGCATGGATAGAACTGGTGAATATCATGGTAAATGATATAAATCATACAGAGGACAAATAGCAGATTATTTTATACATCTGAGAAATATAATTGAACTGAGTCAGGAGAAAATTTCAATGGAAAACCCTGGAACTTGGATCACAATGCTGATTCCTCTCCTCTATGTGCATGGGTGGGGTGAGAAGGATTGAGTTGATAACCAAATTAACATGAAATAAGGTCAATGCTACAAGATCATGAACATTTTTATAGTTGTGTGTGCAGGAACGTTGTACATCTATCCCATATATATTTGACCTGAAAGTTGCCCTCTTACCCAGACTATAAGCAGATTATAGTTGGTTATAAATAAAGAAACTGGTTATATAAATTCCAAAATGCTATATTAACATCTCAAAACAGGCTTCAGAATACTGAATTTTCTCTTCAGACTTTTTTAGCATAATATATTTTTGTAAATTATTTAAGTAAAAGAACAAACTTGAAAATATATTTTGGATTGATAAATATCACAATATACATCTTACATACAAACAAACATCATAGTGTTATTTTTAATTTCAAAGAGAGATTTTGAAGGTCCTTTTAATGAAAGTTAGATAAGAACTCATTCGGTGACAACTGAATGTTATATAAAAACTACTAAAAATTGTATAAAAACATTCAATTTATGGGGACTGAGAGGTGGTGCTAGAGGTAAGGCATCTACCTGCAAGCACTACCCTAGGACAGACTTGGTTCAATCCCCCAGTGTCCCATATGGTCCCCCCAAGCTGGGGCAATTTCTGAGTGCATAGCCAGGAGTAACCCCTGAGCATCAAGCAGGTGTGGCCCCCCAAAAAACAAAAAAAATTTAATTTATGGTTGGCTCTCAGAGAGGAGTCTCTGTCTATGTACTCATGCTCACATAAAGACATACTTTAGTGATCTATTCTTAAAGTGTTGTTGGAGGTCTGACCCTAAGAATCCCTGTGGACAGAGAAGCTGAGAGGTTCTTTTACACCTAGTAAGATTAAGGCATTAAAACATATCATTAGAAAATGCTGCAGCTGGAGTCTCTGGCTTCCAATCATATTCTTGACCTATATCTGTGTATAAGTTCCCTAAGACATTAGTATAGGCCTAAATTCTAAACAATCCATGCTTACAGTGTATATAGTCCCTACTATATACTATTCCTCCTCCCCCTTCAGAAATCCTACTATCCCCTCATCTCCCAATACCAATACTACCTCTTACCTAGTTTATTCCCAAATGTAAGGTAGTCTCTTGCATTACTTTTTCCCCTTAATTACATTTTTAAATTTATTTTTATTTATTTTTTCCTATATATACATTATATGTGTGTGTGTATATATAAATATATTTTATTGTGTTTTTGGTTTTGTTCTCTTCCTTAACTTCACTGTTTTGGTTCTGCTTGGTACAAAAACATACAAGAAAAAAGTCTTATCTGAGATAAAAGCTCAGATCAAAACAAGGGCACAGAGAGGATTCCCCAAATGCACCAGCAATATAATATAGCACTAATTCTTTTTGCAAAGGCATACTAAAAGGGGGGGGGATTTTATGTATAAAAACAAGCTCTTATCTAATATGAATAAGAACACATATATTTCAATACAGGGGCGCTTCCCACCTTGAACATATGTCATGTGGCCCCAATTTAGACTCCATGTGATTAGACATCGACCATACAAACCCAAACCCTAATTCTTAGACATAGAACTGACACAGTTTTCCGCAACAGCTCCAGGAACCAAACTCCTTCTGGGACATTCTTAATACTGCTCTGACACCAACATGTGCCAAATTTGATATGACATTCTGACAGTGAGAAAATGGCAACAACTTGATCTAAGAGAAGGTTGTCTTATCTCACCAACTAATGATAAGATGAAATCAGAAGACACATCATCCTTTGATCTGTGCACAAGCCAAGATCGCTAACTACAGAAGACTGACTGTGACCACCATGACTGGGCAGAACTTATCCTGGGACTTATAAGAAAGATCCTAAGCTAGGCTTTGGCCTACAACAACAAGATCTCTAATTCCAGAGGTCTGACTGAGACAACTGCAACTAAGTAGAACTTCTGAAAACATAATGAAAGACTCTATCCTAGGCTTCTTCCTAGGATCATTGCAAAACCCAAGACCACCAACTACAGAAGATGTATTAAAGCAACAGTGATGGAACAGAACTTCTAGAACCTTCAAGAAAGACTCCATCCTAAGCTCTATCCTAGGACCTGTGCAAATACCAAGATCTCTAGTTACAGAAGTCTAATTTTATCATCCAGGACTGGGCAAAAAGTTTCCAGACACCACAAAAAGACCTAGGGGAGAATAAAAGAACATATATGAAGCTTGTAGTTATTCCCATGACAGTATGCTTCGAGAGCAGAGAAACCCTGTATCTCTTAGGCCAAGGGATTTCCCTTTCTAATCTCCCCAATATTTACTATGCCTCTACAAAAAAAAAAAAAAAAGAAGCACAAATTATTTTTTGTTCTTATTATTGTTTGGTTTTTGTTCTTTTTTGCTTTGTTTTGTTTTTATTCCAGGATTTTCATTATTGTTTTGTTGTTGTCTTTATTGCTGTGGTTCTTTTCGGTATTTTTGTTGTTTTTGTTTGTTTTTTGTACTGTTGTTAATTTTTCTTTCTTTTTAATTTTCTTCTCTTAAATTGACATTTATAGCCTCTAGAAATACTCCTCCTGGTTCTTTTGTTTGTTTGATTTTTGCCTCCTTTTTAAATTTTTTTCCTTCAAACAGAACCACATAACTTGAACCATCTTGAGAAAGTAATGGATGGTACCAAGACCAAACACTCATAATGAGCATTGAGTATAAATAAAAAATGATCTGACTTAAAAAACAAATCCAAAGCCAATGACAACAGAATCAATACCTAATCTAAAACAAGTTGACACAGAGGGGATCACCTATTCTAGCAGCTCGGAGGCCAAAAGAGGGGGAAATGGGATGCATGCAGGGGTGGAGGGAGGACAACATTGGTGGTGGGAATGTCCTGATTCAATGTCACTGTGTACCTAAAATATTACTGTGAAAGATTTGTAATCCACTTTGGTCAAAATAAAAATGATTTAAAAAAACATTCAGTAACTATAAATCTAATGTGATCACATGTGAAGGTG
The DNA here is from genome assembly GCF_024139225.1 of Suncus etruscus. NCBI lineage: Eukaryota > Metazoa > Chordata > Mammalia > Eulipotyphla > Soricidae > Suncus > Suncus etruscus. The sequence continues at coordinate 48,830,376 of NC_064860.1, read as the reverse complement.
ATTGAAGGAATGGATTTGAAAACCTTTTTCATTGTCTGGTGCAATAGCCAATTGGCAGGGTTAGGGATAGATGTGTTAGATGGAAAGGTTGATCTCAGTCAAGCTACAGAGAAAGACATGAGGACACCTGGGTAAAAATCAAAATGCAACTAAAAGCCACTCTAAGTATGTTAAAAATAGGAAACTGAGAACATGTAATGGGAAAGAAAAATAGACCCAGACCTGCTGAGTATCATTCCCAAGACCATCATCACACAAGGCAACTGCTTGGATTGATGCCTTCTGATACCACAATAATGCTGTGACCCTGCCGTATGCCTGATTATTCTTTTCAAATAAGTTCATGTGTAGTGTACCAAGATAGTTAGACTCTGTAAACTAAATTAAAACAAAACACGCTGCCCCCATGCTAGATTTAAACTCAAGAGAAAATCAAACCATACAGCATCTGAGTCTATGTCCATATCAAAATGCCAGCATAATCACTTTCTGTCCCACCTGATTAAAAATGAATGTAGTCTAAATTAAAATGAGGACCTTAGAATACTAGAAATTACTGGTCTCTCACTCCCATCAATGTGTTGGTTGCCTGTTTCATTCCCAATGAGACCAGGTAAAAAATACTGAAGATGTAAAACTTTTGGAAGAGAAATCTTTTGGCTCAAACCCCTCTACTCATTTAAAAAAAATCTGTGGTGGTCAAAGTGCTTCTTTACTAGAGCTATTATGTCCACATTTAACTTCTGGCCAGAGTCCCAGAAATTCTAAAGGTTTTTGACTTTTCTTCTGTTCACAATGGTGGAGATTTATCCATGAAAGAATATTTAGAGTAAGTATGGCCCTCTTCTATTCACTCATTGAAGCACGGGACTTATTCTAAATGCATGCTTACTATTTCTACCCAATTAAAAAAAGTAGGAAACATAAAAGGTCCATTAGATCATCTTGTCAACTCTTTCCCTTAGTATCCTCAATGGTCCAGAATGCTGTCAAATGAAACTATCCACATTAGGACATCTCCAAGGACAAAGGCAATGAGGCCTCTGGAATTCACATTGATGACCAGTTAGGCAGCCTGCCATAACAACAACCTATGACTCGTGATTAAGAACGATGAAAAAACATAACACCCTTTATCATCACCTGCCAACTTCCAGTGTTTCTTTCTCCCAAAATTAATAAACAAAATAAAATAATTTGGAGGGAGAAATCATCTTTTAAAACACTTTTGAAGGCAATGGTTCATTTCAGTTATATTAATAAACTAAAACACTCATCCAACTAAAGTCTGGGGGTGTGATTGTGTGCTTGAGTGTATGTGTGTGTGTACCTGAAGCAACGGAAAAATCTCGGCATCATTGATATGTGACAAGGCTGATGCACTTTGCTAATGAGCCCTAACAGTTTTAACATGTATCCTCTAGACTGGCCTATTTGAAGCTCATTCCATCATGGAAAAAAGAAAAAAATTTAACTTTATGCCAGAGCTGGAGGTTAAAATTGCTTAAAGTAAAATAGTCTGTCAATAGAATCTGTTCAATGTCATACTTATAATTAGAATGCAGAGCATGTTTGTCCAAATCCTTGTGGTTGGTTCTCTTATGAATTAAAAGGTTTTTTTCTACTTTATTAGAAATGAGACAGATCATAGCAGCTAGCTGTACAGCAATGAATAAATTATCTGGGACTGGATAACAGTGCCCGTTGGGGCAGCCACACACAAACTCTCTTTACTCCTGGGTTGGCAGGCACTTTCGAGATTTGGAATGCATGCCAGAGAGGAATTCCTCCCATTTCTTTTCATGGAACCAGCTCCCTGATGGTGAAGTTAAGTTAAAAGTCTCAAAATCTTGGCTCTGAAAAATGCAGGAGGTATCAAAAAGCACTCAAATTTTCTATTGCATCCAAAATATATAAGCATTCATCCAAGCGCACTCTGTTTTTCAGGCTTGCTTCATAATCGGGTAATGGAAAGTGTTCTCATCTCTAACACCTAAAGCTCTGGTTTATGGTGAAGTTGTTTTACGATATACATGATGACTTAGCTTAAGACCTAAGGTAAGTTCTCAAACTTGGCCTTGGTCCCTAACTCAAAGAGCTCTCCCTCACCAAATGTCTACACTCAATACCTTCTCCCCAGCCCTAGAAACTAACTCCAGTTACTGGAGTGATGACAGGCATTGTTATTGTTGTTTGTTGTTATTTCAGAGCAACCCAGAAAACTCTAATATGCAACCACAGTGAAATCTAACGGGGAAAAGTCCTAAAATTTGCAAGCTGAATCTAAAATAAATTACAGCATACATTAGGACATTTTAATTTTGCATAAGTTTCTTTAGAATTACTTGAAATACTACCAGAAATTTATCTGGTCTAGCAGGTCTGCAGTCTAACCTCTTTATGTTTTTTAAATTTATGTTTTTTAAATAATAATTTTTATTTAAACACCTTGATTACAAACATGATTGTGGTTGAGTTTCAGTCATATAAGAGAACAACCCCATCACCAGTGCAACATTTCCACCACCAGTGTCGCAAACATCCCTCCTCCACACCCCGTCCCCACCTGTACTCTAGACAGGTTTTCTATTTCCCTCATACATTCTCATTGTTAGGATAGTTCGCAATTTACTTATTTCTCTAACTAAACTTATCACTCTAACTTCTTTAGGTCTGATTCCTGCACTTCTCTGCAACAGACGCTTTTGGCATAAAGGTACTTATAGACCCATTCTTGGTCTGGGATCCTTCTTCTTGAGGTCAGTTAGTGATGAAAGCTTGATTTAGTCACTAAATCCATTTGTCCTTCAACTTTTCTCTTTGTGACATAGACACAATAGGTTTAGTGGAAGGAATCAATGCGTTGCTTTTAATTAAGCACTTATATTAATTAGTAACTGGCCCATAGAAAGCATAACTATCAGCAGGTTCTGTGACTAAGTAGGATGTAGAGAAACCCAAAGATTCAAAATTAAGTGCCGCACATGTGAACAAGGTTCTAAGCCTAAAAGAATTGGCTCTTGTTTTCTCTCTGTGGACCTATCATTAAATGATTCTTACAAATCTTAGTGTTCCTTACAGAATTCAGTCATATGAATAATTTTCTTTCATCAAAAAGACTGCATGGTTTTTGCCAGTATTTGAAAATTCTGGGTCAGTCAGTTATAATTATATGTTTGCTTTTTATATGATGCCATTGTTGTAATACTGTGAAAACTATAGTTTTTAGAACAATGCTGTATTCCCAGATGATTTGGGTACTTTGATAGCAGTTATGCTGATATTTTGTAGTGTAAACATTACATAAACCTGAAATTTAAATTTCCATTTGTATAATAGTAGGACTGACATGGTGTGGATTCAAACTGCTAGTTTTTTTTTTTTTTTTTTTTTTTTAAGAAAAACCGTTAAAAGACTTTAGTGTAAGCACAAGTTTCACTAAGCTGCTTACTTCATTGCTTGACAAAATATCATTGGGAAACTATGTTGGTGCATGCCACCAATCCAGCTCATACCTTTTTTTAAACTATTTTGGACTCTAAATTAGTGTTTTAAATTTAATCCTGAAGGAATATTTTCCCCAAGGAATCAAATAAATATTCCTGCCAGGGAAGCAGCAACAGAAAATCTGCTCTTTCAAGATCCTGTCTTTCCATAACCAAGGTGAAAAGAACTTTGACTGTAATTTTAGTTTGTGTGAATGAACTTGGACTTCATTCATTTATTTCCCAGGTAGGAAGAAAATTCCTTCCTTTCCCAAATAAAATGGACATTTTCCCCTAATGTCAGAAACTCTCTTCCCTCAAGGCAGGCATTTCTACTCTAGAGCAAGAAAATTGAAAACATATTTTGTGAAAGATCACATGTAAATATTTTAGTCCTTGGATTCTCTGTTGAAAATATTCAGCTCTGTCTTTTTATAAAAGGTAGACACTAGTTTATGAGCATGTCTGTTAGTATAGGTCCACATAGATACACATGTCCTAATTCCTGATGTGGCAAAATGGACTTTACCATTGTGATTAAACAAGCATCTCAAAACTGGGAGATTATTCTGGTTCACCTGTGTGGACTCAGACTTAAAGGCAATTTGAAGGCAATGTGATAATTGGAAAAGAATTTAGGTGGTTGACAATAATGAAGAGGAAGGAGTCACAAGTTAATGAATCCATTTCAAGAAACTGGAAAAGTGAAAAAGAAAATTCTTCACTAAAGATAGGAAAGATGCAAGGCCTGCAAAAACCTTGATTTGGTTGTAATTAAAGTAACTTCAGACTTCTGGACTCTTGAAGAAGAGGCATTAGAATATACCATTTTCAGCTACAAAGTTTGTGCCTTACAACCACAGGATTTCATCTCTTTAAAGAATTAAGTAGTATTCCATTGCTACTTTCATACTTTTTCTTTGAATTAAGTCAACTACACTTCAATATGATTTTTGTCTACAAATTTCAGGAGCAGACACCAGATTCAGCCAACTGGTAGCAGTTTTCCAATTCCTGTCCTTTGAATCTGTCCTGTACATTCATTCATTCCATTGTATCCCATGGACATATCTTTATTTCTCCACAAATTTAACCTTTTCTAACCAAATATATTTGGTTTTGGGGCCACACCTGGCAGCACTCAGGGGTTACTCATGGCTCTGTGCTCAGAAATCACTCCTAGCAGGCTAGCGGGAACATATGAGGCATATGGAAACCGGAGATCGAACCTAGGTTTGACTGGGGTTGGCTGCAATCAAGGTAAATAACCTATTTCCATGCTATCACTCCAACTCCCCTAATCATATTCCTAATAGTTTCCATTTCTCTGTTCCTATATTGGTTAGGAGATTGCCTGGAATAAATCAAACAAAGACCATAGTGAGTGAAAATAAAGCATTTAACTTGCATGTGGCCAAACCTGATTTGATTTTGGTCATCAATAGGATTTCCTGAGCACCACCAGTAGTGATCCCTGAATACAGAGACGTGAGTAAAACCTATGTACTGCTGGGTATGTTTCATCTGATAAACTTTAAATAAGATTTCAAAAAAACTCTCAATTGATATGTGTTTATGAGTATATATGCATATATACACATACATACACATTTTCACATGTATGTATCAGTATATATGATTTGTAATTGAAGATTTCAAATGGGTAAGTTAAACCTTTCCATATAAATAAATGATATATATATATTTACTTTATTCTATTCTATTCTTGTTTCAGGGCCATACATGGTAAAACTCAGTGCTTTCTTCTGACAGCATGCTCAGAAAACCATTAGCAATGCCAGAGCTCAAACCAGGTGGGCCACAAGCAAGGCAATAATTTTAATATCCTATATTATATCTCTTTAGCAATTAATTAGTTAATTGATACATATATTATTACATATATCAATTAATTACAAATAAGTTTGCTTTAACATAAAATTCTGTTTCAAATTGCTAGGAAGCATGAATTATCTACTAGACAGTCTTAGAGAAGCAAATATTCACATTTAGAGACTCATTCAAGATAAAAAAAATAATAAATAAAGGTTTAAAAGCCTTTAACATAGGGGCCAGAATGATTAACACAGCAATAGGGCATTTGCCTTGCATGTGGCTGACCCTGAACGGACCTGGGTTTGATCCCTGGCATCCCATATAGTTCCCGAGCCTGCCAGGAATGATATCTGAGCGTAGAACCAAGATTAACACGTGAATATCATTGGATGTGTCCCACAAACCATAAAAAAGCCTCTAATATAAAACGTTTTTCTTATTAATGACATTACATTATAAGTAATTGAAAATATGGAAAGATTCTTTTCACTACAGTTCTTGAGCCTTTATCTTTTTATCACATTATTTGAAAAGCTAATAGCCTGCTCTAAAATAATAATACTAAGTGGTAAATATTATACAGGTGAAGGAAGTTAAAAGAAATGTGTTTAGTATGTTCAAAAACCTTTCGCTTTTGATATATTATGAAGTAAATCAAGTTTAGATTAAAAATTAGTTATGGACCTGAGATAACTAGAATAGGGGTTACAAGGCATACATTTAAACCTACTCTGATTTCCAGCACTACACAGTCTCCTAAGCATTGTCAGATGTGTCTCTGGAGGGCACAACTGGGGACCCTGTACAGCTGCATCAGCAGACAGGAACCAAACTTCATCCTTGGGTAGCAACAATAGATAATTCAGCCTGGTTGGCTGAGATGCAATGAAATTGATTGCTGAAGCCCCTAAGTTTTGCTTGAGGCTAACCTCTCACTTCCAAAAAAGGTTTTAAATATTACATAAAACATTGCAGAAAATTACATACCCAATATAATTTTTTATCTTTTTTAAAATATATTTAAGCACCATGATTACAAACATTTTTGTAGTTAGGTGTCAGTCATAAAAAGAACACATCCTTTCATTGCCACCACCAGTGCCATCCCTTCTCCCTCACTTCCTGCCTGTATTTGAGACAAGTATTCTACTTTTCTCACTCATTAACATTATCATGATAGTTGTTAGCTAAGTTATTTCTCTATCTGGACTCAACACTATTTGTGGTGAACTTCATAGCATGAGCTCCTTCTGGCTCTCATCTCAGGTATTATTAGAATAATTTACTTTATAATATAGTTTTTTCTAAATACTCAAAGCTCATGATAGGAATTTACACTAATTATTTATGATCTGAATCAAACAGAAAAAGATTCAAAAGTTTAATGCTAAAAATAATAATAAATAAAATAATTAAGGAACCAGAGTAATAGCACAGTGGGTATGGCGTTTGCCTTGCAAATGGCAGACTAGGTTCAATCCAGCATCCCATGTAGTCCCCTTATCTTGCCAAGAGTGATTTATGAATACAGAATCAGAAGTAATCTCTGAGCACTACCAGGTATGTGGCAAAAACGAAAACCAAAAAAATTGACTCAATGTCACCTATAAAATCAGTGTAGACAGTGAAGTGAGTCTACAGAACAATATTATTTCTCATGAGTATTAAATAAAAACATAACTACTTCTGTATGTTTCTATTTAAATATGTCCTATGTGCACACATATGCTTCAGAATGTGGAGACATTCTACAGCAAGACATAAAAGAGTAAGATTTATGATACAGAATTCATTGGTGTGTGTGGGTGTGTGCTTGTGTATCTATATATGTGTAAGAGAAAAAGAAAGCCTGAGTTTTGTAACTTCTACAAACAACACTTCTTATGTTCTGTCATCAAAAATAGTTATTCATTTTAGTGCAAATAAGGTCTATGCTTTTAGGCCATTCTTGGACCCTGACCTCAGGCTAAACTAAGAATATAAAGGATATTTAGATTGGCAAATGAGATCTGAATTTTGCATACAAAAGTAGGAAAAGGTGGAAATAATGTTGCCTTTGTTGTAAGAGGATAATTTGTGGTATGAAACATGCCTTTTAATTTAATTAGGTCATTATTAGCCCAAAGAACCAAAAGGTCAAAGTTACATAGTTTTTGAGATAATGTTTTTAAGACTTGTTAAAGTAAATGAACACAGGAAGTTCCAGAATTAAACTAAGAATTCCAGGATCTTAAAAATAAAAAATTCAGTGTGTCACTATTGTAACTCATGTTTCTCTCTCCAAAATTGTGGGTAGAAGTCATCTCTTATTGTCTCTAAAATATAGGGTCAAAATCTAATATCACAGTATAGAAGTGTTAAATACACTTTTATTTAGAATTTTAAATTGACCAGTGTTTTGTAAATTATATTAAATAAAAATGCTCAATTTTCAAAACCAAAAGACAGCTTTCACAAGAATTTAAACTGATTTAAAAAAAAGAAACTGAAGGAGGCAGGCAGATATGTGGAGTGGGGATGGGGTCCTAGCAATTAATTTTGGGGATGTAATAAAACCAATTGGAACTTGAAGAAGTTACAATGTTAGGAGGCTAAAAGCTTTAATGAAGAACCCACTTTGTGGACACAGAAATTGAGATCTGAAAGGACTCTTAAGGTGAGCATCACACAGATCCAACAGAGCCTGAACCCCCTTTGAGAGAAACTGGAGCAGGAACAAAAGATTGTGATATGGACATGGAGAGAACCATCGAGAGTCTCTAACTTTTTTTTGACAACACAAGAGCAAGGGACTCTTATCTAGGAAGAAAGCTCTTGTTTATGGGAAGTTTAGGAAAAGTCTACATATCCTGGACAAAGGAAAACACCCACTTATCCTGCTGACCTAGTCATGTATACATGTTGCCTACACAGATGTCACCTTCATCTCTTCTCCTAAAATGTGGACTTTCAAATGTTTCTTCTCCCTCCTCTCCTCTCCTCTCCTCTCCTCTCCTCTCCTCTCCTCTCCTCTCCTCTCCTCTCCTCTCCTCTCCTCTCCTCTCCTCTCCTCTCCTCTCCTCTCCTCTCCTCTCCTCTCCTCTCCTCTCCTCTCCTCTCCTCTCCTCTCCTCTCCTCTCCTCTCCTCTCCTCTCCTCTCCTCTCCTCTCCTCTCCTCTCCATCCTCTCCTATCCCCTCCCCTCCTCTCCTCTCCTCTCCCCTCCCCTTCCCTCCTGTACCCTCCTTTCCTCTCCTCTCCTCTCCTCTCCCCTCCCCTCCCGTCCCCTCCTCTCCTCTCCTCTACACTCCCCTTCCGACCCCTCCCCTCCCCGCCCTTCCCCTCCCCTCTCATTTCCTCTCCCCTCCTCTCCTCTCCTCTCCTCTCTTCTCCTCTCCTCTCCTCTCCTCTCCTCTCCTCTCCTCTCCTCTCGTCTCTTCTCCTCTCCTGTCCTCTCCTCTCCTATCTTGTCCTCTCCTCTCCTCTCCTCTCCAGCCAGCCCTGCCCAAATGAAAGAGAAAAAGATGATTGGCTGGAAGAAAAGAGAAGGTATTAAGCAGATTGATGAAATATACTTTGATTCAGGTGCAATAACTATTTCTATAGAACTTCAGATTGTAGAGTCATTATAGTGAAGGCAGAAGATTTGGAGGGACTCTAGGAATCTATTTAATACAGTTGGTACTTTTAAATATTCCCAACATGACGAGTGCCTGACATCTACTTAAATGATAATGGGAATAACTAAGGGAGAGGAATAGGATTTTTTGTTTGTATTTGGGCCACACTTTGTGGTGCTCTAGGATTACTCCTGGTTCTGTTTTCAGAAATTACTCCTGGCAAGCTTAGGGGATAATATGGGATGCAGAGGATTAAATCTGGGATAACTGTGTGCAAGGCAAACATCTTACCCAATATGCTATCCCTCTGGCCCCAGGAATAAGATATTTTAAAGGGGAAGTACATGTCAGGGGATTTTTCTTTGATCTGGAGATAGGTCAATCTTTTGTTCCCACATCTGTACCAGGACAATGAGAGAGAAAAAAAAACAATTCTCACCTACATGTTATAGAAACAGAAAACTAAAGGGACAAATTTCAGTAAACATCAGAAAGAATAGATATACTACAAAGGATCAGTGAGAAATCAATGTTGACAATGAATGAAACCCTTTATTCCTGCAGTATCATTGTAGAGGATATTGACCCAAAAACTTTAAGAAAAGAATTGGTGAAAGGACAGCTTGAATCAAGAAAAATATACATAGGAACCAGCATGATTCCCAGAGTTAGCACAATGGGGATTTCAAAACTACTTTCTTTTTTATTATTATCTTTATTTAAACACCGTGATTACAAATATGATTATAGTTGTATGATTACAGTCATGTAAAGAACACCCTCCCTTCACCAGTGCAAGATTTCCATCACCAATTTCCCAGATATCCCTCCTCCCCACCCACCCCCACACCTGTACTCGAGATGAGTGAAACCATTCTGCGTCTTTCTCTCTCCCTCTGACTACTTCACACAGCATAATAGATTCCATATAAATCCAGGTATAGGAAAATTTCATGATTTCAACTCTCCTGACGGCTGCATAGTATTCCACTGTGTATATGTACCACACTTTCTTTAGCCACTCATCTGTTGAAGAGCATCTTTGTTGTTTCCAGAGTCTGGCTATTGTAAATAGCACTGCAATGAATATAGGTGTAAGGAAGGAATTTTTGTATTGTATTTTTGTGTTCCTCGGTATATTCCTAAAAGTGGTATAGCTGGATCCTACGGAAGCTCAATTTCCAGTTTGTGAAGGAATCTCCATATCTCTTTCCATAAATGTTGTACTAGATAGCATTCCCACCAGCAGTGAAAAAAAATTCCTTACTCTACACATACGTGCCAGCACTGCTTGTTTTCCTTTTTTGTGATGTGTGTCAATCTCAGTGGCATGAGGTGGTACCACATAGTAGTTTTGATTTGCATCTCCCTGTTGATTAGTGATGTTGAGCATCTTTTCATGTGCCTTTTCGCCATTTGCCTTTCTTCTTTTTCAAATTGTCTGTTCATTTCTTCTCCCCATATTTTGATGGGGTTAGTTTTTTTTTCTTGTATAGTTCTGTCAGTACCTTGTAAATTTTGGATATTAGTCCTTTATCTGATGAGTATTGGGTGAATAATTTCTCGCACTCAGTGGCTGGCCTTTGTATTCTGGGCACTATTTCCTTTGAGATGCAGAAGCTTCTCAGCTTTATATAGTCCCATCTGTTTATCTCTGCTTCCACTTGATTGGAAGGTGCTGTCTCCTCCTTTAAGATGCTTTTATTCTCACCTACATGTTATTCTGTATACCCTATAGTTTCAGATCTGATATCAATGTCTTTAATCCATTTGGATTTTACCTTTGTACATGGTGTTAGCTGGGAGTCTGAGTTTGCTTTCTTGCAAGTGGCTAACCAGTTGTGCCAACACCACTTGTTGAATAGGCTTTCCTTGCTCCATTTAGGATTTCTTGCACCTTTATCAAAAACTATGTGGTTATATGACTGAGGACCTTCTCTGAGTACTCAAGCCTATTCCACTGATCTGAGTGTCTGTCTTTATTCCAATACCATGATGTTTTGATAACTATTGCTTTGTAATACAGATTAAAATTGGGGAAAGTAATGCCTCCCATATTCCTTTTCCCAAGGAGTGCTTTAGCTATTCAAGGTTGTTTATTGTTTCAAATGAATTTCAGAAGTGTTTGATCCACTTCTTTGAAGAATGTCATGGGTATCTTTAGGGGAATCACGTTAAATCTGTACAATGCTTTTGGAATATTGCCATTTTAATGATGTTGATCCTGCCAATCCATGAGCAAGGTATGTGTTTCCATTTCCATGTGTCCTGTCTTAGTTCTTGAGCAGTGTTTTATAGTTTTCTTTGTATAGATCCTTCACATCTTTAGTCAGGTTGACTCCAAGATATTTGAGTTTGTGTGGCACTAATGTGAACGGGATTGTTCTCTTAATGTCCATTTCTTCCCTATCATTATTAGTGTATAAAAAAGCCATTGATTTTTGTGTGTTAATTTTGTAGCCTGCCACTTTGCTATATGAATCTATTTTTCTAGAGGCTTTTTGGTAGAGTCTTTAGGGTTTTCTAAGTAGAGTATCATGTCATCTGCAAACAATGAGAGCTTGACTTCTTCCTTTTCTATCTGGATTCCTTGATATCTTTGTCTTGCCTAATCGCTATAGCCAGTAATTCCAGTACTATGTGGAATAGGAGTGGTGAGAGAGGACAGCCTTGTCTTGTGCCAGAATTTAGAGGGAAGGATTTTAGTTTATCTTTATTGAGGCTAATATTTGCCACTGGCTTCTGGTAGATGGCTTTAACTATATTGAGAAAGGTTCCTTTTATTCCTATCTTGCTGAGAGTTTTCATCAAGAATAGGTGTTGAACCATATCAAATGCTTTTTCTGCGTCTATTGATATGACCATGTGATTTTTATTTTCCTTGTTGTTTATGTTGTGTATTATGTTGATAGATTTATGGATGTTAAATCAGCCTGGGATGAAACCTACTTGATCAAAGTGAATGATCTTGATGAGGCACTGGATCCTGTTCACCAGGATTTTGTTGAGGATATTTGCATATGTGTCCATCAGGGATATTGGTCTGTAATTTTCTTTTTTGGCAGCATTTCTATCTGGTCTTGGTATTAAGGTGATGTTGGCTTTATAAAAGGTATTTTAAGTGTTCCTGTTTTTTCTATTTCATAAAAAAGCCTGGCCAGGATTGGTAATAGTTCTTCTTGAAAGGTTTAAAAGAATTCATTCCTGAATCCATCAGGGCCTGGGCTTTTGTTTTTGGGCAAATTTTGGATTACGGTTTTAATTTCCTCAATACTGATGGGGGTGTTTAGATATGCTACATCTTCTTTATTCAACCATGGAAGGTTATATGAGTTCAAAAATTTATCCATTTTATCCAGGTTCTCCTATTTAGTGGCATATAGTTTCTCAAAGTATTCTCTGAATACCCTTTGAATCTCTGCAATATCTGTAGTGATCTCCCCCTTTTCATTTTTAATATGCCTTATCATGTTTCTCTCTCTCTTTTGCTTTGTGAGTTTTGCCAATGGTCTATCAATCTTGTTTATTTTTTCAAAGAACCAACTTCTGCTTCCATTGATCTTTCGGATTGTTTTTTGGGTTTCCATTTCATTGATTTCTGCTCTCAGCTTTGTTATTTCCTCTGTCTACCTATTATTAGTTTCATTTGTTGATCATTTTCTATTTCTATAAGCTGCGTCATTAAGCTATTCATGTATGCTCCTTCTTTCTTCCTGATGTGTGATGCAATGCTATAAATTTTTCTCTCAGTATGGCTTTTGCTTTATTCCATAGGTTCTGATAGTTTGTGTTTTCATTGTCGTATGTTTCCAGGAAATTTTTGATTTCTTCTTTGATTTCATCTTGGACCCACTCGTTGTTCAGTAGTAGGCTGTTTAATTTCCAGGTGTTAAATATTTTCTTCTGTGTCCCTTTGTAGTTCACATCTAACTTCAGAGCCTTGTGGTCAGTAAATGTAGCCTGCAAAATTTCTATCTTTTTATTTTATGGAGTTATGTTTTTTTTTATTTTTTTATTTTTTGGAGTTATGTTTTATGTGCCAGCACGTGGTCTATCCTGGAGAATGACCCATGTACGTTGGAAAAGAATATTTATCCAGGTTTCTGAGGATGGAGTGTCCTATATATATCTACTAGGCCTCTTTCTTCCATTTCTCTTTTCAGGTCTAGTATATTTTTGTTGGGTTTCCATTTGGTTGACCTATCAAGTGTTGACAAGCCTGTGTTGAGGTCTCCCAGAATTATTGTGTTATTATTGATATCCTTCTATAGATTTGTCAACAATTGTATTAAATACTTTGCTGGTCCCTCATTGGGTGTGTATATGTTTAGGAGAGTGATTTTTTTTCTGCTGTACAAATCCCTTGATTAGTACATAATATCCATTTTTGTCCCTTGCAACTTTTCTGAATATAAAGTTTGTGTCATCAGATATTAGTATGGCCACCCCTGCTTTTTTAAGGGTGTTGTTTGCCTGAATGATTTTCCTCCAGCCTTTGATTTTGAGTCTATGTTTATTCTGACTATTCAGGTGTGTTTCTTGTAGGCAGCAGAAGGTTGGCTTCAGTTTTTTGATCCATTTCGCCTCTCTGTGCCTCTTAACAGGTGCATTTAGTCTATTGACATTGAGAGAAATAATTGTCTTGGGATTTATTTCCATCTTTGTGTAGAAGTTTGGTGTGTTTTTTGTTCTGTCTTATCTTTAAAATAGATCTTCCAGTTTTTCTTTTAAGCTGGTTTTGAGTCTGTAAATTTTTTGAGCTGTTGTTTACCTGTGAAGCCATATATACTTTCTTCAAACCTGAAAGTGAGTTTTGCTGGGTGCAGTATTCTTGGCGAAGCATTTATTTCATTGAGTTTTGTCACTATATCCCACCACTGTCTTCTGGCCTTAAGTGTTTCTGGTGACAGGTCTGCTGTAAATTTCAAGGATGCTCCCTGGAATGTACTTTCCCTTTTCAATCTTGCTGCTTGCAGTATTCTATCTCTATCTGTGGGATTCATCATTGTGACTAGGATGTGTCTTGGGGTGTTTCTCCTGGGGTCTTTTTTAGCTGGTACTTTTTGGGCATGCAGGATTTGGTCACATGTTTTCTTTAGCTCTGGTAGTTTCTCTGTGATGATGTTCTTGAACATTGATTCTTCCTGGAGATTTTCTTCCTGGGTATCTGTGACTCCAATGATTCTAAATTTATTTCTGTTGAGCTTATCAAGGACTTCTATTTTCATCTGCTCATATTCTTTGAGTAACTTTTTAATGGTCTGATCCTTTGATTTAAGGCTTTTTTCTAATCTCTTCTGCTGTGTAAAGTTGTTATACATCTCATCTTATGGCATTTTGGAAGCCCCAAAATGTTTGCTGAGCTTAAGGGGCCCAGCAGAGTCTGTCTTATCCACACCAGCCCGAAAGACACAACTACTTTCTTAGAAGTTAAATAACTAGTATATTGTAAGCATCTGGAGTTTAAGTAAAATCTTTGACAGACAATACTCAAGAACATATAGAATCAAACCAGTTTCATGGTCACTGTAGGTTTAAGTGAGACCACTGATAAAGTGAAATGGGGATGTCCCAGGATCTTAGCATATCCACTAAGACCATGCCATTGTTTTAAGGTCAAGCATAAAGGAAATCTGTAAAAGAGAAAGGGAAGAAGTGAATGTTGATATAAAAGGAAAAATGTAGATCTAGCCTATAAAGGAAGTTGTTGACTGAGGCAACAAGATGTACTTCTGTCCAGTGCTAGATAGTATTGAAGTTGTTTCTATGAGGTAGATACATTGAATTTGGTTGCATGAAAATCAGGCATGGCCTGACAAGAGGTTTCCAGGAAGAATGGTAACTAAAGTATAAGTAAAAATTTGAATTTATTTTTCACAGTTTAATAAAATAATAAAAATGGAGCTAAAATATATACTTTTGCTTACATTTTTTCAATGTAACCATATGCATGTTCTATTTTAAGATTTTAGGGGTATTTTTTGGCCTCACTAGCTTCCAACATCATTAAAAAGAAGTCCACATTGACTCTCTGAAGATTAGGTATTTGTTTTTCCATACATTTTTCTACACCTACATCATTCTATGTATATACTCTGATATATACATTTAAGCAGAAATATCTAAGAATTTTTTCTTTGCCCTTGTATTATTTTAGCTAGCTGAAGTCATATATAAATACACTCTGAACCTTGATTTATTCCACAAAAGAAATCATCCCATAGCTCTTTTGTTTCCTTAGGAATTAAATAATCAAGCAAACATTATATATGAGAAAAATAGAAAGCTTTTTAATAGCCTGCATTGCTTCTTTATATACAAGAGTGATCCAAAAGAATTAATGAGCCTACTCCCATGTCTCCATATTCCATCTCTAAATAAACTTAGATTTAGCAGAATATATTGGAAATGAGATTAAAAAAAGGCATCTTAGAAAGATATCAGGTAAAACAAAAGAACACATATTTAAAATCTTTCTTCTACACTGAGGAGATTAGATTTTCCTTAGTCTAGTACAAAGCTTAACCTTAAGAAAAACCTAGTTAAATATCTTTTACAAAGACAATTCTATTATGCCCTCAAGCCTTCCAATTAAAATAATATTTTAGAAAAAACATATCAGAGACAATATTTTGTTTTTCTATATCTATACATCAGTTGGACTAGAGCAAATGTGTTTTTTTCCAATGGTTGCATACTATTTCAGGTGTAAATTTGGAAGAGCTTGTTTTTTTAACTATTAATTTATAGATGGGAATTAACTTGTTTCCAAACAAACACATGCTCATGAATGAGAGCAAAAGGTTCAATACCATTTATTACCATTTCTTTTTAAATTTTTAAATATATTACACATTTTATATATAAATATTTATATATAAATACCTACAAAGGTATTTATATAAATAAATTATTTTAGAATGCACATGCACTTATATTACACATGTTCCTTATATAAGAAATTTTTCTAAATAATGCCACATTTCTTGCCAGAAAAATAGAAACTTTTATTTCTAAGGAGAACAAGAATGTGTCAAAGTTTTGCTCCATTCAGAAATGCACATTTCAACATGCCTATGAAATTAGTAAAATCAGAATAGGACTTCCAAGGCTGTAAGGCACTAGAACTGATTTGTAAGTAGCAAATAAGACATGTAATCACTTGAGTTACTAAAGTTACTTTGAATTAAATATCCCTAAAAGAAATCTAGACATAAATTCATAGAATGGCAACAAATCCTTGCTGTATAAACTAATTTTTAATCTAAATTAAGAGACTTTTCCATTTTCTTTCACCTTCTCAAGTATGTGACAGGTTTCTCTATTCTTAGATAGTGCCAGACTGAACTTATGTGTTTCAAGTTCAATGTCAAGTAAGACCATGTATATCAATTTATAACCTCTAGTATCTAAGGAAAAAGACATATTTGACTTTTACTAATCATTAGCCTTTAGGAATTTTTCTTCACTCATTCTCAATTTTAAAGATAAATATAAGTTTTTCACCAAATCTGTAGAAACCTATAATAAAAGAATTTTTTTCTTCTCCAGACCTTGGATATCAGAATAAGGTTTTGGCTGCTACATCTTGAAAGAGAGTCCTCTTGGTGAACTTTGTAAAAAATAGTTTATGTTTTAAAAGAGAAAAGTGTAGAGTTAACTGGCAGTTCTTCAAAACACAAGATAAACTCTGTTGAGCTAGGTACTTTGAACTTTCTGATCATTTTTCAGTCTGTCCTTTCAAAATTGGGAGATCTAAAAGCTTTCCTTTCCTGTGGCAAACGAATTATAGTTTTTTTAAAAGAAAAGAGCATATTTACATATGTAATATGATTATTTAGTTGAAACAAAGCTATTTAATAATTACCATGCAGTTTTAATTTCTGTTTGGGGGAAAATGTAATTTTGGAATAGAACAATTAGCTTAAGGATATGCATAAGAATATTACATTTGGCTCAACCAGTCATACAATCATTAGGGTTAAACAAAACAGGTTCCAGACAAACCCACCACTCAGACATTCGATGATTTTTACATCAACAGATGATATCATGATGGGCCTCAGTTAAAAAGAGTAATAGCTTAGTAAAAATTATGTGTATTCCTGCTATGTTATTGACTTTGTGTTAATTTAATCTTCTCCATGAATTGATGGTGCTGACATTTAGCAGTCGATACCCAAGAAGCAGGTGATATAGGCATGATCTAAATGCATCACTACCAAGATGAGTACTTGGACTGTACCCAGAAGAGTAGAAATAACTTAGTGCCATTCTTTACATTAACCTGTCACACAAAAAGCAAGCAGCATGGTAGTTCTTTCTAGAAAAATCTTCTGAATGATTAAAAAATGTTAGTATCATTTAAACATAGCCTTTAAGTCCATTTCCCATACATAGTTACCGGTTAACTAAATTTAATAGATACTAAGTTAAAATGGAACTAAGCTAAAATGGATAGCCCACAATAGCAATATCTTCTTTAGGAGTTTTCTGATAATCCCTGTAATGCAGTAATGAGTATGATCAGCTATTTGTCAAAGGTAAGAAGGGTAAATGGGATTAAACTCATTGTCCTGAATCACAGAATTTTAAGTGGGTGTCTTGACATCCAGCATTCAGGTATTGAAACTTAGTCCAGTTCTCTGCACTCTCTCTCTCTCCCTAGTCTTCCAAATGGCTCTTGCCTTATGGCACTCACCCAACTGACAATCACAATCTTCAAAATAGCTTTTCCAAGTGTCTGTCCATACACAATAGAGATTTGTTCATTAATCCATTTATGTATGTGTGTATTGATATATCCTTGTTTCTACTGGTGAATACTTCATTATTACCTTTTTTTCTACATTATGTTAATCTGATTGCTTGGAAGCTGAAAAATATATGCATTATTATTATTATTATTATTATTAAGCTGTTATTTTGAAGACAAATAATTGCTGACAATTTACAAGGTTTTTTTGGGGGTGTGAAAATATGTAACCTACTGGATAGTAAACTAAAATATGTAAGGCTAAGGCCAGAGCAATAGCATAGCAGTAGGGAATTTGCCTTACAACAGTGCTTCTCAATTATTTTCTGTCATGCCCCACCTAGGAAGAAGAAAACATTTTTCGCGGTCCCTGCACAACTGTAAATAGTATCTTTATTAAAAAAAAACTTTAACCTGCAAAACAAAAATATATAAAATAATTTGAGCTGATTTTTTAATCAAAGGAGATGTCTGGATTAATGGCTACAGTGAGCACGTTTTGCAATGCATAGCTTTTCGAAGCGAGGTTTGAAGCAGGACACAGCAACTCTCAGCTCCAGAGACATACAGAGACATAAACACAGGGCTTAGCTTGTTACGATAGTGTTTGCCGAGGTCAAACGTACCCCCATTTATGGAGACTCGCGCCACCCCTGAGGAGCGCACCCCACTATTTGAGAACCACTGCCTTACATGCATCTAAACCTGAATAGGCCCTAGTTCAATCTCCAGCATCCCATATGGTCCCCTGAGCCTGCCAGGAGAGACTTCTGAGTACAGAGCCAGGAGTAATTCCTGAGTGCTGCCGGATATGGCCCAAATACTTACTAAATAAATAAATAAATAAACTATGTAAGTCTTACTTTTTTTTTATAAACAAGCACATATAATGTTAAGTAACGGTTTATCTCAATGAAGGTACTAGCAAATCCTAGATGACTGACTGACATCCAACATCTATGCAGAACTGAAATTATTTAATGAAATGTTAATATATTTTAATTCTAATTTCATACCATTTTATGGTGTCTATGTAACTTTCTCGCTATTTTACAAATTATTTTAGAGTAAATATTTCCTTGATCTTACCATAATCTCTTAAATTAAGAATAATGTGGGCCTGGAGAGATAGCACAGTGGCATTTGCCTTACAAGCAGCTATCCAGGACCTAAGGTGGTTGGTTCGAATCCCGGTGTCCCATATGGTCCCCCGGCCTACCAGGAGCTATTTCTGAGCAGACAGCCAGGAGTAACCCCTGAGCACCACCAGGTGTGCCCCCCAAAAAAAAATTAATCAAAAAAGAAAGAATAAGGTACCTTCAGTTTCCTTCATTTTAAGTGTAAAAACTAATAATTGATAAACTTCAGTAATAACATGTTCATAAAATTCATAAAAAATTAGGACTATTAGGACAATCACTTTATCTTAAATTTCATGTCCATAATTTTAGGCACTATATGCTAAAATTGAAAGACTGGGCTTTGAAGCAAGGCTAAACATGTGAAACATTCTAAAATTATATTTAACTGTATCTGGGCTATAAATTTTGTTACATTTTTATGCAAGATTGAGATAATAAGAAGAACTTTACAAAATAATTGTAATAATTATATGAGATCATGTATACATATTGGTTTATTAAAATATATTTCATAAAAGTGAAAGTAGGATTTTCACACAAAAACAGCCCAAATTCAGCCTCAGTTATAATAATTCCTGTTTCTAAGTCTACTATATTCATTCTTAGTCTACTATATTCACCTATTTGGGGTGCAAAATAGTTATGAGTATTTTGGAAATTAAGTCCATTGTTTTGGGTCAGAGAAATAGTACTTGCCTTACACAAAACTCACATAGATCCAATTCCCAGCATCACATATGGTTTTCTTAATAACCAGGTATAAAGCCAATAATAATCTCAGAGCACCAATGAATGTGGCCACTCCCCCAATCCACTGTCTTAATATAAGAAAAATATCATCCTTTGTGACATTTTAAAAAGAAGACTTTATAAGATCTAATAACAATAATTGGGGAATCGTAGATTAAATGTTTTTCAATATTTATTGCTAAAGAAAAACTGTAAACTAGCACAATAACTTTAAAACTTTAAATAAAGTAAAGAAAACCATAGCTTAACAGGTAATCAAGCTAAATCACAAAGGTTAAAATCCTTCAAAACTGGTGCTCGCTTCGGCAGCACATATACTAAAATTGGAATGATACAGAGAAGATTAGCATGGCCCCTGCGCAAGGATGACATGCAAATTTGTGAAGCGTTCCATATCCCCCCGCCCTCTGGAAACCCAACTATCTATTCACCCCTCAATCCCATCCAGACCTCCCACCATATTAAAACTCTTCACCCTCAGTCCTTAATCTATTAGGCATCAATATTGACCTCCTACCCCAACGAACCAGTACCCAGCACCCAAGTGAAGGGACACCCAGTCAAACCCACACCTCATCTCCTGCAAGAAAAGGCAGCTAAATCCCCTGCGGACTCATGCTGTGCGACCCTCCCTATCAACTCCCCCTAACGTGGACTGTTACTTGAAACCGGACATAGTCCCAAAAGTAGCCCCAATGCAAGAACTCTTCCAGGACCTCCCTGCCGCAAACCTTTTGCCAATCTGAAGATGGTTAGGGGGTGTGATGAAAAGGTGCCTGAGAACCCACACCCCACAAGGAAAACCCAAAAGACAATGGGAAAACCTGTACTTCCAACATAAGCATAAGACCTGTATTACACCACCTCTTTACCTGCTTTTCCCCAAATGTATGGTAGTCTTTTGCATCACTTTGGTCCTTTAAATACTTCTTTATTTTATTTTTTTTTAAATGTCTGTCCTACATATACATATGTGAGCACATATATTTTTATTCCTTTTTTTTATCTTTTTGGGTATGTGACCTGTTTTTGTTTTCCCCTCTGTCCACCCCCAAATGCGCCGACAATACAATGTAGCACCATTTCTCCCTGCAAAGGCACACTAAAAAAAGGGGAAATCTTACATAGAAAAAAGAGCTCTTATCTACTAGAGATAGGAACTCATAGTTGTTTACAATACAAGGATATCTCCTACCTCGAAAATATGTCATGTGGAATCAACTTAGACCTCAGGTGATTAGATACCATCCGTCCAGCCTTGAACCCTGGATCCCAGACATAAAAACGGCACAGTTCTCCACTACAGCTGCAGGAAACAAATCCCATCCGGGACAGCCTTAATACAGCTAGAACACCAACAAGTGCCAGCTCTAATATGATATCCTGACAACGAGGAAAATAGCAACAACTTGACCTAAGTGCAGGTTATCCTACCTTACCAGACAATAAGACAAATCAATAAGTTTGACTTACAATAAGACAAAATCAGAAGACTTGTCACCCTTTAGTAGGTCCAAAAGCCAAGATCGCGATTTACAGATGACTGGCTGCTAGAACCATGAACAGACTGTATATATCTTGGGACCAATAAAAAAGCCGTAGTCTAGGGTTTGAACTACGACCTGCACAATAACCATGATCCCCAGTTCCAAAGGTCTAGCAGAGACAATAGTAACGGAATGTAGCTTATGGAAGCACAAAGACGCTATCCTAGGTGCCATCCTAGGTACAGTGCAAAGACCAAGACCACCAACTACAGAAGATGGATTAAAATGACACTGAGGGAACAGAACTTCTAGAACCACAAAGACTGACTTCATCATAAGTCCCACCCCTGGACCTGTGCAGATACTGAGATCTCTAGACACAGAGGTCTGATTGTATCACCCAGGACAGAACAGAAGTCTTCCAAACACCACAAAAGCACCACCGGGAGAATAAATGATCCTGAACAGAGTCTATAGTTAATCCATGACAATATACTCCAAGGACGGAGAAAACCCATGATCTCTTAGGCCAAGCGAATTCCTTTTCAAAAGACCCCAATATTTACTGTGCCAGGGCAGGAGGGAAAAATCAAAAAAGCAAACAGCACAAAACATTGTCTATTTTTATATATTATTTTAATCTTCATTTATTATTATTATTATTTACCTATATATTTTTGGTCGATTTCTCTGTTTAGGTGTGGTTATTGAAGCTGTTGTCCCCAGTTATTTTTTTCTCTTTTCTTTTCTTTCTTTATGTGCTATGCCATGTTTCTTATCTCAAGACCATGGCGTTTTTTTGTTTTTTGTTTTTGTTTTTGTTTTTGTGGTGCTTATCGTTATTGTTGGAGTCCTCACTGGATATTTGACACTTCTTTTTGTACTGGTGGAGTGTTTCATCTTCTTTTTCTCCTTCATCTCTCAAATCGACGATGAGAGCCTCTAGAAGGATTCCGCCCACTTTCGGAGTATTAGACTTTTACCCCAGTTTATTACTTTTCTCTTCTTCAAACAAAACCATGCAACTTAAACTAGCTAGTCCTGCCTCCCAATTAGAGGGGGAAATAAGGGAGGCACCAAGACCAAACAGGTGCAAGACTTCTATGTAGTAGGATAGGTACATAGGGGACCACATATTCTAGCAGCCCTGGGGATGAGGAAAGAGGATATGGGAGATAGGACAAAAACGGAGGTGTAGGGAGGACAATTTGGTATGGGAATCCCCCCCTGATTTTATGTAAATATTTACCTAAAATATTATTGTCAACAATATGTAAGCCACTATTATCAAAATAAAAATTATATTTAAAAAAATCCTTCAAAATTGGATTCCTCCTCCTCATTATCTATATGTTTAAATAGCTTCAGCTGTATCTAATGTGAGGGTATCAGCATAGACATTGTCATCATCACTGACTTTGCAGATATCATCATCACTGCTGTCTCTCATGCAAAGCACAGAATATTGTGGGTTAAATAGTTCAGTAGCATACAGTTCAGTTCAGCGATGAATGGTGGACTGAACTGAAGCACTCACCCCTCCAGCAGACAGCAGAAGATGACTGGAGTCTACGTGCATTTAATTCGGTGTGTGCTCACCAAATCAAATAATCTGTATGACCCAAGTATAAGCTGAGTTTAGGTTTTCTCGGCACAAATTTTGTACCTAAAAACACCTAAGAATACACTCGAGGATATAGGGTAATTTATGTGAGTAAATAAGTCAGACTGAAGAAGATAATTATCAAATCAAATATATGCAATAATCAATTATTGAGAAATTACATTTAAGTATTTCTATGCCCTAATTGTATTTGAGGCTAAAAAATCATTGACATTAGAAAAATAGGAAAATCATTAAAATTTACTTACTAAGGAGCCATCTCCAGTTTTTATATTTAGCTCAAGGTAGTCACATGTATTTTGTATTTGTTTTAAAATTCTATGAGTAGGTAATGTTAACATGATTTTCTTGCCGAGGCAATAAAAGCTCAGAAAATTTGGCTGATGGACATATAAAATCTAAGTAATAGAAATAGTTATTAGCCAAGGTTTGTCTTTATCTAGTGCTCTTGCTTTTCTTTTATTACATAAACTTTAATTTTTATTGGCTTTATTGAAATTTTTACTTATTATTTTTTCTATTTCTGTACTTTTAAAGTCTTTTTGTGACTTTCAAAGCCATAATACTCATAGGTAAACAAATTAAGTAAATAATATACATATTTAATTATAATCCTCATGTGATTTGTATATAGGTGCTCTATAGATCACAATGTAGGTCACTTTTGTCGGTGACCACATTACTGTCTTTAAGAGAAGTCACAGTGGTAAAGTTCTTGCTTTACATTCAACTGGCTCAGGTTTGATAACTGGCACTGTAAATGGTCCTGAGAGCACCTCAAAGAGTGATGCCTGAGCACAGAACCAGGAGTAATCCCTGAACACAGCCAGGTGTGGCCTCCAAAATTAAAAAATATATATCATAGAAACATATGTATACAAATAGGAAAGTGATTGCTTTAAATAAAAATAATTTTAAGATATCCCTACACATCTTATTTCTATATTTACATTGTAAATAAGTTATTGAATCAAGTAAAATTGTTAGTTATGGTACTTGTCATATGCTTCTCTTTACAAACCCACTGAGGACCAAGCCAAAGAAATAGAGCTTAAAAGATATGTTGAGGCTGTTAGATAAAAACCAATACTAGCTGAAAGCAAGTAGCTACATTCAAAACTATAATGCACTGTTAGGTTTATATAAGTTTTGCTGGAGATCAATTTTTTCCGTTTCTTTGGCGAAAGTTATGTGTGATTGAGATACTAACTGCTTGACATCTGATTCTCAGAATACTTTTCTAAGAAACTAGAATATTGTAATCATACTACATCTTAATAAAACCAATGAAAATGACAAAGATTTACTATGTACCTTGTCATCAATTTAATGCTGAAACATTGTTTCAAAAATTTTATATTTGAAGATGGAGGCAGTGGTGGTGGAATGTTACACTGGTGAAGGGGGGTGTTCTTTTGTTCTTTTTATAACTGAAACTCAACTACAAACATGTTTGTAATCATAATGCTTAAAGTTATTATTTTAAAAATATTTATATTTGAAAAAGTCAATAAAGAACATTATAAAATGCAGGAATTATCTGTCTTTCTAAAATAGGAGAATTAAAGTATACCATAAATCATCCTTATACTCGTAATAGGCATTTGAACTGTATTTTGGTTTAGCACATGATTATAGATATGTTTTGTTCATTGCCTGTAGAACATGGATATGAATACTAAGAAAAACGCTAAGTCAATTTTCAATTTTCAAGTCAATTTTTAATTTTGGAATGTCATTTCCCCCAATAAATTAATTTTAAAGGTATGAAGGGAAAAAGCAAACTATGTAAAACCAAAATGAAAAACCAAAGTATTTTGTAGAATTCAATATTGACCAATTCTAGATATTGCAATACTTTCCATCCTGCTCTTTATGTGACTCTCCAAATGGGGTTTTCTTTTTTTTTTTCAGTAGTTACAACACTATGTGCCACTTTCTAGTACGTGCTTACTCTGATTTAAAATTTTAACTTTCCAAGTATTATATTGAGTAATAGGAATTCACATATAAGAATTTCCCACTGAATTTCAGTTTGGATTATGATATATGATGTAAGAAAAAACAACTAAAAGTTAGAAGGAAGCAAAATAATGCTCTCCTCCCTCTCTTCTTTTCCTGACAGCTAGGAAATTAGTAGTTCAACAAACTATACTTTTTAAGAAGTTCAAAGTCAACTTACAGAAAATAAGTTAAAAATTGTACTTTTTTATTGCAAGGTACCTTAGAGTAGAAATGTACTTCCCCATATATGGGTACTTAAAGATTATATTTATATTATGCCATTGGTAAAGTTCGTAAGATACAAAAGAAATCCTTCGATAAGAATAATCCTAAGGAAGATGGCAAATTGTGACAGATTAAACATACAGATTAGACTCCTATAATATTGTACCTTGATTTTATCTTGCCGTTTCTCCTAGACAATATTTTAAAATATCATACATAGCAGCTTAGATTTACATGTGCCAAACAATGTATCAAAATAATTGAAATCAACAGGCATGGGGTTTGCATTAGTTTTCTGAGGCTGCTGTAACAAATTATGACAAACTTGGTGACTAAAACAGCAGAAATTCACTCACAATTCTGAGGATAAGGATTCTGAAATCCAGGTGCTGGCATGACTATACTTGCCGTGTAGACTCTAGGAGAAGAACTTGCCTGTCTCTTCCAGATTCTTGCTACTACTATCAGCATTCCTTTGCTATTGGCTACAGTCCTCTCTGCTCTGTCCTCACAGTAACTCTATCCTACACACAAACACACACACACAACCCAAGTGTCTGTTTATTCCTTTATTTGTTTCTTATGAGGACACTTGTCATAGAATTTAGTAACTCTTGGAGAATTTATTTCAAGGCTCTTGTCTTAATATAGCCTTTTCAAAAATCCTTTTATTCCCCCAAAATTCATAAGTTGAGAAACTAGGTATTTATAAATATCTTTGAAGGGATTATTATTTAACCCGTAGGTTGAATGGTTGAATCATTTTTATACTGGCATTTCAGTGAAAGATAAAATCCATGCATTTCTTAGGAAAAGGCATGGGCTTGTTCAAATAAGTTTACTGACTTTCAAGTAATTCTACCTTTAAATGAAAGGGTTAAATTAATAGCATTATTAAGTTGTACTTGTACTATAATATTTCTTACTGTATAAATAAATGACATCTGATAAATTTTATTACCTCAAACAACTATTAATGAAGTAATAACTTTTCTGTAAATGGTTGTAACTTATTGATTATATGAACTTCAGCTACATGAAGTGTATGATGGCGGAGGTTTGTAGTAGTAAAAGTAAAAATAAAAAATAATTTAAGAAATAATAACATAAATTAATTTTTAGAAACCATACTAAAATTTTTACATTTTCTAGTTTAATCCATACAACTCATAAGGTAGAGTCATCTACCTTTGTGTGGTATTACTTCTTAGTTATAATTTCTTTTTATTTATTTCCAAATACCCCACCATCTGTTCTGTTCTGGTCTCTACTATCTTTTAAATTGTTGGTATCTTATTAGGTCAATTAAATGATAATCTCACATAATTTTCTAATGAGTGAATCAGATTACTTTGCTAGTGACTCAATGGCCATGTAATACAATTATGATCATAATTTGTGAAGGAGAGTTTATGAAATGGTTCTGGAACTAGGTTTCCCTGAGTTTTATGTTTTCAGGCTGTATAATGAGGTATTATCAACTTAAACAGCAGAGATTAATTTTCTTAAGTTTTTTGGAGGCCTGAAGTAAAAAATCTAGGTTCAGGAAGGTTTCATTTCTTCTGAGACCATTAGCTGAACAGTTTCTCCTATGTCTTCATGTGTGTATCTGTATTCTAGTGTCTTTTCTTAAAACTGTAATCATTGACTTTAGCTCAGCTCAATGACTTCAGTTAGCATTAATCATCTTGTCAACGACTCATCTCCTGCATGAGGTTCTCTATTTCCAATGGCTATGTTCTGAGAATTTGGGGTTTAGATATGTATTGGTACATGTATTCTTTATGTTAAATCTCTTTTACTATTTACATAACCCTCCCATTTTTCACTTTTATGGAATAAATTTATTTATTGACTTTACTCCTACAGATGCTCTTTTGCCCTATCAATATAAATTTTCCTCAATTCTTTTTATTTTATTTTTGGGTTACATCTAATGGCTGTCAGGGATTACTCCTGGCAGCTGAGAGGAACATATGTAATGACGGGAATCAAACTCAGGTTGGTAGGATGCAAGACAAACAATTTTACCCTTTGTGCTATCCCTCCAGCCTCGAATCATCCTAAATTTTATGCATTCTTTATACTTAATGTTTTATTTTACCACCTGCCTTTCTTCTTCTAAAAGAAAATAATAAAAATGAATATAAAACAAATATTTTCTGTGATTTAAAAAACATATTTATAATAATTTGGGATGGTATTCCCCTCCCTTTTTTAGCATCCAAGTCCTTCATGTTATGACATTAGTTTGACTCAAATATGGAATGTCTAGTAACGGGAACTCAGTGTTAAACCAATTTACAACCAGAACCAGAAAAGACAGAACCTAACCCAGATGTGACTGATGATTTACATTTGATTTAGCAGAAGCTGTCTCCTCACATGAATTGTTTAGCAATGCATTTAAAGGACCTATTCTAGTAGAGACTCCAGATGCTTCACTAAGCTTATAGCCTTTCTGCCTCATTTTATAGAGAAAATAAAACCATGTCTTTTCTGTTGATATAAAATGAGAACAGTTTAATAAAGAAAATTTAACTTCACATAACAAGAACTGGTTGTGGCTGTCCTGCTGCCATGGAATTTTTAAAACTATAAGAATGTAATTGGAAGTATCCTGTTGACAAGGCAATCAATAAACCTGAATTCTCTATCATCCCAGGTTGTTTGTTCCTTGCACAAATGGTCCACAAACTGGCCTGATGCCATACCTGCAAAATATATCCATGGGCACTTCAGAATCTCCTATGCCATTCTCTTACATTAAAATATCATCCATGTAGTTGAGACTACATGGAGAGTTGGATCTTGAGTTAGATAAATGAATAGGAATCCATTCATAGATTCTGAAAATTTGTGAATTATAAAAACTGAAAAAATTGACATATATTCTCTAAGTACTTTCCATCAAAATGTTTAAATTAAGGTATAAAACTACCATCTAAATTTAATTTGAAAAATGTAGTCTATATATAAATTATATATTAATAATTCCATGCCTCATGACTTAAAATGTTTCAAATGTAAATACCATGATTTGAAAAGTTGTTCAAGATATAGTTGTTTCAGAAACACCAATTGCAACACCAATCCTGACACCAGGGTGACCTTCCCTCTACCAGTGTCCTCAGTTTTCCACCCACCCCTCAAGGATGCCTCATTAGCAGGCACAACTAAATTTACTTCTTATTCCTTGTTACAACAAGATGGCAGATAGAATTAGCATTACATACATCAATAAAAATCATTTCATGATAATTATCATATCTCACAATGATATTACTAGGTCATTGACTATTTACTGAGCTGATTGGTGATGGTTGAGATTTCTACATGATTTTGCTCACTGAGCTTGGTGAGCATCTTTGAAATTTCAATGTCAGATTTGATATGCTCCTACTGAGCTCTCAGTACTTTGATATTTGGAGGCATTGAATAACTGCTGAGCTACACACTCCAAGCACTGTGGAGCTCCATTTATAAAATAGAGGATATCAGTATGTGAGTGTGGGCTGTGAGGCCTATCCCACAGGAATATGAGGCTATCCCCCAGGACTGTGAGATCTATCCCACCTGCCCCATTCATAGATGGTCAGAAAGACTTTAGCTTTGAGGATAATCAACCAGGGGTGATTTGAAAGCTTGGTGACTTGATCTTTCCTTTTCCATTGTAGAGAATACTGAAAATATAAACATGGACATTAGTTTTTAAAACCTACTTATAAAAATGCATCGTACAATTGTTAATATAGGGCAATAAGTGGTGAGGTGCAGAGATTTTACACATTGATACTGTAAATTCTATAATATCTAAATTATGATATATTTTTACTTTTTATTTTATTTACTTTTTATCTTTATTTAAGCATCTTGATTACAGACATGATTGTAGTTGGATTTCAGTCATAAAAAGAACACCCCTATTCACTCGTGCAACAATCCTATCACCAATGACCCCAATCTCCCTCTTCCCCAACACCTGGTCTGTATTCAAGATAGGCATTCTACTTCTCTCACTCATTTACATTGTCACCATAATTGTCAGTGTAATTATTTATTTAATTGCACTCACCACTCTTTATTTATGGTGGGCTTCATATCATGAGCCAGTCCTTCCAGCCCTCATCTCTATTGTCTCTGGGATTTATTAAAATAATGTCCTTTATTAAAACCCATAGATGAGTGAGACTATTCTATGTCTATCTCTCGACTTCATCTCTCCTAACAGCTGCATAATATTCCATTATGTATATGTACCACAGTTTCTTTAGCTATTCATCTGTTGAAAGGCTTGGTTGTTTCCAGAGTCTTGCTATGGTAAATAGTGCTGCAATGAATATAGGTGTAAGGAAGGGGACTTTGTATTGTATTTTTGTGTTCCTAGGGTATATTCCTAGGAGTGGTATCGTTGGATCCTATGGGAGCTTGATTTCCAGTTTTTGGAGGCATCTCCATATCGCTTTCCATAAAGGTTGAACTAGATGGCATTCCCACCAGCAGTGGATAAGAGTTCCTTTCTCTCCACATCCCTGCCAACACTGTTTGTTCTCATTCTTTGTGATGTGTGCCAATCTCTGAGGTGTGAGGTGGTACCTCATAGTTGTTTTGATCCGCATCTCCCTGATGATTAGTGATGTGGAGCATTTTTTCATGTGTCTTTTGGCCATTTGTATTTCTTCTTTGTCAAAGTGTCTGTCCATTCCATTTCTTCTCCCCATTTTTTGATGGGATTAGATTTTTTTCTTGTAAATTTCTGTCAGTGCCTTGAATATTTTGGAGATTAGCCCCTTATCTGATGGGTATTGGGTGAATAGTTTCTCCCACACAGTGGGTGGCTCTTGTATCCTGGGCACTATTTCCTCTGAGGTGCAGAAACTTCTCAGCTTAATATATTCCCATCTGTTAATCTCTGCTTTCACTTGCTTGGAGAGTGCAGTTTCCTCCTTGAAGATGCCTGTAGTCTCAATGTCCTGGAGTGTTTTGCCTACGTGTTGTTTTATATATCTTATGGTTTTGAGTCTGATATCGAGGTCTTTAATCCATTTGGATTTTACCTTCATACATGATGTTAACTGGGGGTCTAAGTTCAATTTTTTGCAAGTTGCTAGCTAACACCACTTTCTTTGCTCCATTTAGGATTTCTTGCTGTGTTTATCTCTCTCCCTCTGACTTATTTCACTCAGCATAATAGATTCCATGTACATTCATGTATAGGAAAATTTTATGACTTCATATCTCCTGACAACTGCATAATATTCCATTGTGTATATGTACCACAGTTTCTTTAGCCATTCAACTGTTTAAGGGCATCTTGGTTGTTTCCAGAGGCTGACTATTGTACATAGAGCTGCAATGAATATAGGGGTGAGGAAGGGACTTTTGAACTGTATTTTTGTGTTCTTAGGGCATATCCCTAGGAGTGGAATAGCTGGATCATAAGGGAGCTAAATTTCCAGTTTTTTTTTTTTTTTTTTTTTTTTTTTGAGGAATCTCCAAATTGTTTTCCAAAAAGGCTGGACTAGACATCATTCCCACCAACAGTTGCCAGCATCAATTGTTCTTTTTAGTTTTTTGGGGGGGCACACCCAATAACACTCAGGGATTACTCCTGGCTATGTGCTCAGAAATCACTCCTGGCTTGGGAGACCCTATGGGATACCAGAAGATTGAACAGTGGTCTTTCCTAGGTCAGCTGCATACAAGTCAAATCCCTATCACTGCACTATCACTCCAGCCCAAGATTTTAACGTGTTTTAAATAGCTTATATATATATATTTAAAAATAACCATGTCTTTGTGGAACCCTTCTGTTTTATAAGGAATGTCAGTTACAAGATACTAAAGAAGAAATTAAATTATTATGAAAACTTTAGTTCCTGAGTCCAGGGATATAATACGGAGTGTAAGTAAGGCACTTGCCTTGAATGTGGCCAACCCAGGTTCCAATCCTGGAATCCCATATGGTCCCCTGAACACTGCTAGAAACTACTACTGTGTCCAGTACTAACTCCTGAACACTGCCAGTGTTACCAAAAAAATTATAAAGAAAACACTAATTCTGACGAGTTTTAGGGAACTCACCACTACTGGGTAAATATGCATACTTTAGAAAGCAGGCACTAATTCATCTTTATAAAATTATAAGATATTGTCTTAGAGATCTGTAAAATTTGAAAGTTGCATAAAAATACATGCGATAAGTTTCTAAACATTGTCTTTACAATGATATACTTGTCCCTTTGCAGAAAAGATTTGAACTCTCTGAAATTTGAAAAAACTGAAATACAAGTCAAATAAAATGATCCCAAGCAATTCAGGTTTCTGTGGGGTCCTCTGCAAAGCCAAAAAACTTTCAGCAGTGCAATGGTCTGGGTAGGAACATGTTTTACTTAATACCACTGTGGTTACTGCTATCCCTTAATAAAAATTCTCCAAAATTATTTCTCCAGAATTAAGTAATCTAAATAAAAGCTGGGTTGCAAGTTGACCATTATATTATTTGCCTTTTTATTGTTAAATACTACATGACCTCCTTTATATGATAGATAGTATAATACAATGAACAAATGTGCAAATTTGATAGAAAATATAAAATTGTTGCAGAATAAAGACATAATTTGATTAATGTGTAAATCACTAAATACACACATTTAATGCATAACTCTGGTAAAATTAGAAAAGACTGTGATTTAAATTTGAGATTTGGATTAAAGAGAATCAGAAGAAAATTTTTAATGTTTTAACTATTATTTCAAATGAATTAAAATTGGGGGTGGAGCAATAAGAAGACACTGGCTTTGCACACAGACAACCTGAGATTGATGCCCAGCATTCCATATGTGCCCTTGAGCTTTGCCACTAGTTATATTTGAGGGCAGATACAAGAATAACCCCTTAGCACCACCAGGTGTGGTTCAAAACAAAATAAAAATGAACAAAAAAGAAATGTAATAAATTAAACTTTCCACTACTAATATTTCAATTTGCCACATAAGCTAAAGAATAAAGCAAGTCAGAAGTTATTAAATTCCAAAATAAGGCACTATTTAAAATTTTCTAGGAAATGATATATTTTTAGAATACATCATGGTGGCCGGAGTGATAGCACAGTGGTAGGGCATTTGCCTTGCATGCGGCCAACCTGGAATAGACCTCAGTTCAATTCCCAGCATCCATATGGTCCCCTGAGCCTTCTGAGCATAGAGCCATGAGAACCACTTGGTATGACCCAAAAACCAAAATAAATCAATTAATTAATTAAATAAATTAAATAAATTATGAATATATATATATATTTTGGTTTTTGGGCCATACCTGGTGATGCTCAGGGGTTACTCCTGGCTATGCACTCAGAGATCACTCCTGGATTGGGAGACTTTATTGGTTGCCAGTGGGAATTGAACCACAGCCCATCCTAGTTAGACTTATGGTTTGAGCCACCACTCTGGCCCCATGAATATATCTTTAATATATATTTTAAATAAATGAATATACTCATAAATAGATCATTAATAGTTTTTGTTTGTATTAGCAAGTGATAAGAGAAGATCTAAACCATCTGCAATTAAATTTAAATTTTAAAGTACAATTAAATGATTCATTTCTGAGCAAGAAAACAGATAAACCATATATTGACTGAATAGATAGATAGACAGACAACCAACAGATGGACAGATAGAAAGACATATGTAAGAGATCAAATAAAAATAAAACGGAGATGTGTAGCAATAGCACAACAGGTAGAATATTTGCCTTGCACATGGTATTTGCCTTAGCATCCAATATGATACCCAAGCTTGTCAGGAGAAATTTCTGAGCACAGAGTGAAGAGTAACCCCTGAGTGTTGCCAGATGTGGTCCCCAAAATGTAAAAATTAGTAAATATAATAGAATCAGTCTCTGTTAGCCAAGTATATATATCTTCAAAAAATTGGGTTTTTTAGCTAAATTATAGATATTCGAGTCATCAATTTAATGACTCTATTTATGCTCCTTGTCTTTTTTGTAACTGTTCAGCCAAAGTGAGTTTGTTTCTAAATTTATTTTAATTCTTTACCATGATTTAAACTTGTTCATGACTGAAATTCCATCACACAATGTCCAACAACTCTTCCTACACTAGTGCACATTTTCCGCCACCAATATCCCCAGTTTCTCTCCCATTTCCTTTCTTTTCTTCTGCTTCTGTGGCAGACTCCTCTCTCTCCCTCTCTCTCTAAATTTTTCTTACACATATTCTTTATTTTTTCCTTATAGACACTACTGTTTGCAGTATTTCTACTGAAGCTATTTCATACAAATCTCTCTATTTCCTTTCAGCACCCAGTTCTTGTCTAGAGTGCTCATTTCCAACTATCATTGTCATAGAGATATCTTCTCTGCCCTCATTGCACTCATTTTCTCTTTATGGTATGTTTGCTACTATGCACCAGTCCTCCTGGCCCTCATATTTATTGTCTTTGGGCATTATTACCATATACCATGAATAACCCTCTCCCTCTGACTCATTTTACTCAGTATGATACCTTATATCTCTCTCCACATATAAGCAAATTTCCTGACTTCATTTTTCTTAACAGTAGCATAGTGTTACATTGTGTAGATAAACCAACTTTTCTATATCCACTCATATGTTCATAGCCACTTGGGTTATTTTCAGATTCTGGCTATTCTAAACAGAATTTCAATGAACATAGGCACACAGATGCTTTTTCTGCATGTGGTTTTGGCATCCAAGGTTATATTCCCATTATTAGTTTATTTTAATGTTTTATTCAGAATAATTAATTGGGTACTTTAAGGTTCTCATCCATTCAGTCCTTAATATATAAGCATGCTACAGAAAATGGTTATCAAAGGAAGATTAATTCCTTTTACTATTTCTACTATTGAGATTCCTTCTACTACTATCTCTTTGTCAGGAGAGGCAAGCAAAGTTCTCACTATAGTGAGATAGTCAAATTAGAAGTGACAGAATTTACTGGATATTACTATTATACTATAAGAAGAAATGGAGAGATTATGGTAATGATTTTAAAGGAGGAATTCCTTTCACTTTCTCCTCTAAGTCACTAAATACATTAGTTAAGTTCCACATCATAGAGGGAAGAATTCCAGCCAATCTCCTCCAACTCATACTACATCTATGTCTTTACCATATGGCTTAGAAAAATTTTCCTTGCATTCTGGCAAAGGTTGAACAAAATCTTCTTGGATCCTAGTATTTTTCATATATTTGGATGTACTTGCATAAAAATTATAATCAAATTGCACTTTTTAAAAGTCACATGCAAAGGACTTTGATATTTTTGTATAAATTAGCTCACTAACACTTAACAGTATTTTTATTTCTAAAGTATATCATATTTCTAAAACTGTTACACCTACAACTATGTGTGGCACAGTTAGATCTTTCAAATTACAGTTAACTACTTTTTATATTATCATGTATATTTCACAAAATACTTGAGAATGTGAAATAAAAGTCCCTAAAATTCCCCAAGCTTCTCTTCAGATTCTCTCCTAAGTAGCACAATTTGCACTATAAAGTCTTTGCTACACTTTCTATCTCCCTACTTTTCAATTAAGACTAACCTACTGCTAAGCATACCAAGTTTAATCTAGCTACAGCCACTGAAAAAAACAGAAAAGTACAGAGAAAGCTTAACAAGGTGATCAGAATAAAAAGCCTTACCTGTCTTTTTTCTTAGGAAAAGATCACAACTCAAAACAATATATGTGGTCAGTTAGTTATTTAATGTAGGGTGGCAAGAAAGTTAAAGATAAAAATTCTCATCTTAGAGAAATTTTTATTCTCAGAGCCATATAAATGTGCATATATATCTATCCACATTTATATGAACAATATGCATAATACAAATACCATGATTCAGTGTTAGTGAAAAAAATACAAATCAATTTTATTATCAACACATTTGAGGGAAGCTTAAAACTGATTAAGAATAATTTATAAAAATTAATCTATTTTTTCAAGGGCACATTATTTTTTGGAATAAATGTATAGAATTTTCTGAAAAGTAGGTTAAATGTTTGAATCTGGTGTAAATTTTAGTTTGAATTTGGGAACTATCCTTATAGATGTCCATATTTCCAATCACCTAGACATCATCATTCCATCATTTGGCATGTCTCAATAAGTAGCATTTATAACAAGAGAGTAAAGCTCTGGTAAAAATGCACAGAAGAACACAGATCAATGAGGTGATAATAATCATTGATAAACTAAATAAAATTAAAAAAAAATTTGTTTTGTTTTTGGGCCAAACTGGTGACTCCTGAATATGCACTCAGAAACCACTCCTGGGGAAACTACTCCTGCCCAGTGGCGCCCGACTAAAAAACTGTGAATGCTGCCTGTGTGTGTCTGTCTACTGTCCTCTTGCGTGAACCTCTTGGGAGTGGGTGGAAAAGAGGCTCCAGCAGAGCACTTAGCTCCCCTTTGCTACGGGGCCATGTGCTCTTTCTAAGAAAAGAACACCATCGCAAAAAGAAGAAAAAATCGCACTAAGAACCGTGCTGGATCAAAGAAACAAGCATTTCTCTCCGGACTGTCATCTCTGCTGCGTGCTCGGGCCCAAGATTTGATCCTGTGTGAGGCTTCATCCATGGAGGACTCCCCTCACTTAGAGGCAAGTTTGCCCATCCAGAAAGGGCGGAGCCAGAGGAGTGTGCTGCCTGCATCATATAGCCCATGAATACCACCACAACACGTAGAAAAACCCACAATACAAGTGTGACAATGGGGGAACAATGCAGGCCAGCATCAGACATAGAGAATGAAGATGACAATTCTGATGACCAGATAATGATCAACCAACTAATCAACCTCTCAGATAAGAACTTTAGACTAGCAATATGGAAGATACTCAATGAACTCAAAGAAACCATGGATTGAGTTGAACAGAACACTAAAAAGAACCAAGAAAATATGAAGACAGAAATCACAAAACTCCAAACTGAAATAACAAGTCAACTAACAGGCCTGAAAAAGTCAGTAAACGAAGTGAATGACAAAATGGATAAGCTCTGGGACAGGGTATCAGAAGCTGAGAATAGACTTGGTGCTGTGGAAGATGAGATAGATAACAATTCCATACAGTGGGAGAGATTGGAAAAAAAAAACTTAAAGCAAATGAACAGACAATAGAAAAATTAGTCAAAGAATGAGAACAGATGAAAATAGATGTCTATGATAAGATCAACAGAAACAACTTAAGAATCATCGGAGTCCCAGAGACCCAGGAAGAAAACTTCCAGGAAGAATCAATGGTCAAGAACATCATTAAAGAGAAACTTCCAGAGCTAAAGAATATATGTGATCAAATCCTGCATGCTCAAAGAGTACCAACCAAAAGAGACCCCAGAAAAATCACCCCAAGACACATCCTAGTCACAATGGCAAATCCCACAGATAGAGACAGAATTCTGAAAACAGCAAGATCACAAGGGGAAATTACATTCAAGCAAGCATCCTTCAGATTTACATCAGACCTGTCACCAAAAGCACTCAATGCCAGAAAGCAGTGGTGGGATATTGTGACAAGACTGAATGAAATGAATGCTTCAACTAGCATACTGTACCCAGCAAAACTCACTTTCCAGTTTGACGGAAGAATACATGGTTTCACAGACAAAAACACAGCTCAGAAACTTTACAGACTCAAAACCAGTCTTAAGAGAAAAACTGAAAGACCTAATTTAAGACAAGAGTAACTAAAAGACACACCAATTTTCGATATAAAGATGGCATTAAATCCTAGGACAATTCTTTCTCTCATTGTCAGTGGACAAAATGCACCAGTTAAGAGACACAGAGTGGCTAAATGGATCAAAAAACTCAAGCCAACCTTCTGCTGCCTACAAGAAATGCACCTGAATAGTCAGAACAAACATAGACTCAAAATAAAAGGCTGGAAAAAAGTTATCTAAGCAAACAACACCCATAAAAAAGCTAGAGTGGCCATACTAATATCAGATAATGCAAACTTTATACTCAGGAAGGTTCTACGGGACAAAAATGGACATTTTATATTAATCAAGGGGTATGTAGAGCAGGAAGAAATAATTCTCCAAAACATGTATGCACCAAATGAGGGGCCAGCAAAATATTTAATGCAACTGTTGACAAATCTGAAAAATAATATCAATAACAACACAATAAGTGTGGGGGACCTCAACACAGCTTTGTCAACACTGGATAGGTCAACCAGACTGAAACCCAACAAGAATATACTAGACCTGAGGAGAGAAATGCAAGAAAGAGGCCTAGTGGATATATATAGGACACTCCATCCCCAGAAACCTGGATGCACATTCTTCTCCAATGTAAATGGGACATACTCCATGATAGACTACATGCTGGCTCATAAAACATACCTCCATAATATCAAGAGGATAGAAATTTTGCAGACTACTTTCGCTGACCACAAGGCTCTGAAATTATTTGTGAATTCCAAAGGGACTCAGCAGAAAAACTTTAACAACTGGAAGTTAAACAGCCTCATACTGAATAACCAGTGGGTCTGAGATGAAATCAAGGAGGAGATCAAAAGGTTCCTGGAAACAAATGACAATAAAGACACAAACTATCGGAACTTATGGGGCACAGTCAAAGCAGTACTAATAGGAAAATTTATATCTTTGCAAGCACACATCAGAAAGGAAGAAGGAGCTTACCTGAGTAGCTTAATGACACAGCTAATAGAATTAGAAACTGCTCAACAAAAAGACCCAAAAATAGGGAGACAGAAGGAAATAACAAAGCTGAGAGCAGAAATCAACGAAGTGGAAACCCAAAAAAAACAATCTGAAACATCAACGAAAGCAGAAGTTGGTTCTTTGAAAAAATAAAAAAGATTGATAGACCACTGGCAAACCTAACAAAAAAGAGAGAGAAAGAGAAACTTGATAAGTCCTATTAAGAATGGAAAAGGAGAGATCACTACTGATATGACAGAGATTCAAAGGGTAAACACAAACTACTTTGAGAAACTCTACGCCACTAAAAATGAGAACCTGGAAGAAATGGATAAATTCTTGGACTCTTATAATCTTCCACAGCTGAAGAGGATGTAGCATATCTAAACACCCCCATCACCATTGATGAAATTAAAACAGTAATGAAATGTGTGCCCAAAAACAAAAGCCCAGGCCCAGATAGATTCACTAATGAATTCTTTCAAACTTTCCAAGAGGAACTACTACCAATTCTGGCAAGACTCTTTCATAAAATTGAACAAACGGAAACACTTCCAAATAGCTTTCATGAAGCCAACATCACCTTGATACCTAAACCAGACAGAGATGCTACCAAAAAAGAAAATTACAGACCAATATCACTGATGAATGCAGATGCAAAGATCCTCAACAAAATCCTGGCAAATAGGATTCAATGCCTCATAAAGAAGATCATCCACTATGATCAAGTAGGTTTCTTCCCAGGAATGCAAGGATGGTTTAACATCCGTAAATCTATCAACATAATATACAACATCAAAAACAAGAAAAATAAAACCACATGATCTTATCAATAGATGCAGAGAAAGCATTTGATAAGGTCCAACACCCATTCTTGATCAAAACACTCAGCAAGATGGGAATGGAAGGAACCTTTCTCAATATAGTTAAGGCTATCCACCAAAAGCCAGTGGCAAATATCCTCAATGGAGAACAACTAAAAGCCTTCCTCTAAATTCTGGTACAGGACAAATCTGTCCTCTCTCACCACTCCTATTCAACATAGCAATGGAAGTACTTGCTATAGTAATTAGGCAAGAAAAAGATATCAAGGTAATCCAGATAAAAAGAAAGAAGTCAAGCTCTCACTTTTTGCAGATGACATGATACTCTACTTAAGAAAACCCTAAAGTCTCTACCAAAAAGCTTCTAGAAACAATAGACTCATATAGCCAGGTGGCAGGCTACAAAATTATCACACAAAAATCAATAGCCTTTCTATACACCAATAGTAATAAGGAATAAATGGACATTAAAAATTAACCCCATTCACAATAGTGACACACAAACTCAAATATCTTGGAATCAACTTGATTAAAAATGTGAAAGACCTATACAAATAAAACTATAAAACTCTGCTCCAAGACATAAGAGAGGACACGTGGAAATGAAAACGCATACTCTGCTCATGGATTGGCAAGATTAACATCATCAAAATGGCAATACTCCTCAAGGCATTATACAGATTTATTTCTGTCCCTCTAAAGATACACATGACATTCTTCAAAGAAGTGGATCAGGCACTTTTGAAATTTGTTTGGAACAATAAACACCCTAGAAAACTAGAGCAATCATTGGGAAAAAGAATATGGGAGGAATTACTTTCCCCAACTTTAAACTTTACTGCAAAGCAATAGTTATCAAAACAGCATGGTATTGGAATAAGGACAGGCCCTCAGATCAGTGGAATAGGCTTCAATACTCAGAAAATGTTCCCCAGACATACAATAACCTAATTTTTCATAAAGGAGCACAGAATCCTAAATGGAGTAGGGAAAGCCTCTTCAGAAGTGGTGTTGGCACAACTGGATAGCCACTTGCAAAAAAATTGAACTTAGATCCCCAGCTAACATCATGTAGGAAGGTAAAATCCAAATGGATTAAAGACCTCTCTATCAGACCCAAAACCATAAGATATATAGAACAACACATAGGCAAAACATTCCAGGACATTGACACTACAGGCATCTTCAAGGAGGAAAGTGCACTCTCCAAGCAAGTGAAAGCAGAGATTAACAGATGGAAATATATTAAGCTGAGAAGCTTCTGCACCTCAAAGGAAATAGTGCCCAGGATACAAGAGCCACCCACTGAGTGGGAGAAACTATTCACCCAATACCCATCAGATAAGGGGCTAATCTCCAAAATATACAAGGCACTGACAGAAATTTACAAGAAAAAAACATCTAATCCCATCAAAAAATGGGGAGAAGAAATGGACAGACGCTTTGACAAAGAATAAATACAAATGGTCAAAAGACACATGAAAAAATGCTCCACATCACTAATCATCAGGGAGATGCAAATCTAAAGAACGATGGTATACTACCTCACACCACAGAGAATGGCACACATCACAAAGAATGAGAACAAACAGTGTTGGCGGAGATGTGTAGAGAAAGGAACTCTTATCCACTGCTGGTGGGAATGCCGTCTAGTTCAACCTTTATGGAAAGCGATATGGAGATTCCTCCAAAAACTTGAAATCGAGCTCCCATATGATCCAGCTATACCACTCCTAGGAATATACCCTAGAAACACAAAAATACAATACAAAAACCCCTTCCTTACACCTATATTCATTGCAGCACTATTTACCATAGCAAGACTCTGGAAACAACCAAAATGCCCTTCAACAGACGAATGGCTAAAGAAACTGTGGTACATATACACGATGGAATATTATGCAGCTGTCAGGAGAGATGAAGTCATGAAATTTTCCTATACATGAATGTACATGGAATCTATTATGCTGAGTGAAATAATTCAGAGAGAGGGAGAAAAACGCAGAATGATCTCACTCATCTATGGGTTTTAAGAAAAATGAAAGACATTTTTGCAATAATTATTTTCAGACACAAAAGTGAAAAGAGCTGGAAGTTCCAGCTCACCTCAGGAAGCTCACCACAAAGAGTGATGAGTTTAGTTAGAAAAATAACTATATTTTGAACTATCCTAATAATGAGAATGTATGAGGGAAATGGAGAGCCTGTTTCGAGTACAGGCGGGGGTCGGGTGAGGAGGAGGGAGACTTGGGACATTGGTGATGGGAATGTTGCACTGGTGATGGGTGCTGTTCCTTACATGACTGAAACCCAAACACAATCATGTATGTAATCAAGGTGTTTAAATAAAATTAAA
The DNA here is from genome assembly GCF_024139225.1 of Suncus etruscus. Classification (NCBI taxonomy): domain Eukaryota; kingdom Metazoa; phylum Chordata; class Mammalia; order Eulipotyphla; family Soricidae; genus Suncus; species Suncus etruscus. Next base: position 48,789,570 of record NC_064860.1, on the reverse strand, counting down.
AAAAAAAGAAATCGCTCCTGGGTTGGAGTACCATATGGGACACTGGGGAATAAACCAAAGTTCGTCCTGGATCAGCTGCATGCAAGGCAAACATCTTACTGCTTCACTATCTCTCGGGCCCCGAGAATATTTTTTAATTTTAAAAAATGTTTGTCAGAAGCAAGTGTACTTGGCTTTCTAAATATCAGAAGAAAAGGAGCATCTGTGCTGTCATTTTTCTTAAAATGCCTTTATACATTCTGTAATTTTTCTGGGATAAATGCTATTACATAATATAAATGTAAATTAAACTCTTAAAACAACAATAATAAAGAAGATAAAGGGATTATTATATCCTGATCCAAACCCTGGCTGATACTGCAATTTTTAAGAAATTTTAAAAAGACAATAAATTTAAAAAAAATCATGATAAATGAGACCGATAAATCAATCAAGCATTATGAATCTATTGTGTTATGTCAGCGAGAAAATTGAACAGGATGAGGGCATGATTGGCATTCAGGGGTCCTTGTTAAGTGGTCTACAGACCACTTAGAGCAGGGGTCTCAAACTCAATTTAACTTGGGGGCCACAGGAGGCAAAGTCGGTGTGAGACAGGGCTGCATAAGGGATTTCACTTACTGAATATTCACAATAAATTTTCATTAGTAAGAAAAAAAAATCACAAAAAATCGCATTAAACATTTGCTTACCCCAAATGGAAGTGCTCTGGGTATGCGGATGTTTAATGCGATATTTTTCTTACTAATGTGATTTTTATTGCGATCATTTGGTAAGCGAATAATCGCGGATACTGCAATATTTGACGGCTGGTCGTGGGCCACAAAATGTTGTACGGAGGGCTGCTAACAGCCCGTGGGCTGCGAGTTTGAGACCCCTGACTTAGAGGAACCCTTCAATCACAGAGCCAGAGATAACCCAAATAGCTACCATATGTGGACCCCACTTACTACTTGTGACCTTGAGAGAAATAATATCTGTGTTTCTATTTCCTTATCTCTGAAATAAATCACATCATCCCATTCTAATGATTAATATTGCCACAAAGTATTTGAAACAGATCTGTATTTCTATATTGAAACAAATAGACATCTACTTTTTATGATTATTTTTAATAGTGAGGAAGCAACTGTTCTTTAAGATTCCTTTGGTTTTTAGTCACTACATTTTATGGGATTAAGATCATTCTATAATGTAATCACTCTTTATCCTCATGTGGTGGTAGAAAAAAATAGTTTTAAAATACTCTCCTTTGCTAGGGAGATGGCTCACTGGGCTGGAGGTTTCTACCGCTGTTGTATGCATTCCTAGTCCAACTCCAGCACAAAATTATTCCTTGAATATCACCAGTGGCAGCCCTTGAGCTCCAAGCAAAGAGAAGACTCTAGGCAAAACTGGGCATAGTTCCAAATAATAATAATAAAATAAATTTTTCTCTCAAATGGGGGTTATTGAAGATGTCACAAATAAAATTTTTAATTCTCAATCATTCACAAATAATTTTAATACACAGAAAAGACACCTGAAGATAATGTAGCTTATTTTAGAACCATACAGTCTAAATGATGCTGAGATTGAAGGGGATACCTAGCCTGAGTTGTTCAGATTGGCCAGATAAAAGAAACTAGAGGGATATTCTGTACATAGAAAAATTCACTGAATTGTATCAAGTCCAGTTAAATGATCCACATAAAGTTTAAATGAATAAGCAAAATCCCCAGGGAAGTGGTAGCAGTTATCTGTTCCTAACCTTTAAAAATTAAATAAGAGAATTTCTTGCTTAGAGGTGACACTATAAAGAGGATTCTGACAAAATTCATGAGACTTTTAGGAAATCACTTTGCACTGTGGTTAAGATGTGTCTCAAAGTACTTTCTGATTCTAGTGTATGATTTTAGAACTCCAGTGTATTATGAATTTTGAATTTTATTTCAAGATGGATATTTATGACACATCCAAACAGAAGAAAATCTTCCAGGAAAAAATGCAGCTAGAAATATTTATTTCCTTTCCTCTACCAGCAGTCAGCTCAGATCTTCTACTCTGGTAAAAAAAAAAAAGAAGAAAGAAAAATAATCTTATATTCCTCCTTTATCAACCATATATATAAAGTCTATGTAAAAGTGAAAATATAAAATAGGACTACAGAAGTAGGAGTTTTTACTATAAACTCGGGTAAATCAATAGATGGATAGCTATAGTACTTTTACATTCATTATATATATATTTAAAATTAATTCAAAACTTAATGACTTGAATTAAAAGAAGCTTGCTTTATATAGTTTCTGTGTCAATAATCTGGAAACCACCTGACTAGTTCTCTCTCCAATCTTCACTCAAGACATTGATGGAGTTTTTAGTGGTCTCCAGGCTCACCTAAATAAGAATCTATTCCTGAGATCACTCAGTTAAGGAAAAACTCAAGAGAGTTCTTCTGAGTTTTTTTCTATCCCAACAAGAAAATCTCAGCTAGATCATGATCATTTATTTATTCCTCCAGTTGAGTGAACCAAGACAAGGCAAATAATATCTAAAATGGAAGCCAAATTTCATTAATGTCACTAATTCATTAATTTCACTAATGTCTAAAGAAAGGATATTCTAGCATTTCTGCCACTTTCTATTTATTAGAGGCACGAGAACACTAGCCCAATGCTTATTCACTGAGTGCGAATGATTACACAAAGGTATACATGCCAGGAGATAGAGAATATTGAATAACATTTTATAGACTACTTAATAGAACATCTTGAAAAACTGTCCTGTTAAATTCTGTGTGCTCTTATTTATTTGATCTTTCAGTCTGTTTGAAATATTAGTTTTAGTGTTTATCATGGACAAAGAGAAATTGTAAACAAAGCATTGTAAACTAAATTTATGTTTGATTTGCACAGAGGGTTTGGATGTTTCAGAAGGTGAATGGGAAAAGAAGAGAAGAGGCCAGAGCTCACAGAGGCTTAAGAGATATCAACAATTATTAAGGGTGCATTCATCTAAGTGTTGTCTATGCCAGCTGCATCTAATTATCAATATTGGGATTCTATTCAACAAAGGATAGGAGACAAGGCCCTAGACTTCCAAATGATTTTTTAATCTTTGAAGAGTGTATACATATGTGTCTCAAATGAACAAAAAAGATGTACAATTTTGAGCTCTTTTTTAGTAAATTAATAAAGGATGGTCAGGATCTATTATCTGAGGTGGTGCCTGAAACACTTAGCAAATTATTTTGATTACCTTGTGTTTTCTCAGACAGGCCCTTCAAATACTAGCTTCTTCCTAGGGAGGCTACATTGAATGGTTAAAACCTGTGTTTACCTTTGACTACAGAACTGAGATTATCTAGCAGTGGGGAGTGAAGGAGAAAAAAAACTGGGAGTATGAGAAAGATTAGAGATAAGATGACATAAGAAAAATAGTGGAAACTCTTTGGCACTTTGGTTGTGGTGAAGGCTGTTCAATTACTATGTATAAAATATAAAGGCCATATCATTGAGTACTATTATAAATAAGCATGTTGCCTAAACTACAATAAATAATAATTAAATGATGTTAGTGTTTCTTCCAGTCTTCGACTTGAGGGTGATTTAATAAAATCATTTATGATGAGGCTTATAGTTTTAATACCAATGTTGAGGCAAAGTCAATAACAGAGCTCAGAGAAATTTGACAAGACTGGTCAGAGACAATCCTTGTCATGTCTATAATCTCAGACTTTAAACCCATTCACTCTTTACAGAAACCAAATTACTAAACTCATGAATGTACAAGATTAGTGATAAATGGGTTCAGACTGATGACACAAAACTTTCTTTTCTACTAATCAATTTTTCTCTAGTGACTGGAATTCATCAGCTAATTTTTCAACTTCTTTCTTGCTCCTGGATTTGATGATCATGAGTCTCTCTGACTTTTGGTTCCCCAAACGTAGGATCAAATCTGCCTACTTGTTCAGAAGTAGGTGCCAGTTGGCTATGCTCATTGTTTTCTGGACCAGGGAGAACCCAGAGGACAGACTTCTCCAAAGCCAGCAATCCAGGCCCCCGCTAACTAGCCAGAAATTTCTGAAAATTTCCAGAGTTGGCCAGATATGCTTAACATCTGTGTTCCAGAGTCAGGACCCTCAAACCACATTCCACCCCCACAAGACCAACACTTTCTATAAGATGGAACTACCATTTTCCATTTGCAATCTTATGATATTTTTGCCTGTTTAAGGCTGGCCAATTGTAATAGAAAGAAACAGATTTTGTTATGTTCAACCTTGTTGAGGATACGTAGTTCAGGGCATTTTCCAAACCAGAAGATTCTTATTAAAAACAGTCCAGCAAAGATTCTGGATTTTCCAGCACTTGGTTCCACACAACTGAATAAGAACACATGTGGGAAAAAATTGATTTATAAAATAGTTGAATCACATTATGGTAGAATTAAATGCAATGCCTTTATCATTAGCATCTTCATTCTGAAAACTTTTTTATTTTTATTCAAAAAATTAGCATTTTTATTCTAAAACCACTAAAAAGTGTTGATAGCTCTAATATTTTCCATGATATGTTGTCTCACAAACAGCTGAGTCTAACTTTTTGATTTTTCCTCTATATTTTTAAGCTCTTTGATTTTTTACAATAAACAATATTTGGTAGAAGTTTAAGTTTTAGTAACTCCTTATATATACTATATATAAGAAAATGATGTATTTTACTAGTATATAAGTACTTAAAAAGATGTTTTAAGAACCACTTGGAACCTGTTTTTAGATATTTCATTATTTCAATTTTATGATACTCAAGTTTACTCTAATTTTACACTTCTTTCAGAGTTGCTGCAAAAAAGAAGTATATATAGAAAATATATAGAATATCTCTTATAAAGACTCTGTTATATAATAAATACAAAAAAAATCGTTTTCCCTTTCCTAACAATGTTACAAATTTTTAGCCCTATATACCTTTGTAGAAAAAAATAAAAGAAAATGTTTAGGTCTTGGTATATTTTTATCTTCAAGAGAGCTTTGTAATTCAAAATGTGAATTTACTTTCTTTAGATTAAATATGAGGGTGGGGGTGCTTCTCTGTATTTCTTCAGTAATGAATTGCCCCCCAAAATTAAAATTTATTTTAAAGTACCTTCAACAGGAATTAGCAGGGAACTTTTATTTATATCTTAAGTATGATGTCCTTTGTTATTTTATTGGAGAGAAAAATGCTAAATCTATGTGTTCACCCAAATGCTATTAATTATTTTTAATATTTTCTTTTAAAACTGACATATTAATACAATCCCTAACATAATGCATCAAAGGGAAAACTTTCCAACCCATAAGATATATTGAATGCTTATTTGTGCAAGACATAGCATTCAATTAAATGAGTGAGTGATACACTTGATTTTTTTAAAAAAATAAAAAAAGTAGTTTATGGAACCGAGCAGTAGTGCAGAACAGGAAATGCCAAATACACATCCAGGAATTGTGATTAGGCAATTTGGGCCGAAGCACATGGTTTATGTATAAGAGTGAATGACAACATGCTTCCTCATTTAGCTATCAAGTGTTCTCTCCATGGTCATTCATTGCCAGGCAAGAACTCTGCCAGATTTCATAAATGAATTTTCTATGCCCATTACGTCTATTTCCTCTCCACCTACTTCCCCCTCACCCCAGTAATTTGCTTTCCATTCCCAACAATGCACCAAATTCATGCTCATAAAGGCCACAAAAAAATTTTCTATCACCACATTAGATGACCTCTAGGTTTTTATCCTACAGGTTTCCAGAATATTTGATACTTCTTAGTAGCTCTTTACCCAGATATTATGATACAGTCTAGCAAACTTTTATTAAAACAGAAATCTTCCTGACTGTTCCTAGCTATTTTTACTAATTTTTCTCCATATATATTAGTCAACTATAAAGTTATTTTCTTAAGAATGTTCAACCTTGTTTCTGCCTTGGAATGAAAGTATCTTCCAAGTCTTAACCGTTGTCTCTCAAATAAATCTTTACTGGCTATTCAATCTTAAACTCCTTGCTGGACTCATTCACATACTAGTATGTGGTCTCTTCACACTAGCCCCATTATCTCCTCCATTTATTAATCTGGTAACAGTCATTAACTACCTATATATTTCACAGCCTTTTAGCAATTCTCAGAAAAAATAAAAATATGTTACCTGAGTAATGTTTTATGATGTCATAAAACATGACATAAAACTTAGCATGGCGCAGAAGAGCAAGCACAGTAGTAGGACTTTTGCCTTGCATGCATACTACCTGGGAGGAATCCAGTTTGATTCCCAGCATCCCATACTGGCCCCAAGACTGCCAGGGATGATTTCTGAGTGCAGAGCCAGGAGTAACTCCTGAGCACCACTGGGTGTGGCCCCAAAACCAATCAATAAATTAAGAAATAAATAAATTTTAAAAATATATTTAGCATATACTTTCCCCCATCAGGAATGAATTTCTTCAATCCTGTGTAGCATTTTTTAATCATTTGGAACTTAATCTTAATTATCTCAGTATTTATTTATATTTACCCATATTAAAAACAAATGATCCTCTGGAATAGGAGTTAGAAGAGGATAGGATAGGAGTGGAGTGAAAAGGATGTGAGTGGAGGGGACAGGAGTAGACTTAGAGGCTCACTGTCTTTTTTAAATTGTGGATATTTTTAAAAATAAAGAATGCCTGTCTAGTTCTCTTGCCTCTGAAGAATGGTTCAGACTCATCATTCAAGTCATATTATGACACAAAATGTCATAATGAAAAAATAAATAAAACACAGATAATACAGGTAGTATGGTATTTGCTTTGCATGCAACCAACCCCATATTTATTCCCCAGCACCACATATGGTCCCCTAGCACCATCATAAATGATTCCTAAGTACAAAGCCAAGAGTAACTTTTGCAAGCTGTTGAATTTTAACATCCCCTCCCAAAAAAAAAATTGAGAAATTTAAAATAAAGAAGAAAAATAGCCCCAATCAGCTCTTGTATATGTTCTACTTCCATGCCTAGCTCTTCTTTTGATATTCCCTTTCTACTAATCTCACATCCAGTGTTTTTTACAATTGAAAGAGGTATGACAATGCAGGTTTCACCTTAACTTTAAAATATGTCTTTTGAGCATTTTCCAACCAGACAGGATTTTCTCCTCTTCTTCAGTAAAACTGCAAACTTCAAGAGCATGGAACTCATTTCCCTCAGGGCATCATAATTCGATAATAGTCCACACATGAGCATACATTTGACGAATTGTCTAGCTAAATGATTGGTTAAAGAGTAAATCCAAAACTAGAAAAGTAGGCTAGGGCAAAGTGGGAGAGAACTAAAACCAACTGTTTCCTCAGCTTTAGAAAACCTACTTGTCTAAGGGAATACCACCCTGAACACTCCCTATATGTTCTCGGAAGCTTAAGCAGGGTCGGACCTGGTTAGTACGTGGATGGGAGAAGGCCTTCTACGTGATCTCCCTAGCAAATCCCTCCACTAAAGTATCCAGGCTCATTTGGCAAATGTTACTATTATTTTGGTTGTTGCGATGTGCTTTTGAACAACTTCTCACTTGAAAGAGCACCTTATCCAAAGCAGGCGCTTAAGGGCATATTAGTGGATACTCTAAGGATAGGAAATCTATGGAATATTCTTTAAACCTTCAAGAGGAATAAGGAGATGCATATATCTATCTACAGCAATAGTAAAACCATCCCTGCTCTGGTTCTATCAAAGGGACAGTTTCAGGATGTTTTCAATGTCCATTTCTATCCACAGGAACTCTCATTAGACTCTCTGAAAGGGAAGAACCAAATGAAAAACTTTCTTCTGCCAAGCAACATCAAATCCAGTTACATGACTAAACTGTTGCACAGACATCCAAAAGTGAGTTTCAGTCTAGCATGCCCCTAGCATTTCCTATGACAACATGTCTGCTTAATAACAATGTAACAGATGATAAGCCGCCAATCACAGAAAAGCTGGTTCAGCCTATGTGAAAGGTTGATGATAATTACCAGACTAAACAAGTCATTAAAAATATGTCCCCTATCCAATCTGGATTTTAAAATGTTTAAGATTGACTTGGAAACCAAGTTTCATTTTAATTAACACCAGGCTATCTAGTAACAAATAAATTAGTTACATTTTCCCTTTGAAAAAAATCTTTTTTGCCCGATAGGGCAGACAAATTTTGACAAGAATATACAGTATATTGGATTCCTGCTGATGTGTTTTTTAATTATTTAGACAAGATAATTAAGATGAAGCCTTTATATTAATTCCCTTAGACATGCTTTTCCTGTAAACACGTCAATACAATTTAGACATTTATAGGTGAGAAATAATTGTAAATATTTTAACACAATTTTTATTTGAAAATACTGGAAAATCGACATTTACTGGAAAGGGGATGAGGGATTCTTTATTTTTTCCAGCATGTAGAAAAGAATTACTAAAACCAAGATGAGAGCACATTTCCTTAATCTCAGAAGCAATAATTTGTAGTGATGTCTATCCATATTTAAATGGAACATCTGTATTTCCAATCATCTTATATAGTGATAGGGAGTAAAATTAAATATAAATGGTTTCCAAAATTGGGTGGTATTTCTATCACCAAAGAGATAGGAAATAATTATTTTTCATGAGGAATATTTTGCTTTAAGACTTTCATTTTGCCCTTTTCATAACCTGTAATGTGTTTTTCCTAATGTCATTTTTCCTGGCTGAGAAGCACATCGACAAGAATAGAGTTTTGTGTGTGTGTGTGTTTTTTTAATGGAGGTGGGGAGAGTCTGAGTGTTATGTCACAAGTGACTTCAAATGGAAGAAAAATATCAAATCCACATTTTATCCTGAAAATAGAATGGAAACTTAAAGATAATGTTCACTAGCTTTTCTTTTGTGCCCACATTCAACCAAAGATTTCTGTGTTGGATAAACCTACCACTCATTCAAGTAAGAAATTGGTCCTTCACATTAAACAATGATTGTCCCAAAACAACTGGGTCAAAATCTTTTATCTCTTGTTATGCAGGAGCACATGAATTCTGACAATGTTGGTGATCTTTTTGTAGTGCTGTTTCTTTTCCCCAAAGTGTGTTTGGGGTATGTTAAATAAAAATTAGGGTATGCTCTTTTGAGGCCAGAGCAATAGCCTAGTGGATAGGTGCCTTGTACACAGCCAGACTAGGTTAAATCCATGACATTCATATGGTCACCATGGCATTTCCAGAAGTGATTCCTGAGTACAAAATCAGGAGTAACCCCTGAGCATCACTAAATGTGGTCCAAAAACAAAAACCAAAAAATATCTCCTTCATGATTCATGCACCCTTCCCTCCCACCCCTTTAGAAAAAGGAGGACATAGGGAAGATTCTGTAGAATTCTTGGAGAATAAAACACAGGGCATGCAATGCTAGAGATCAAAATCAAGGATTCCCATAATAAAAACCATGTACTTTAGCACTATTTAAATTTTATAATTTAAAACTAGAATTCATTTACTTATAGCTCCAACTCTAATAGGCAACATTCTGAACTCTTTTAATATGAGTTTAAAGAGTTATACATATGTATTGCATATTTTAATTTCCACATTAGTGGTTTTATGCTTAAATATAGGATTTCATTTTGAATGATAGTGATATATAAAAATCCATACATGAAATTCCATATAGTGCCCTTTGCCAGGCCCAAATATCAGTTTGGTATAGCGTATACTTCTTTGCATGGAACAATGAGAGAGAGCAATCACTGCACAAGGGATGAAAATGAAGTGTATATTTAATAAGAACTATTCAATGGATGTTTGATGTTGCCATAGATTTTCAGTACAAGCAATATTCCTCAATATTTCTGCTCTCAATGTTTCCACAATTTGATCCTATCTTCATATTCATTTATAGTTAACAAATAAAATTTCAAAACTCAGTGCCAGTTCAACAATACCATAAAACCCCTGTATTATAGTAGTGTTTTCTCTTCATATTTTAATTAGGTGTGTGATGTCAATCAGTCATAACTATTGAAATTTAAAATCATACATAAATACTTGGGTCAGCTGTGGGGAAGGACATCTCACAAAACTTGGCTGCCTTCAGTTGGCATCTTCGCTTCTCTCACAAAAGCTATAGAACGTGGCTCAAATAGCAGTTGTCCTCGTTTAATTGCTTTCAACAATCTTTGTTTTTAATGCTATTCCCTTCCAAGGCTTCTATTACAGCAGCACCCACTCTAGTAGAGATTCTGTAAATGTTGCAGAAAATATATTTTCCCCTTGATAATCTTTTATACAACCCAACAGTGACTGAAATAAATTTCCCCATCCTATATGCCTAAGGGCTGAAAAACAGTGCAGGGCGGGCCTGATGGAAATTATATCACGATTGCTCTGGTTTACATGGGAACCGGTGTTTGTAATGGAGCTGTGTGTTAACCAGCTGCAGAGTCCCCATGCCTGTGTTTTCCCCATGACACAAAACTCTTTTTCCTAACATTTGTCCAAAGCTTTATGTTTTGATAGGAATTAGAATTGATTTTTCATCTTCTCCCCACAGATTTCAAATGCCATCATGGTCAAGGCAATATTAATCTATTGTTATATTTTGTTTGTTTTTATTATTGATTGGTTATCTTTGGTCTTCAATTCCTTGTTGTCCTGCTCCTGGGAATCCCATACTATATCTAACATTGAATTATATCTAACATCTATATTGAATTAATTAAGGTTTAACATTCTCTAAAAGCTTCAAGAATCACACTGTCATATTTTTTGACTTCCTTTTCCTTGATCCCTATGATTTGAAAACAAATGGTTTTGTTGACATAGATAGATGAAACAATATAGAGTGATAATAAATAGGAAAGAGATGGATATTTCTTTGCTAAGAAAAATATTTTTTGGAAGCTAGTTTAATTGTGTAGCTCTTATGTTAAAAATATCTCTGTTGTATAACATGATAGCCATGATCTATTGCTAGGGATTATTAGATTATTTATGTTAACTATATTCAAGTAACTTAGAAAAGCCATTTAGTATAAAGCACCCACATTTTATTGTTTATGTTAACTGTCCAAACTAAGAAAGTTGCTCTAGTTGTACAAATCTGGCAGAGAGCTCATGTAGGAAATAATAAATGATAACTGCTAGGCCAATAATTTTTCCATACACTTTATCCGTGATGGATATCTATGACATTGTCAAAGAGGCAAGTACAGTTTAGTATAAAGAAATGCCTTCTAGTTCAACCTTTATGGAAAGCAATATGGAGATTCCTTCAAAAACTGGAAATCAAGCTCCCATATGACCCAGCTATACCACTCCTAGGAATATACCCTAGGAACACAAAAATACAATACAAAAATAGCTTCCTTATACCTATATTCATTGCAGCACTATTTACCATAGCAAGACTCAGGAAACAGCCAAGATTCCCTTCAACAGATGAATAGCTAAAAAAAAAAAACTGTGGTACATATACACAATGGAATATTATGCAGCTGTCAGGAGAGATGAAGTCATGAAATTTTCCTATACATGGATGTACATGGAATTTATTATGCTGAGTGAAATAAGTCAGAGAGAGAAAGATGCAGAATGGTCTCACTCATGTATGGGTTTTAAGAAAAATGAAAGACATTCTTGCAATAATAACTTTCAGACACTAAAGAGAAAAGAGCTGGAAGTTACAGTTCACCTCATGAAGCTCACCACGAACAAGGATGAGTTTAGTTAGAGAAATAACTACGTTTTGAACTATCCTAATAATGAGAATGTATGAGGGAAATAGAAAGCCTGTCTAGAGTACAGGTGGGGTGGGGAGGAGAGAGATTTGGGAGATTGGTGATGGGAATGTTACACTGGTGATGGGTGGTGTTCTTTACATTTCTGAAACCCAAACACAATCATGTATGTAATAAAGTTGTTTAAATAAAAAAAAAAAACAGAAAAGTGAAAACATGCCCTTCCAACTGCCTTTCTTTGGCTGAGGCAAAAAAATCAAAAGTAGGAGTGAGTAAGAAATGGCTGGATGTGGGGGTTTCCAGGCAGAGTGCTGATTGCTCTACCTGCAGAGTCTCCACACGGCTGTTCTTCTTCTGAGGAAACTGAGCACCTGAAGGGAGCCCTGTCCTACCCTTCTCTGTCTTTCCTGAACTCTGGAAGCTCTCCTCAGAGCCTTGGGAAGCGAACTCAAAAAAAAACTACATTCGGAAGCTAGCCAGCGAGCCAGTGAGTGAGTAAGAAATGGCTGGATGTGGGGGTTTCCAGGCAGAGTGCTGATTGCTCTACCTGCAGAGTCTCCACCCGGCTGTGCTTTTTCTGAGGAAACTGAGGACCTGAAGAGAGCCCTGTCCTACTCTTCTCTGTCTTTCCTGAACTCTGGAAGCTCTCCTCAGAGCCCTGGAAAGCGAACCCCAAAAAACTACATTTGGAAGCTACCCAGCGAGCCAGTGAGTGAGTAAGAAATGGCTGGATGTGGGGGTTTCCAGGCAGAGTGCTGATTGCTCTACCTGCAGAGTCTCCACCCGGCTGTGCTTCTTCTGAGGAAACTGAGGACCTAAAGGGAGCCCTGTCCTAATCTTCTCTGTCTTTCCTGAACTCTGGAAGCTCACCTCAGAACCCTGGGAAGTGAACCCCAAAAAAACTGAAGCTACCCAGCAAGTGAGTGAGTAAGAAATGGCTGGATGTGGGGGTTTCCAGGCAGAGTGCTGATTGCTCTACCTGCAGAGTCTCCACCCAGTTGTGCTTCTTCTGAGGAAACTGAGCACCTGAAGGGAGCCCTGTCCTACCCTTCTCAGTCTTTCCTGAACTCTGGAAGCTCTCCTCAGAGCCCTGGGAAGCGAACCCCAAAGAAACTACATTTGGAAGCTACCCAGAGAGCCAGAAACTGAGCACCTGAAGGGAGCCCTATCCTACTCTTCTCTGTCTTTCCTGAAATCTGGAAGCTCTCCTCAGAGCCCTGGGAAGCGAACCCCAAAGAAACTACATTCGGAAGCTACCCAGCAAGCCAGTGACTCTCCTCAGAGTCCTGGGAAGTGAACCCCAAAAATACAGCATTCTGAAGCTGCCCAGCGAGCGAGTGAAAACTACGCCTGACCAGTGGGGCCCGACTGTGAAAAACTGTGAGTGCTGCCTGTGTGTGTCTCTCTGCTATCCTGTTGTGTGAACCTCCTGAGAGTGGGCTGAAAAGAGGCTCCAGAAGGCACTTAGCTCCACTTCGCTACACAGCAGTGCGCTCTTTCTAAAAAAAGAACACCATCACAAGAAGAAAAAATCCACACTAAGAACTGTGCTGGATCACAGAAGCAAGAATTTCTATCCAGACTGTCTACTCTGCTGCATGCTCGGGCCTAAGATTTGATCCTGTGTGAGGCTTCATCCACGGAGGACTCCCCTACCTTGGAGGCAAGTCGGCCCATCCAGAAAGGGCGGAGCCAGAGAAGTGTGTTGCCTGCATCATACAACGAATGAATACCACCATAACACGTAGAAAAACTCACAATACAAGTGTGACAATGGGGAAACAACGCAGGCCAGCATCAGACATAGAGAATGAAGATGACAATTCTGATGACCAGTTAACGACCAACCAACTAATCAATCTCTCAGATAAGGACTTTAGCGTAGCAATATGGAATATACTCAAAGAACTCAAAGAAACCATGAATAGAGTAGAACAGAACACTAATAATATTCAAGAAATTATGAAGACAGAAATCACAAAACTCCAAACTGAAATAACATGTCAACTAACAGGCCTGAAAAAATCAGTAAACGAAGTGAATGACAAAATGGATAAGCTCTGGGACAGGATATCAGAAGCTGAGAATAGACTTGGTGCTGTGGAAGATGAGACACATAAAATTCCATACAACAGGAGAGAATGGAAAAAAAAACTTAAAACAAATGAACAGACAATGGAAAAATTAGTCAAAGAATGGGAACAGATGAAAATAGAGGTCTATGATAAGATCAACAGAAACAAATTAAGAATCATTGGAGTCCCAGAGACCCAGGAAGAAAATTTCCAGGAAGAATCAACGATCAAGAACATCATTAAAGAGAAACTCCCAGAGCTAAAGAATATAAGTGATCAAATCCTGCATGCTCGAAGAGTACCAACCAAAAGAGACCCAAGAAAAACCACCCCAAGACACATCCTAGTCACAATGACAAATCCCACAGATAGAGACAGAATTCTGCAAACAGCAAGATCACAAGGGGAAATTACATTCAAACAAGCATCCTTGAGATTACAGCAGACCTGTCACCAGAAACACTCAATGCCAGAAAGCAGTGGTGGAATATTGTGACAAGACTGAATGAAATGAATGCTTCACCTAGAATACTGTACCCAGCAAAACTCACTTTCCGGTTTGAAGGAAGAATACATGGTTTCACAGACAAAAAACAGCTCAGAAACTTTACAGATTCAAAACCAGTCTTAAGAGAAAAACTGAAAGACCTAATTTAAAACAAGACTAACCAAAAGACACACCAAATTTCGATAGAAAGATGGCATTAAATCCCAGGACAATTCTTTCTCTCCATGTCAATGGACTAAATGCACCAGTTAAGAGACACAGAGTGGCTAAATGGATCAAAAAACTCAATCCAACCTTCTGCTGCCTACAAGAAACGCACCTGAATAGTCAGAACAAACATAGACTCAAAATAAAAGGCTGGAGAAAAGTTATCCAAGCAAACAACATCCATAAAAATGCTGGAGTGGCCATACTAATATCAGATAATGCAAACTTTATACTCAGGAAGGTTCTACGGGACAAAGATGGACATTTTATATTAATCAAGTGGTATGTAGAGCAGGAAGAAATAACTCTCCTAAACATATATGCACCGAATGAGGGGCCAGCAAAATATTTAAAACAACTGTTGACAAATCTGAAAAATAATATCAATAACAACACAATAAGTGTGGGGGACCTGAACACTGCTTTGTCAACACTGGATAGGTCAACCAGACTGAAACCCAACAAGAATATACTAGACCTGAGGAGAAAAATGGAAGAAAGAGGCCTAGTGGATATATATAGGACACTCCATGCCCAGAAACCTGGATACATATTCTTCTCCAATGTACATGGGACATTCTCCAGGATAGACTACATGCTGGCACATAAAACATACCTCCATAATATCAAGTGGATAGAAATTTTGCAGATTACCTTCGCTGACCACAAGGCTCTGAAATTATTTGTGAATTCCAAAGGGACTCAGAAGAAAAACTTTAACACCTGGAAGTTAAACAGCCTCATACTCAATAACCAGTGGGTCCAAGATGAAATCAAGAAGGAAATCAAAAGGTTCCTGGAAACAAATGACAATAAAGACACAAACTGTCAGAACTTATGGACACAGCAAAAGCAGTACTGAGAGGAAAATTTATAGCTTTGCAAGCACACATCAGGAAGGAAGTAGGAGCTTACCTGAGTAGCTTAATGACACAGCTAATAGAACTAGAAAATGCTCAACAAAAGGACCCAAGAATAGGAAGACAGAAGGAAATAACAAAGCTGAGAGCAGAAATCAACGAAGTGGAAACCCAAAAAACAATCCGAAAGATCAACGACAGCAGAAGTTGGTTCTTCGAATAAATAAACAAGATTGATAGACCACTGGCAAACCTAACAAAGAAAGAGAGAGAGAGAAACTTGATAACTCGTATTAGGAAGAAAAAAGGAGAGATCACTACTGATATGACAGAGATTCAAAGTGTAATCAGAAACTACTTTGAAAAACTCTATGCCACTAAAAATGAGAACCTGGAAGAAATGGATAAATTCTTGAACTCTTATAAACTTCCACGGTTAAAGGAAGAGGATGTAGCATATATAAACACCCCCATCACCATTGATGAAATAAAAATGGTAATCAAAAGTCTGCCCAAAAACAAAAGCCCAGGCCCAGATAGATTCACTAATGAACTCTTTCAAACTTTCCAAGAGGAACTACTACCAATCCTGGCAAGACTCTTTCATGAAATTGAACAAACGGAAACACTCCCAAACAGCTTTTATGAAGCCACCATCAACCTGATATCTAAGCCAGACAGAGATGCTACGAAAAAAGAAAATTACAGACCAATATCGCTGATGAATGCAGATGCAAAGATCCTCAACAAAATCCTGGCAAATAGGATTCAATACCTCATTAAGAAGATCATCCACTATGATCAAGTAGGTTTCATCCCAGGAATGCAAGGATGGTTTAACATCCGTAATTCTATCAATATAATACCCAACATCAACAACAAGAAAAATAAAAACCACATGATTATATCAATAGATGCAGAGAGAGCATTTGACAAGGTCCAACACCCATTCTTGATCAAAACTCTCAGCAAAATGTGAATGGAAGGAACCTTTCTCAATATTGTTAAGGCCATCTACCACAAGCCAGTGGCAAATATTATCCTCAATGGAGAAAAAATAAAAGCCTTCCCTCTACATTCTGGCACAAGACAAGGCTGTCCTCTCTCACCACTCCTATTCAACATAGCACTGGAAGTACTTGCTATAGCGATTAGGCAAGAAAAAGATATCAAGGGAATCCAGATATGAAAGGAAGAAGTCAAGCTCTCACTGTTTGCAGACGACATGATGCTCTACTTAGAAAACCCTAAAGACTCTACCAAAAAGCTTCTAGAAACAATAGACTCATATACCAAGGTGGCAGGCTACAAAATTAACACACAAAAATCAATGGCCTTTCTATACACCAATAGTAATAAGGAAGAAATGGACATTAAGAAAACAACCCCATTCACAATAGTGCCACACAAACTCAAATATCTTGGAATCAACCTGACTAAAAATGTGAAGGACCTATACAAAGAAAACTATAAAAGTCTGCTCCAAGAAATAAGAGAGGACTGCAGACCGAATTCCCGGCTTGCAGTGACACCCCAGGATCCTGGAAAAAGAATAAACCTACGTGTTATTCCATCCTCCAAGTATGGTTTTCCTTCTGGGAAATGAACACACAAGCCTCTGTATAACAAGTTCCAATAATAGAAAAATTATGAATAATAGAAAATAATCACAGCAAAAGTACACCGGCCCAGTGGGGCTCAGCTGTGAAAGACTGTGAGTGTGACCTGTCTATGTCTGTCTACTGTCCTCTTGCGTGAAACTCTTGCGAGTGGGGCAAAAAGAGGCTCAGAGGAGCACGGCCGCTCTGCTTCGCTACGCGGCCGTGCACTCTTTCTAAGGAAAGAACTCCATTGCAACAAGAAGGAAAAATCACACTAAGAACGGCGCTATATCACAGAAGCAAACATTTCTCTCTGGACTGTCTTCTCTGTTGCATGCTCGGGCCTAAGATTTGACCCAGTGTGAGGCTTCATCCACGGAGGACTCCCCTCCCATAGAGGCAAGTCAGCCCATCCAGAAAGGGAGGAGCCAGAGGAGTGTGCTGCCTACATCATATAGACAATGAATACCACTATAACACGTAGAAAAACCCACAATACAAGTGTGACAATGGGGAAACAACGCAGGCCAGCATCAGACATAGAGAATGAAGATGACAATTCTGAGGACCAGATAATGACTGAACAACTAATCAACCTCTCAGATAAGGACTTTAGACTAGCAATATGGAAGGTGCTCAACAGACTCCAAGAAACCATGGATCGAGTTGAACAGAACACTAATAAGAACCAAGAAAACATGAAGGCAGAAATGACAAAACTCCAAACTGAAATAACATGTCAACTAACAGGACTGAAAAAGTCAGTAAACGAAGTGAATGACAAAATGGATAAGCTCTGGGACAGGGTATCAGAAGCTGAGAATAGACTTGGTGCTGTGGAAGATGAGATACATAACAATTCCATACAGCAGGAGAGATTGGACAAAAAACTTAAAGCAAATGAGCAGACAATGGAAAAATTAGTCAAAGAATGGGAACAGACGAAAATAGAAGTCTATGATAAGATCAACAGAAACAACTTAAGAATCATTGGAGTCCCAGAGACCCAGGAAGAAAATTTCCAGGAAGAATCAATGGTCAAGAACATCATTAAAGAGAAACTTCCAGAGCTAAAGAATATATGTGATCAAATCCTGCATGCCCGAAGAGTACCAACCAAAAGAGACCCCAGAAAAACCACCCCAAGACACATCCTAGTCACAATGACAAATCCCACAGATAGAGACAGAATTCTGAAAACAGCAAGATCAAAAGGGGAAATCATGTTCAAGCAAGCTTCCCTGAGATTTACAGCAGACCTGTCACCAGAAACGCTCAATGCCAGAAAGCAGTGGTGGGATATTGTGACAAGACTGAATGAAATGAATGCTTCACCCAGAATACTATACCCAGCAAAACTCACTTTCCGGTTTGATGGAAGAATACATGGTTTCACAGACAAAAAACAGCTCAGAAACTTCACAGACACAAAACCAGTCTTAAGAGAAAAACTGAAAGACCTAATCTAAGACAAGACTACCCAAAAGACACACCAAATTTTGAAATAAAGATGGCGTTAAATCCCAGGACAATTCTTTCTCTCAACGTCAATGGACTAAATGCACCAGTTAAGAGACACAGAGTGGCTAAATGGATCAAAAAACTCAATCCAACCTTCTGCTGCCTACAAGAAACGCACCTGAATAGTCAGAACAAACATAGACTCAAAATAAAAGGCTGGAGAAAAGTTATCCAAGCAAACAACACCCATAAAAAAGCTGGAGTGGCCATACTAATATCAGATAATGCAAACTTTATACTCAGGAAGGTTGTAAGGGACAAAGACGGACATTTTATATTAATCAAGGGGTACGTAGAGCAGGAAGAATTCACTCTCCTAAACATATATGCACCGAATGAGGGGCCAGCAAAATATTTAATACAACTGTTGACAAATCTGAAAAATAATATCAACAACAACACAATAATTGTGGGGGACCTTAACACGGCTTTGTCAACACTGGACAGGTCAACCAGACTGAAACCCAACAAGAATATACTAGACCTGAGGAGAGAAATGGAAGAAAGAGGCCTAGTGGATATATATAGGACACTCCATCCCCAGAAACCTGGATACACATTCTTCTCCAATGTACATGGGACATTCTCCAGGATAGACTACATGCTGGCACATAAAACATAACTCCATAAGATCAAGAGGATAGAAATTTTGCAGACTACCTTCGCTGACCACAAGGCTCTGAAATTATTTGTGAACTCCAAAGGGACTCAGAAGAAACACTTTAACACCTGGAAGTTAAACAGCCTCATGCTCAATAACCAGTGGGTCCGAGATGAAATCAAGGAGGAAATAAAAAGGTTCCTGGAAACAAATGACAATAAAGACACAAACTCTCAGAACTTATGGGACACAGCAAAAGCAGTACTGAGAGGAAAATTTATAGCTTTGCAAGCACACATCAGGAAGGAAGAAGGAGCTTACCTGAGTAGCTTAATGACACAGCTAATAGAACTAGAAAATGCTCAACAAAAGGACCCAAGAATAGGAAGACAGAAGGAAATAACAAAGCTGAGAGCAGAAATCAACGAAGTGGAAACTCAAAAAACAATCCGAAAGATCAACGAAAGCAGAAGTTGGTTCTTTGAAAAAATAAACAAGATTGATAGACCACTGGCAAACCTAACAAAGAAAGAGAGAGAGAGAAACTTGATAACTCGTATCAGGAATGAAAAAGGAGAGATCACTACTGATATGACAGAGATTCAAAGGGTAATCAGAAACTACTTTGAAAAACTCTACGCCACTAAAAATGAGAACCTGGAAGAAATGGATAAATTCTTGGACTCTTATAATCTTCCACGGTTGAAGGAAGAGGATGTAGCATATCTAAACACCCCCATCACCATTGATGAAATTAAAACAGTAATCAAATGTCTGCCGAAAAACAAAAGCCCAGGTCCAGATGGATTCACTAATGAATTCTATCAAACTTTCCAAGAGGAACTACTGCCAATCTTGGCAAGACTCTTTCATGAAATTGAACAAACAGAAACACTTCCAAATAGCTTTTATGAAGCCAACATCACCTTGATACCTAAAACAGACAGAGATGCTACCAAAAAAGAAAATTACAGACCAATATCACTGATGAATGCAGATGCAAAGATCCTCAACAAAATCCTGGCAAATAGGATTCAATGCCTCGTTAAGAAGATCATCCACTACGATCAAGTAGGTTTCATCCCAGGAATGCAAGGCTGGTTTAACATCCGTAAATCTATCAACATAATACACAACATCAATAACAAGAAAAATAAAAACCACATGATCATATCAATAGATGCAGAGAAAGCATTTGATAAGATCCAACACCCATTCTTGATCAAAACTCTCAGCAAGATGGGAATGGAGGGAACCTTTCTCAATATAGTGAAGGCCATCTACCACAAGCCAGTGGCAAATATTATCCTCAATGGAGAAAAACTGAAAGCCTTTCCTCTAAATTCTGGCACAAGACAAGGCTGTCCTCTCTCACCACTCCTATTCAACATAGCACTGGAAGTACTTGCTATAGCGATTAGGCAAGAAAAGGATATCAAGGGAATCCAGATAGGAAAGGAAGAAGTCAAGCTCTCACTGTTTGCAGATGACATGATACTCTACTTAGAAAACCCTAAAGACTCTATCAAAAAACTTCTAGAAACAATAGACTCATATAGCAAGGTGGCAGGCTACAAAATTAACACACAAAAATCAATGGCCTTTCTATATACCAATAGTAATAAGGATGAAATGGACATTAAGAAAACAACCCCATTCACAATAGTACCACACAAACTCAAATATCTTGGAATCAACTTGACTAAATATGTGAAGGACCTATACAAAGAAAACTATAAAACTCTGCTCCAAGAAATAAGAGAGGACACACGGAAATGGAAACACATACCCTGCTCATGGATTGGCAGGATTAACATCATCAAAATGTCAATACTCCCCAAGGCATTATACAGATTTAATGCCATCCCTCTAAAGATACCCATGACATTCTTCAAAGAAGTGGATCAGACACTTTTGAAATTCATTTGGAACAATAAACACCCTCGAATAGCTAAAGCAATCATTGGGAAAAAGAATATGGGAGGAATTACTTTTCCCAACTTTAAACTGTACTACAAAGCAACAATTATCAAAACAGCATGGTATTGGAATAAGGATAGGTCCTCAGATCAGTGGAATAGGCTTGAATACTCAGAAAATGTTCCCCAGAGATACAACCATCTAATTTTTGATAAAGGAGCAGGAAATCCTAAATGGAGCAGGGAAAGCCTCTTCAACAAGTGGTGTTGGCACAATTGGATAGCCACTTGCAAAAAATTAAACTTAGACCCCCAGCTAACATCATGTACAAAGGTAAAATCCAAATGAATTAAAGACCTCGATATCAGCCCCCAAACCATAAGATATATAGAACAGCACATAGGCAAAACACTCCAGGACATTACAGGCATCTTCAAGGAGGAAACTGCACTCTCCAAGCAAGTGAAAGCAGAGATTAACAGATGGGAATATATTAAGCTGAGAAGCTTCTGCACCTCAAAGGAAATAGTGCCCAGGATACAAGAGCCACCCACTGAGTGGGAGAAACTATTCACCCAATAACCATCAGATAAGGGGCTAATCTCCAAAATATACAAGGCACTGACAGAACTTTACAAGAAAAAAACATCTAAGCCCATCAAAAAATGGGGAGAAGAAATGAACAGACACTTTGACAAAGAAGAAATACACATGGCCAAAAGACACATGAAAAAATGTTCCACATCACTAATCATCAGGGAGATGCAAATCAAAACAATGATGAGATACCACCTCACACCCCAGAGAATGGCACACATCACAAAGAATGAGAATCAACAGTGTTGGCGGGGATGTGGAGAGAAAGGAACTCTTATCCACTGCTGGTGGGAATGCTGTCTAGTTCAACCTTTATGGAAAGCGATATGGAGATTCCTCCAAAAACTGGAAATAGAGCTCCCATACGATCCAGCTATACCACTCCTAGGAATATACCCTAGGAACACAAAAATACAATACAAAAACCCCTTCCTTACACCTATATTCATTGCAGCTCTATTTACCATAGCAAGACTCTGGAAACAACCAAGATGCCCTTCAACAGACGAATGGCTAAAGAAACTGTGGTACATATACACAATGGAATATTATGCAGCTGTCCGGAGAGATGAAGTCATGAAATTTTCCTATACATGGATGTACATGGAATCTATTATGCTGAGTGAAATAAGTCAGAGAGAGAGAGAAAAACGCAGAATGGTCTCACTCATCTATGGGTTTTAAGAAAAATGAAAGACACCCTTGTAATAATAATTTTCAGACACAAAAGAGAAAAGAGCTGGAAGTTCCAGCTCACCTCAGGAAGCTCACCACAAAGAGTGATGAGTTTAGTTAGAGAAATAACTACATTTTGAACTGTCCTAATATTGAGAATGTATGAGGGAAATGTAGAGCCTGTTTAGGGTACAGGCGGGGGTTGGGGGGGGAGGAGGGAGATTTGGGACTTGGGTGATGGGAATGTTGCACTGGTGATGGGTGGTGTTCCTTTTATGACTGAAACCCAAACACAATCATGTATGTAATCAAGGTGTTTAAATAAAAAAAAATTAAAAAATAAAAAAAAAATAAAATAAAAAAAAAAAAGAAATAAGAGAGGACACGCGGAAATGGAAACACATACCCTGCACATGGATTGGCAGGATTTCCATAATCAAAATTTGCAATACTTCCCAAGGCGTTATATGGATTCAACGCTATCCCTCTAAAGATACCTATGACATTCTTCAAAGAAGTGGATCAGGCACTTTTGAAATTTGTTTGGAACAATAAACACCCTAGAATAGCTAAAGCAATCATTGGGAAAAAAGAATATGATAGGAATTACTTTCCCCAACTTCAAACTTTACTACAAAGCAATAGTTATCAAAACAGCATGGCATTGGAATAAGGACAGACCCTCAGATCAGTGGAATAGGCTTGAATACTCAGAAAATATTCCCCAGACATACAATCACCTAATTTTTGATAAAGGAGCAGGAAATCATAAATGGAGCAGGGAAAGCCTCTTCAACAAGTGGTGTTGGCACAACTGGATAGTCACTTGTAAAAAAATTGAACTTAGACCCCCAGCTAACATCGTGTACGAAGGTAAAATCCAAATGGATTAAAGACCTCGATATCAGACCCCAAACCATAAGATATATAGAACAACACATAGGCAAAACTCTCCAGGACATTGAGACTACAGGCATCTTCAAGGAGGAAACTGCACTGTCCAAGCAAGTGAAAACAGAGATTAACAGATGGGAATATATTAAGTTGAGAAGCTTCTGAACCTCAAAGGAAATAGTGCCCAGGATACAAGAGCCACGCACTGAGTGGGAGAATCTATTCACCCAATACCCATCAGATAAGGGGCTAATCTCCAAAATATACAAGGCACTGACAGAAATTTACAAGAAAAAAACATCTAATCCCATCAAAAAATGGGGAGAAGAAATGAACAGACACTTTGACAAAGAAGAAATACAAATGGCCAAAAGACACATGAAGAAATGCTCCACATCACTAATAATCAGGGAGATGCAAATCAAAACAACAATGAGATACCACCTCACACCACAGAGAATGGCACACATCACAAAGAATGAGAACAAACAGTGCTGGCGGGGATGTGGAGAGAAAGGAACTCTTATCCACTGCTGGTGGGAATGCCGTCTAGTTCAACCTTTATGGAAAGCAATATGGAGATTCCTCTAAAAACTGGAAATCGAGCTCCTATATGACCCAGCTATACCACTCCTAGGAATATACCCTAAGAACACAAAAATATAATACAAAAATTCCTTTCTTGCACCTATATTCATTGCAGCACTATTTACCATAGCAAGACTCTGGAAACAACCAAGATGCCCTTCAACAGAGGAATGGCTAAAGAAACTGTGGTACATATACACAATGGAATATTATGCAGCTGTCAGGAGAGATGAAGTCATGAAATTTTCCTATATATGGATGTACACAGAATCCATTATGCTGAGTGAAATAAGTCAGAGAGAGAGAAAAACGCAGAATGGTCTCACTCATCTATGGGTTTTAAGAAAAATGTAAGACATTCTTGCAATAATAAATTTCAGACACAAAAGAGAAAAGAGCTGGAAGTTCCAGCTCACCTCAGGAAGCTCACCACAAAGAGTGATGAGTTTAGTTAGAAAAATAACTACATTTTGAACTGTTCTAATATTGAGAATGTATGAGGCAAATGGAGAGCCTGTTTAGAGTACAGGTGGGGGTTGGGTGGGGAGGAGGGAGATTTGGGACTTGGGTGATGGGAATGTTGCACTGGTGATGGTTGGTGTTCCTTTTATGACTGAAACCCAAACACAATCATGTATGTAATCAAGGTGTTTAAATAAAAAAAAAATCAAAAGTATAGAAACTGGATAGATGAAGGGATAAAGGGTAGGATCAACTGTTCTAGCAGGCTGGGAGAGAAACCAGAGGTGATTTTGAGTTCACGTGGTTGTGAACAACACCGTATAGTGTGTTGAGTCATCCCTGAAGAAGGAGGTAGTACACAATGTGGTAGTCCAAATTGTGAATCTGTCTGTGAGAAGGAGAAGGCAGAAATGTGTGACTAATGACATACTTACTCAGGTAAGTGAGGCATTGCCAGCAATAGATTAGAGCAAATTCCCCAGAAATAGGATAGTTTAAGGCATTTCTGAAAGGTCCATTTATTATCTTTTTTAATTAAAAAAGAGATTTACAATTATTGATAGGTGAAATTGAGACATATAATGTTGTAGAAACTATCCTACCACTTGTGTCAGCTTCCATTCACCAATGTGCCCAACTCACCTCCCACTTCTGAGCCTGCCTTCTTGGTAGAAACATCTAAAACTTGGCTGTTGGATTTTGTATCTTGGGCTTTCAGTGTTATTGACTCTGTAGTTGGATACATGTACCACTCCTGAATGTACCGAGGTACCTGAAAACTTGACTCTTTTTCCCCTATTACTTCCATCTTATTAATACTCAACGTCTTATTCATCTTATTATCTCCCTCAACACAAATTTCTTTTTTCTGTCTTTCACCTCCCTACAATACAGACTTAAGGGTAATCTAAAAATCATCTTTTTATGTCTTGACTTTTGCCATAGGCTGGATGCTTAAGGCCCAATTTTGTTTTAATGTCACACTTCTGAGCAAGCCCTGTAGTTCTTCCTTCCAGAAACTATTTCTTCTGGGAAACTATAAAAGACAACTATATGCTCTCTATACTGCATAACCTAGCCACATAGTTGGTTTTTGGTCCAAAATCTAGAGCATTTTTAATGCTTCTCAGAGAGAGGGAGACATGCAGTGTGACTTAGGAGCCATTTGTTTGTGTACTATATTGACACATCTTGGTTTTACTATATGTCATGACATCTATAAATAGTCATTCAGAGCATCTTGTAAATATACATTAATGTTCAGAACTTCACACTGGCAATAAAACCACCATTATTCCATTTTTGCAGTTTGGCAGGTAAAACCTAAAGAAGTGGAGTCTTTTTGGACTGGGGGAAAGCAGTCTCCCTCAGACTTATTTCTGAAAGATTCAGGACCTTCCCATGTCCCAGAGCCAAGAAAATATCAGCTCACCAGACAACTCCATAGACTCATTTTATTCTCAAAAGAGATGCCAGTCAAGCTGAGAAAACTTATGGGTATACCAATTTCTTTGATAAAATTCTTGGAAGCTCTCAGAAGGGGGACCCTTCTGTGCCAAAACCACGGCAGTCAAATCCACACCACACAAACACCTGTACCTTAAACACTATGGATCTATTTCCGAATATAATGTAGATGTGTGTTTGTGCTTGTAAATGGTTATCCTTTATTTTAAATTCAAAAATATTGTTTCTTTGTCTAATAGCCTACATTGTCTTCAATATATATTTAAAAGACTTGCAATTTTGGAAATTTAAAAATTTGAGCATTGAGTAAAATGTTTAAAAAATTGTGAAAGAAAGAAAAAGAAAGAAGAGAAAGAATGAATGAAAGAAAAATAAAAAAGAAAAAGAAGAAAGAGAGAAAAACAAAGAAAAAGAAAGGAGAAAGAAAAAGACAAAAAGAAATAGAAAAATGAAGGAATGAGAGAAAAGAAGAAAAGAAAGGAAAGAGAAAGAAGAAAGAAAGAAAGAAAGAAAGAAAGAAAGAAAGAAAGAAAGAAAGAAAGAAAGAAAGAAAGAAAGAAAGAAAGAAAGAAAGAAAGAAAGAAAGAAGAAAGAAAGAAAGAAAGAAAGAAAGAAGAAAGAAAGAAAGAAGAAAGAAAGAAAGAAAGAAAGAAAGAAAGAAAGAAAGAAAGAAAGAAAGAAAGAAAGAAAGAAAGAAAGAAAGAAAGAAAGAAAGAAAGAAAGAAAGAAAGAAAGAAAGAAAGAAAGAAAGAAAGAGAAAGGGAAAGAAGGAAGGAAGGGAAAGAAGGAAGGAAAGACAGAAGGAAGGAAGGAAGGAAGGAAAGAAAGAAAGAAAGAAAGAAAAAGAAAGAAAGAAAGAAAGAAAGAAAGAAAGAAAGAAAGAAAGAAAGAAAGAAAGAAAGAAAGAAAGAAAGAAAGAAAGAAAGAAGAGAGAGAGAGAGAGAAAGAAAGAAAGAAAGAAAGAAAGAAAGAAAGAAAGAAAGAAAGAAAGAAAGAAAGAAAGAAAGAAAGAAAGAGAAAGAAAGAAAGAAAAAGAAAGGGAAAGAAGGAAGGAAAGACAGAAGGAAGGAAGGAAGGAAGGAAGGAAGGAAGGAAGGAAGGAAGGAAGGAAGGAAGGAAGGAAGGAAGGAAAGAAAGAAAGAAAGAAAGAAAGAAAGAAAGAAAGAAAGAAAGAAAGAAAGAAAGAAAGAAAGAAAGAAAGAAAGAAAGAAAGAAAGAAAGAAAGAAAGAAAGAAAGAAAGAAAGAAAGGAAAAGAAAGGAAAAGAAGGAAGAAAGGGAAAGAAGGAAGGAAAGACGGAAGGAAGGAAGGGCCCTCTAAATAAAAACTGGATAAAACCAAGAACCTGAAATTCAATCATTAACAATATTGTAAATCATTGAATAAAAATCTAAAAAATAAACAGAGAAAAAAAAAACCTCTTTGATTCAATGTTAAAGTTGATGTTAAGATGCTGCTTTTGGAACTGAAGTTTAAAAAGAAATTTAATGTGTGAGTTCACATACAATTTCTTGCTTCTAAGATAGCGAGCTTTGTGTTATGGTTATAAAGAAAAATGTAATTCACAATTTCCTAGTATTCAACAGGAAAGGAATAATGAATTTTTAACAGACATCAATTTACAGAATGATGCAAACGAGAATCAATATAGTAGTCTGATCTTAAAGCAATGAAAGTTTTGTTAATAGGAGCACATTTTGACTTAGCACTTAGTTGAGATACATTTTGCTAGATATTCAAAATACATAATGGAACTCTTAAATCTTTTTTAATATATAGGTCTTCGAGTGTTCTGCCTATTTTTTCCTTAATAAAATTTATAGATTCTGATCTAATTTCAAGGTTTACATTTTGAGTTGACTTTTGTATAAGAAGTGAGGAATGAGTCAATTTTCAGTTTTTTGTAGACAGTTTTCCAGTTGTACCAACACCATTTTTTAAAGAGACTTTCTTTGTTTCATTTCAAGTTCTTAGCTATATTGTCAAATATTAGTTGACTGTATATCTGGGGATTTATGTCTGGAAATTTTGTTCTATCCCACTGGTCTGAGGCTCTGTTTTTGTTCCAGTACCATTCTATTTTGATCACTATGGCTTTATAGTATAGTTTCAGGTTAGGTAAAGGAATGCCACCAAGCTTCTTGTTTTTCAGTATCTGATTGGCTATCCTGGGTCTTTTGTGGTTCCAGATAAATTTTATGATGAATTTCTCTAAGTCTTGAAAGAATGATGCCTGGATTTGGATGGGGATTGCATTGAGTCTATATAGAAGTTAGGGTAGGATAGTCATTTTGATTATGTTGATTCTGCCTGCCCTTGAGCATGGGATGTTATTCCATTTCCTTAGATCCTCTTCAATTTCTTTCTGAAGTGTTTTGAAATTTCCCTCGTATAGGTCCTTCACTTCCCTTGTAAGGTTAATTCCTAGGTACTTGATATTTTTGGATACTATTTTAAATGGAATTGTATTTTTACTTTCTCTCTCCTCAGCTTCATTGTTTGTATAGAGAAACGCTACTGTCTTTTGTGTATTGACTTTGTAGCCAGCCACTTTGCTGTAATGGTTAATTGTTTCTAGGAGTTTCACTGTGTACTCTTTAGGGTTTTCGATGTATATCATCATATCGTCTGCAAAAAGAGATAGTTTAAGTTCCTCTTTCCCAATTTGGATTCCTTTGATTCCCTTCTCTTGTTGAATTGCTATTTCAAGGACTTCTAACATTATATTGAATAAGAGTGGAGAGAGTGGACAGCCTTGCCTAGTTCCTGACCTTACTGGAAATGCTTCTAGTTTTTCGCCATTAAGTATAATGTTGGCTGTGGGCTTTTCATAGATTGCTGTAACTATATTGAGGAAGGTTCCTTCTAACCCTATTTTGCTGAGTGTCTTCAACATGAAAGGGTGTTGAATTTTGTCAAACGCTTTCTCTGCATCGATTGATATGATCACGTGGTTTTTGTCTTTCTTGTTGTTGATGTAATATATGAAGTTGATTGATTTGCATATGTTAAACCAACCTTGCATTTCTGGGATAAAACGCACTTGGTCATGGTGTATGATCTTTTTGATGAAGTGCTAGATTCGGTTTGCTAAGATTTAGTTGAGTATCTTTGCATCTATGTTCATTAGTGAGCTTGGTCTGTAGTTTTCTTTCTTGGTGGTGTCCTGGCCATCTTTGGGAATGAGTGTGATATTAGCCTCATAAAAGTAGTTGGGGAGGATTCCTGTTTTTTCTATGATTTGGAAGAACCTGTGGAAAAGTGGTAGTAAGTCTTTTCGGAACGTTTGATAGAATTCACCTGTAAATTCATATGGGCCTGGACTTTTGTTCTTAGGGAGTTTTTTTTAATTACATCTTCAATTTCTATGCAGTGATTGGTTTGCTTAGGCTTCCTAGGTCTTCATTTTTCAGTCTCAGAAGATGGTAATTTTACAGGAATCTGTCGATTTCTACTGGGATCTCTAGCCTAACTGAGTATACTTGTTCATAATATGATCTCATGATATGTTGTATTTCTTGGTGTTCTGTTGTAATCTGTCCCTTTTCATTTATGATTCTACTTATTTGGATGTTTTCCCTCTTTTTTATTGGTGAGTTTTGCCAGTAGTTTGTCTATCTTGCTTATTTTTTTTTTAAAAAACAACTCCTGGTCTCATTGATTATTTTGTATTGTTTTAGTTTCTATGTTGTTTGTTTCTGCTCTGGATTTTTACTATTTCTTGCCTTCTGGTTGTGATTGGATTTCTTTGCTGCTGTTGTTCCAATTTCTTGAGATGATCCTTTAAACTGTTGGTTTTGTCATTTTTCTCTTTCTTGATATAGGCCTGTGTTTCTATGAGTTTCCCCCTAACTACTGCTTTTTCTGTGTCCCACAAAATTTTTTTTGTTTGTTTTTGGGTCACACCCGGCAGTGCTCAGGAGTTACTCCTGGCTCCATGCTCAGAAATCGCTCCTGGCAAGCACAAGGGACCATATGGGATGCCGGAATTTGAACCAATGACCTTCTGCTTGAAAGGCAAACACCTTACTTCCATGCCATCTCTCCGGCCCCCGTGTCCCACAAATTTTGACAAGTCATTTCTTCATTATCGTTTGTCTCATTTGTCTTATTTCTTCCTTGAGTTGCTCTTTGATCAGCTTTTGTTGAGCAGCATGTTGTTTAATCTCCAGGTATTAGTTTTTCTCCATTGCTTCTTCTTGCAGTCAATTTTGACCTCTGTTGCATAGTGATCTGATAGGGTATTTTTAATGATCCTTACATTTGTGGTCTTATATAGGTTAGATTTTAATCCTAAAACATGGTCTATTCTGGAGAAGGTTCCATGAGGGCTTGAGAAGAATGTGTATTCTGTTTTCTGGGGGTAGAGGGCCCTATATAAGTCTATTAGCCCTACATCTTCTAATTTTTCATTTAGGCCTCTTATTTCTTTGCTAATTTTCTGTATGCTGGATATGTCCAGTGGTGATAGTGGAATATTGAGATCTCCTACTATTATCACATTTCCCTTCATGTATTTTTCCAGATTAGTGAGCAACTGCCTCACATACTTTGCTGACTCTACATTAGGTGCATAAATACTGATCAGGGTTAGTACCTCTTGATCTAGTGGAACTCTTAAATCTTTTAAACAACACCTGTCTCACAAAAATATGACTCAAAAATGTTATTAATCTCCTCACACAAAAGAGAAACCAACCAGTTAGAAGCATGATGGCCAAAGTAATTCTGGGTATTCACTTTCATACTAGATATAATATTTCTGCCATTTCAGAGCATTTTTCAGGATAAAAATCAAGGCATAGAATATAGTTGAGAGCCTCATTAGTAGTAAATACAGGTTCACATGAGTGCAGTAATTTCTGGTCAAAGCACTCACACATTCAATTAAATATCAGTGTTAAACATGTACTATGGACCTGGCTCTGTCTTAGGTAAAAGAGCCCTGGTGATTTTTTTCTTCCACTGAGTTTCCTTTTACCCAGAATGGAAGATAAGATAATTTTATATTTCACATTTCACATGGAATTACCTAAATTAAGAGACTAAGCACAAATTGCCATAGTAACAAATACTAAGGGGAAACTAGTCACCTTTTGAGGACTCATAGACTGAGAACTTATGAAAGATAATTCCAAAAAAATGTTACTATGCTCAAAACTCAATACTAACCTAAGTTTAGCAATAAATTTTAACATTCATCACATTTCATGTGTATTTCCATTGCACTAAATGTAGTTTTTAATTCTGACAGCATATGAAAAACTTGGAGGTCATTAAAAGCATACCAGTGCATTAATTAATTGTGCATGTCCACAAATATTCTTATTTAAGTGGTGTTTGTTTTACAAACAGAAGTTTTAATTTTTATTTATTTACTTTTTTGGGGTTTTGGCCACACCCACTTGACGCTCAGGGGTTACTCCTGGCTATGTGCTCAGAAATCGCCCCTGGCTTGGGGGGGACCATATGGGATGCCGGGGGATCGAACTGCGGTCCGTCCTATGCTAGCGCTTGCAAGGCAGACACCTTACCTCTAGCACCACCTTCCGGCCCCTGGGTTTATTTTTATTTATTTATTTATTTATTTATTTATTGTTTTTGGGTCACACCCGGCAGTGCCCAGGGGTTACTCCTGACTCTAGGCTCAGAAATCACCCCTGGCAGGCACAGATGGGATGCCAGGATTTGAACCACCGTCCTTCTGCATGAAAGGCAAATACCTTACCTCCATACTATCTCTCAGGCCCTTATTTTTTAAGCTTCCCAAGTGATTGTACTACACAATCAGGATCAAAAGACACCGTTTCATCACTTGAGGATTAAGACAACTGTTATATCTAACCCCATGTGAATACAGGAATAAGAGGTGAACAGAAACTTCCTCAAAGAAGAAATACAGATGCCAAAAGGCAAATGGAAAAATGTTCCACATCATTTATCAGGGAGATTCAAATCAAAACAACAAGAGTTATCATCTCACACCAGAGACTGGCACACATCAAAAAAGATCAAGGATAACCAGTGCTGGCAGGGATACCGGGTGAAAAGGACTCTCACTCACTGCATGTGGGGATGTCGATTGATCTCCAGGGGTCCTCAAATTTTTTAAACAGGGGGCCAGTTCACTGTCCTTCAGATTGTTAGAGGGCCAGATTATTGTAAAAGCAAAAATTATGAACAAATTTCTATGCACACTGCATATATCTTATTTAGAAGTGAAGAAACAAAATGGGAATAAATACAATATGTGGCCCGTGGGCCGTAGTTTGAAGACCCCTGATAGACTTTTGGTAAACAATATGACTATTCCTCAAAAAGCTAGAAATTGAGCTTCCATATGATCCAGCAATACCAATCCTAAGAATATAAACTAGGGGCCCCAAAACATAATGCAGTAGAGTTTCCCTCTGCACTCCTATGCTCATTGCAGCACTATCCACAATATCTAGAAAATGGAAACAATCCAAGTGCCTAAGAACAGATAAGTTAGTAAAGAAACTGTGGTTCATCTATCTGTCATCTATCTATCGATCATATTCTCTGCAGCTGTTAATAAAAATGAAAATTTTTATACATAAATGAATATGGAGAATAGTATGCTTAGACATCTGAGTCAGAGGGGCACTTTCTGATCACACTTAATTGTGAGATGTAAAAGACAGTATGTTACTAAAATTTGTATCCAATGATAATAGAGATGCTGAGAAGACTAGTCCATGGTACAAAGCTTGCCACAAAGAGCAAAGGATTGAATTTAGGGCAGAGAAGGAACCACTATGATAATGATAGTTGGAAATAATCGCTCTGGACAAGAACTGAGTGCTGAGGGAGGTAAAGCAATATGACACCTCTTCAGTATTGTAAACATATTCATATTGCAAACACATATTCATTTTTCAAACCACAGTGTCTAAAAGAAAAAGAATGAAGTTGCAGAGAGAGAGAAAATAATGTCTGTCACAGAAATAGGCTAGGGAAAGGCAGGGAGAGATTTGGGAGGAGTATGGGAGTGAAACTGGGGACACTGGTGGCAGGAAATGTGCACTGGTGAAAGGTATTGTACATAGTATGACTCAAACTACATCATAAACAACTTTGTAACTGTTTATCTTCAGTGATTCAATGAAATAATTTATTAAAGAAATAGCTGTTCTCCTTATATTTATTCCCAAAGTATACTGCAGAGATTCAATGTATAACAAATATTTGTAATTAGAATGAATTGATTTGATAAAGCTTAAGAAAGTATTGCAAAGCACCAGTGCAATAAATTCTGCTCTTTCATCTATCCTCCCTTACTTCCACAACAGAAATGTGATGGAATCCCAAACCCATCTGAGAAATTATCTGCCTGCTCTCTTAGAAGCTGGTGAGGAAGACTATGATTTTATTTTTAACGTTCTACAAGGAGGTTTTGTTATGAATTATAAAAGCTCATCATTGTCTTTTCTTCCCTCAATTCTCATTGCACAATCCTTTCTTCCCATCAACCAATCAACATTGACCTTCAAAAAATGGATATTTTCGCAGAAAAAGCTATAGCACAGCGGTAGGGCATTTGCCTTGCACAGCTGATCGAGGACAGACCTTGGTTAGACCCATATGGTCCCATAAGGTCCCATATTATCCTTCGAGCCAGGAGCTATTTCTGAGAGCATATCCAAAAGTAACCCCTGAGCTTCACGGGGTGTGCCCCCACCCAAAAAAAGATACTTTCACCTCCTGATAAAAGCATGACTTCACAAGAGCCCTTAAGTCAGCAGGATTCTGTAAAGGGCTAGACTGACTGACTCAATAGTGAATATTGGCCAAATATATTGGCCAGGAAGAAATAATCTCAGGCTTCCCCCATAAACACAAGTTTCCATGGAAACTAAACCAGGGGGAGACAGAGTATATGCATTTATTTTAGGTCCAGGTTTCCTCAGGAGACCTTCACTGAATTAGTCTGAGATGTTAGTGTACAAGCCAGTATTTTTCTCCATGGCTGGCTATAGCTTTGAGGCATCACTTTCGCCCAGCTCAGACAGGGCTTGCCTTGAACAGACTTCAAAGAGTTTTCCATGGAAAACTTGTATATAGAAATGTCTGCTCACCCAGACATTGTAAACTCTTTGTCTATGTAGATGCAAAGAAAAACCCATAACACTGCACTGTTATTATTTTTAATTCATTGAGTATTAATATATTCTTTTTAAAGAAATACTGTATCACAATATATCTGGCATTTGAAAATTTATATCTGCTTTTTAAGAGAATTATAACAAATAAAACTAGCTTAATTTTTAAATACAATATAATTTAATTTTTTACTTAAAATGTAATGTTATAAATATAAATTTTACTGAAAAAATACTCTCTAACTTATCTGGTTAAATTTGGATTTGGATATTTCATTGTTAAGTGTTAAAAAAGAAAAGTTTAAACTAACTTCAAAGTGACCAGAAGAGAGGGGAAGTCACAGGCCTCGATAATATAATGAAGATGTAATTGGATGTTAAGTGGGGAGCTTCATGAAGCATATACAGTGCAGATTTTGATTTTCACCTGAAAAATATTTAATCTTGTACCAAAATGTCACTTCCATAAAAGTAAATAAATAAAATGAAACAGAATGTTCTCTTCAAAATATCACATCTTACTTTACTTGCCTAATCAATTAGGAGGAATTAACTGCATGACAGAGAAACCATAGTAAGTGTTTTTAGCAAGGACATATTTACCAAAAGCAAAAAGACAAAAAAGAAAAGAAGAAAAAATGAATTTGGTTGTTTATAAATATCATCAGTTAAGACTCAAGTACTTGAATAATAACTTCTAGGATAAATCACCTTTATAACAAAATAATTAAGGATCTGTCTAGAAGAGGTTAATGAAATTAGAAACCCAAATGACATTTTCTAATAATCTTTCTACATCCAAAAAAACTGGACTTCACTAGGAGTTATAATTTGAAAGCCTACACTAAGATGCTGCTCCTTCTAACTTTGTAGTTTTAGCGTGTGGATCATGGAAACTGAGTTAGGAAAGTTTCTTATGTCTTTGGCTTTCTTGGTCAGCCACAGTAACTGAAAGATATCTTTTCTACTGCATGCACCTTTGAAATATCAAGGGAGTCAGTCCTATGTTCCAGGATCTTCTTTGCTTCTTAACCCCAGCTGTAGAGATGTCTAGGAAACACTCGATAGTTTCCAAGGTCTTCAAGCAGAAGTCAAAGAGTTACAAGAATATTTGACATCAAAGCAGATAACATAGATCTTGAAGTATTTCTTGCTTTCATCATACATTCATACATCATACATAATTTGTAGAAGACTACAAATTCTGACGAATCAATTCTTTGCTTCATATAGTTTCAGAGGCAAAATCTTAGGCATTTCCAGTACTATTTATATAACATTCAGACCATTGTACCAAGTTTAAATATTAGCTATAGTTCAACATACATGTCTTCAAGAAGGTAACTACCAGAGACATATATAGCTCAGTGACTTGAAAGTTTTGCCCAAATATGCAAGGAACATTTGTCTTACTACCCTCAAACTCAGACAGAACAATTAATAATATATCCAAGATTACTGGACATATACCTGTAAAATCACATAGCCACATACATTAAAGCTCACATGACACACCTTGTTTCCTGGGCAATCTATGTCCTTTTCTTTTCTTACAATCTTCAAGGTCAAAAGAATTAAACATGTAAATAGTTTGTTATTGTGAAAGAACAAAGGCAAAACTCATAAGTATACTTCACTTTAAACAAAAATGTATCTTTATTCAGAAAATGTCTAAGGAGTCTATATGGTTCAATAAGTAAGTATAAAAATTGGAAATGCAGTTTTTGTTCACTAATTTTACATATGTTATAGATTAAAAAATTATATCTGAATAGTAGAAGAATTAGTAACATATATGACATCTTTTTTGAGGGGCACACCCGGTGACTCTCAGGGGTTACTCCTAGTTATGAACTCAGAAATCGCTCCTGGCTTGGGGGACCATATGGGATGCAGGGTTATCAAATCATGGTCTGTCCTAGGTTAGCACATGCAAGACAGATGCCTTACCACTTGCACCACCAGTTGTAGCATATATGACATCTTGAGCTCAACTGGGATTTAAAGAGTCTTTATTTTTTTCCTTTGGGGATTTTAGGCTACACCCAGTGACACTCAAGGGTTACTCCTGGCTATGTGCTCAGAAATAACTCCTGGCTTGGGGGAACATATGGGACACCAGGATATCAAACCTCAGTCTATTCTAGGCTAGCATGTGCGAGGCAGAGGCCTTACGGCTTGTGTCACTGCTCTGGCCCTTTAAACAGTCTTCTTATATCATTTCTCATCATTCACCTATTAATTAAATCACACTACTTAAAGAATTATTATAATTAATTAACTTTATAAAAGCATAAATAAAAAATAAATTCCTAACCTCAAGTGTTTTTTTTTATTGCTTTTGTTTTTGTTTTTGAGAAACAGTCCAGAAAAGCAATGGTTTTCATTGTTGTAACAAGTGATGTAGATGCTGGAGACATAACACAACAAGTAGTGCATTTGCCTTGCTCGTGGCAGATGCAGGTTTGATCCTGGCATCCCATATGGTCCCCCAAGCCTTCCAGGAGTAATTTTGAGTACAGAACCAGGAGTAACCAACCGCTGCATGTTTTTGGGTGTGGAAAAAATTATGTAGAAGAAAATGTATATACAATACTACAGAAACAAAAGACAAAGGCTTTAATTTAGTGGCATAATGACAGGACTAGGGGTATGAGAAGTTATGCCTTATTTTTCTTTTGAAGGAGAAGAAAATGTGCAGGTCTTAGAAATACAGAAGAAATAGGTCACTGCCCATGATAATAGCAATATGAACAAAATTATACAGTAATAATAAGTTTATTTAAGAAATCATAAATAATTCCACATGATTGGGAATGAGAAGAAAGGAGATCTGGGAATCATAGGTAGTCTGTAGCACCATCTGCCAGAAGAGTTTAATTTTATTCTATAGGTAACTTGGTGTCAGTAGACAATTATTCCATAATTGATATAATAATTAATATATTTGACAGTGGTCTGTGTAAGTAGCTAGAGAACTTGGGTCAGGGATGCTTGACAAGTACTTCTATAAAAAATTTTGCCAGGTGGTAGTGCCTTTTACTGAGAAGTGATACAGTAAAATATCTAAGTTTTCTGAGGAAGTGATTGGTTCAAATTTTAATGTATTACTTCAGAGAGATTTGAGTACCATCCAATTAAAGATTTCAGCTTGAACATGTTTATACTAATATAGGACTGAAGAATGAGACTGAAGCAGAAAATTTGTTCCACTAATGGGCTCGCTTTTGGAAAGCAAACCTAAGGGTAAACAAAAACACATCTGCTATACAAACTTTTACCAATGCTCACATTTTGTCTAAATTTAATTTAATTTTTAATTAATTTCTATTAAGGCTCCATGATTTACAGTTAATCAGTAGTTGAGATTTAGATAGAAAAAATGCTAACATCAGTCCCACTTCTGTCAACTCCACCAGTGTCTCCATATTCTCTCCTACCTGCCTCCTTGACATATAGATATAAAAATATACCACATCATATGACTAATGTGCCTGAGGTCCCTCCTTACTCCAGTGACCTCCTGTCCTCATCTTCTTACTTTACTCATTCCTCAATTTCTTTCCTTTACTATAGTCATTTTAATACTCTAGAGTCGAGGAAGTCAAAGTGTTCAGAAAAATGTAGATTTTTTGCATCTATTGCATTTTGCTCTCTACTAAAACAAATACAATGAATGATATATAACAATTTACTGCAATAAAATATATAAATAAAAATCAATTCTTTGGGGGCCGGAGAGATAGCATGGAGGTAAAGCATTTGCCTTGCATGCAGAAGGTCGGTGGTTCAAATTCCGGCATCCCATATGGTCCCCTGAGCCTGCCAGGAGCGATTTCTGAGCATAGAGCCAGGAGGAACCCCTGAGTGCTACCGGGTGTG
The DNA here is from genome assembly GCF_024139225.1 of Suncus etruscus. Taxonomy (NCBI): domain Eukaryota; kingdom Metazoa; phylum Chordata; class Mammalia; order Eulipotyphla; family Soricidae; genus Suncus; species Suncus etruscus. The sequence continues at coordinate 48,751,844 of NC_064860.1, read as the reverse complement.
ACCCAAAAACTAAAAGCAAAGAAAAATCAATTCGCTCCTGGCAGGGTCAGGGGACCATATGGGATGCCGAGATTTGAACCACTGTAGGCAAACGTCCTACCGCTCTGCTATCTCTCCGGCCCTAAAAATCAATTCTTAAGGAGAGGAAGTATAGTGCAGTAGTTATGGCACTTGCCTAGCATTGCAGCTAATCTGGGTTTGATCTCCAAATTCAGCCAGGAGTGATGTCTGGGCACAGACCAGGAGTGAACCTGAGTACCACTGTGTCCCTAGACACACCTATATTATTGTAAAAATATTTTTATAAATATAAGTGTATTATACAATAAAACTGTTACAATAAAATCTTCTTTGTGTTTTTAATCTTTTAATCAACAAGTCTTATGCAGAGCATGCACTTTTATGTCTGAGACAATCCATGGTACTTAGATCTGGAACTTTGCTTAATATAACATATTTGTATTTAGGCTGAGAAGAGGTGCAGATTAAAAAGAAAGTATGCTCTTCAATATTGTTTTAGTGACTATAATATATACTAAAAGCCCATTGCTAAGGAAATATGAGCAATACTAAATATTATTAAAGCAGGGAATTCTTGAGTTCATGAAATAAGGAAAATAACCTGTCTTGGGGTTTAATAATGTTCCCAGGGGGGTAGAGGGGGGAAAGTTGGGAAAATAGGACATTGGTGGTAGAAAATGTGCACTGGTGAAGGGATGGGTGCTGGAACATTGTATGACTGAAACTCAATTGTGACTATCTTTGTGACTTTGTATAGGATGGTAATTCAATTTAAAAATATTTTAATATGATTTTTATTTTGATCATAGTGTCTTACATATTGTTGACAATAACATTTTAGGTACATATTTACATAAAATCAGTGGGGATTCCCATCACCAAATTGTCCTCCCTACACCTCCGTTTTTGTCCTACCTCCCATTTCCTCTTCCCTCACCCCCAGGGCGGCTAGAATATGTGGTCCCCTCTGTATCCAACCCACTACTTAGTAGTCTTGCACCTGTTTGGTCTAGATGCCTCCCTATCTCCCCCTCTAACTGTAGGCAGGACTAGCTAGTTCAAGTTGTGTGGTTTTGCCTGAAAAAGAGAAGATTATAAATAAACTGGGGTAAGAGTCTAATACCCCAAAAATGGGTGGAATCCTTATAGAGGCTCTCATCATCAATTTGGGAGATGAAGGAGAAAAAGAAGGTGAAACACTCCACCAGTACCAAAAAAAGTGTCAATTATCCAGTGAGGACTCCAGCTATATCAATAAGCACCACAAAAAACAGACGAAAGACAAAACAAAACAAACAAAAAACAAGCAAAAACAAACAAACAAACCAAAAACACGCCATGGTCTTGAAATAAGAAACATGGCATAGCACATAAAGAAAGAAAAGAAAAGAAGAGAAAAAAATAAGTATAATTGGGGACAACGATTTCAATAATCACACCCAAACAGAGAAATCGACCAAAATAGATAGGTAAATAAAAATAATGATAACAATAATAAATGAAGGCAATATATATATATATATAATAACCAAGGTTTTGTGCTTTTTGTATTTTTGTTTTTTCCCCTCCTGCCCTGGCACAGTAAATATTGGGGTCATTTGAATAATTTAAAGTTGTAGGTAACCATGACCACCAATATAAAAGCAGGTTGGTTGACAAACTTCACCAAAACACTTTTTTTTTTTGGTTTTTGGTTCACACCCTGCAGTGCATAGGGGTTACTCCTGGCTCTATACTCAGAAATCATTCATGGCAGGCTAAAGGGACCATATGGGATGCCAGGATTCGAACCACCGTCCTTCTGCATGCAAGGCAAATGCCTACCTACATGCTATCTCTTTGGCCCTACCAAAATTCATTTTGCCACGTTTGTCACATTCAAATATTTTCTAACTGGAGCCCTGGGAATATGACTTAATAGTAGAGTGCTTACCTTGCTTGTGAAGAGACTCTGAGTTTCATCCTAGGCACTACTTTGCATTAAATGCAAATAGCCTATACACTCACCCATTGCCACCTCCACAACAAAAATCCTTTTCCTGAATCATAGTGTGCCTATTTATTCTTCTCTGTGCAGTTTCAGCAGTACAAACCATAGTATTTTTAATAGCAAGAAATTTAGGACAAACAATGAAGCAAGCTAGGCTTTGAAAAAAGTAGCTATTTTTAACATCTTTATAATTTATTTTGCTTCTTGGAACGAATAATATATACAAATCTGCATCTTTAAAACTTTAATGTTTTCACTTAAACTTGTTTATAGTAATTTTCAGAGTCGTTCTAATAGAAATATGCCAAACACCTTCCTTGGTCCACAATGTTTATGGGTGCTTCTATAACACTCTATCACCTAAAGAATTGCAAAGGAGAAAAAATTATATGTCATAATGTTTTATATTACAAAGATAATATTTTTCAATGGTGATATCATTGCTCCACATGCAGGATTGTTATTTCAGCTTTACCCCTTCTCAGAACACAGATCAGTCAGTCAATGGCTCTGTTGAACTCTTCAGGATTCCACTTGACTGTTACTTGCCATGGGCCTACTACAGGCATAACTGAAGTCCAAAAAATTTTAACAACGTTTTGCAAAACCACAGTATCAAAATTTGATGGACAAATTATTTTAGGTAAAAATTTTTGCTTAAAGAAGCAAGAAAGATAGTCCAGTAGGTTTGTACATATCCAAACTAAGTTCTGTTATTGGCACAATATATAATTCTCTGAGAACTACCAGGAGTGATCTATGATCTATGAGGCAGGAGTAATCTCTGTGTTTCAGTGTTTGCTGTATTTCTTAACTAAATAAGTACTAAGGAGGAGGAAGAGGAGGAGGAGGAAGAAGATGAAGAAGAAGGAGGAGGAGGAAGAGGAGCAGAAGGAGGAAGAAAAGGAGAATGAGGAGGAGGAGGAGGAGAAGAAGAATTTACTTTAAGAAGAATAAATAAGTATTTACCTTAAGAAGAAGAAGAAGAAGATGTTGGAGGTTAGAGAGATAGCACAGCAGCAGGGCGTTTGCCTTGCACATGGCCAACAGAGGACGGACCCTGGTTCAATTTTCAGCATCCCATATGGTCCCCCGAGCCTTACAGAAGTGATTTCTGAGAGCAGAGGCAGGAATAATCCCTGAGCACTGCCGGGTGTGACCCCCCCAAAAAAGAAAAAGAAGATGGTGTTTAAGAAAAGGAATAAGCAGCAGCAGCAGTAGCAAAAGAAAGAAGAAAATGAAGATGATAATGATGAAGACGAAGATGATAATGATGAAGAAAAAAAGAAAAAAATATTCTCTGTGTATTCTATTAATAAATAAGATTATTTCTGATTGTTGTCAACTTTTCAGTAAGAAATATTTCAAAACGTAAGGAGACAGATTCTAGTTCCAACAAAAATATATATCTCAGAAAAATGATAAAATTATTTCCTATAAATAGTCAATGACTGTGTGTTTTGACTTCAAAGTCCAAGAAACAAAAATTCTATGTATAGATAAATAATAATAATATAGAAAACATATATGTATAATAATCATTAAAAGAAAAAGGCTAATCATGGTAATAGTCTAATTAGTCTAATCATGGTAATATAAGTTTATTAATGAGACCAATCAAATTATTGTGTGTGTAGGAGGAGAAAAGAAGATAATTTTCTATGGTGAAAGTTATTTCAATTTTATGTCATACAGAAACCTGGTAAGCTTGATTTGGCTTGGAGAACATGATTTGTGCACTGATGATTTTGACATGGTTTTGAAGAGCATTATTCAATGATCTTCCCACCAATAAAAGGAAAGGTTTTCCAGAGTTTTTAAAGGAGGAGATGTAAGATGCAATATTCAATATGGAGGTAAATATTTATTCTGTTAAGAAATACAGAAAACACTGAAGTGGTCAATGTCCAGCAAGTGAATAATAGTGCTGAAGAAAACAGCAAGTCAATCCATCCTCACAAGAATGTGTACATAAGATTCTTCAGAGAAAAATGAGGTGTAGGTCTAGGCTCCTTAGAGAAAGACCTCTTAAATTATTACCAGACTATGTAATTGTATCCCTTTATTGTTCTCTTCCATGAAAAAAATGTTGGTAAAGAAGGTACAGTCACATTTCTATGACTATTGTACAGTGCTCAAACTTTTAGTCTAAGCACTGAGATTTTCCTTCCTGTCCCAATTCTTCTTTATTTTATTATTCTTTAGATTCAAGCCATTTTATAAGACAGAAAAACCATGTTTGAACTGGGCCAATTTCATAGATTCACTCTTTTCTCAAATGAAATACAAACCAAGCAGTGAAAGATTCTGTTATACCAGCTCACACAGCAGAAGAAAGCTGGCCATCTCAGGAGGAGAGAGCAGGTCAAGCCCTCACCCTACTGAAGTCACACTTGCTGCCTCCATCTTCCAGAATCACTATTTCCCTGGTGGCCCGCCCCATCTCTGACCCTCTACAATTCCTTGTGGGGATGATAGTCTGACCATACTTCAGGTTCACCAGTTGTTAAGCTGATATCATTAGGATTTTTTTTTTGGATGAATATAGGCATCTCCCACATATCTCCCTCCTTATGGGAAATCCTGGCAGCTATAGCCTTGTCCACAAATGCAGTTGCTACATTCGAGCTGGGCCTTCTTCCAGGAGGCCGTGCAACTGAATATATCCCCCTAAAATTTATAGCATTGTAGCTTTGAATTTCTAGACAACTTCTTTTGTTTGAAGCTGTCAGCCCTAAAGGATCACCCCAATTTAACAGAATGGACATATACCAAGAGCTTACTAAACCTCCTGCAATATGTATTAAATACTTCATTTGTGATACAATAATTTTAATAAATGAGCTTTCTACTGTACTTATTTCTTTGTTTCTTTCATTTTTTCTCTTCTCTTCCATTTAATTTCTCCTTTTTTCCCAGTAACTTTGCTTTAACTTTTCTGGAAACAAATGTATTATTATCAACTATGTCAACTACGTGATGCATTTTATTTAAATAAAAAATACAAATAAAATTAAATTAAAATTTAAAAGGACAGACAAGACCAGGAATGTTTAAGTCTTGGAGGTGAAGGAAGAAAAACAATATGTAATTGAGAAGAAGGACCATACATTTGAAGTGTTTGTTCAATTATAAGACTTTGCTGATAATTCATTTGCTGAATGGAGGTTCTAAAATTCAGGGATCATGCCACTACTAATTCTGTTACTCATAGACAATAATACATTTCTGAAATGCAAGTGATAAACTAATATTTTTAATATTATTTTGATTTTGACAATAGTGGTTTACATATTGTTGACAATAATATTACAGGTTCACATTTACACAAAATCAGGGGGGTTCCCATCACCGATTTGTCCTCCCTACACTCTCGTGTTTGTCCTACCTCCCATATCCTCCTCCCTCACACCCGGGACTGCGAGAAATTGTGGTCCCCTCTGTACCTAGCTTACTACTTAGTAGTCTTGGTCTTGGTGCCTCCCTTATTTCCCCCTCTAACTGGAGGAAGGACTACATAGTTCAAGTTATGTGGTTTTATTTGAAGAAGAGAAAAGTAATAAACTGGGGTAAAAATCTAATATGCCAAAATGGGGGGAATCCTTCTAAAGGCTCTCATAATTGATTTGAGAGATGAAGGAGAAAAAGAAGGTGAAACACCCCAACAGTACAAAAAGAAGAGTCAAATATCCAGTGAGCACTCCAGTGATAATGATAGGCACCACAAAAAAAAGCCATGGTCTTGAGTTAAAAAACATGGCAGAGCACCTAAAGAAAGAAAATAAAAGAAGAAAAAAACAATATAAATGTAAATGGGGACAACAACTTCAATAACCACACCAAAACAAAGAAATGAACTAAAAGTAGATAGGCAAATAAAAATAAAATAATAATAATAAATGAAGAAAAAATAATATATAAAAGATAAAAATGTTTTGTGCTTTTTGCCTTTTTTCCCTCCTGCACTGGCACAGTAAATATTGAGGTCGTTGGGAAAATAATTCATTTGGCCTTACCGATATGGGGTTTCTCCACCCTTGGGGTATATTGTCACGGGATTAACTATAGACTCCGCTCAGGTTCATTTACTCTACCAGTGGTGCTTTCGTGGTGTTTGAAAAACTTCTGCTCTGTCCTGGGTGATGAAATAAGACCTCTGTATCTATAGATCTCAGTATCTGCACAGGTCCAGGAGTGGGAATTATGATGAAGTCAGTCTTTGTGGTTCTAGAAGTTCTGTTCCCTCAGTGTCATTTTAATCCATCTTCTGTGGTTGGTGTTCTTGGTCTTTGCACTGATCCTAGGATGAAACCTAGGATAGCATCTTCCATTGTGTTTCCAGAAGCCCCATTCCTTTGCAATTGTCTCTGCCGGACCTTTGGAACTGGAGATCATGGTTATTGTGCAGGTCATAGTTCAAACCCTAGACTAGGGCTTTTTTATTTGTTTCTAGATATAGTCCGTCCAGTCACGGTTCTAGCAGCCAGTCATCTGTAAATCGCGATCTTGGCTTTTGTACTGACCAAAGGGTGACAAGTCTTCTGATTTTGTCTTATCGTTAGCTGGTGAGGTAGGATAACCTGTTCTTAGGTCAAGTTGTTCCCATTTTCTTTGTTGTCAGGATATCATATTAGAGCTGGCACTTGTTGGTGTTCTAGCTGTATTAAGGCTGTCCCGGATGGGATTTGTTTCCTGTAGCTGTTGTGAAGGACTGTGTCGATTCTATGTCTGGGATCCAGGGTTCAAGGCTGGATGGAAGGTGTCTAATCCCCTGAGGTCTAAGTTGGCTCCGTGTGACATATTTTCAATGTGGAAAATATCCCTGTATTGTAAACAAGTATGAGTTCTTATCTCTAGTAGATAAGAGCTCTTTTTTATATGTAAGATTTCCCCATTTTTATTGTGCCTTTGCAGGGAGAAATGGTGCTACTTTATATTGTCGGTGCATTTAGGGGTGGACAGAGAAGAAAACAAAAACAGGTTACCCATCCAAACAAGATAAAATTAGAAATAAAAGTATATGTGCTCACATATGTATATGTAGAACAAACATTTAAAAATGAATTAACAAAATAATTAAAGGAACCATGTGATGCATGAGACTACCTTACTTTTGGGGAAAAGCAGGTAAAGAGGTGGTGCAATACCAGTCTTATACTTATGTTGGAAGTATAGGTTTCCCCATTGTCTTTTGGGATTTTCTTGTGGTGTGTGGGTTCCCAGGCACCTTTCCATCACTTCCCCTGACCTTCTTGAGATTGGCAAAGAATTTGCAGCAGGGAGGTCTTGTAGGAGTTCTTGCATTGGGGATACTTTTAGAGCTAAGTCCGGTTTCAAGTAACAGTCCAGTCCGTGGTAGGGTGATTTTGTAGGGAGGGCCGTGCAGCATGAATCCGCAGGGGAGTTGGTTGCCTTTTCTTGTGGGGGCGAGGTGTGGGTTTGACTGGGTGTCCTATCACTTGGGTGCTGGGTACTGGTATGTTGGGGTAGGAGGTCAGTCTTGATGCCTAATAGATTAAGAACTAAGTGTGAAGAGTTTTAATATGGTGGGAGGTCTGGATGGGATTGAGGGGTGAAGGGATAGTTGGATTTCTAAAGGGGGGAAAGGGGAAAGTATATGGAAGGGGTAGGAAAGAAGAAAGAGAAAATACATTAGAAAGAAAGGGAGAAGAGAAAAGAAAAAAGTGAAGAAAAGAAAAGAAAAACAAGAAAAGAAAAAAAAAGTAGTGAGAAAAGAGGAGATAATAACAAGGAAATGCTAGTTTGCTTGAATGTGTTCGATGAGTAGGGCCTGTAATATAAGTCTGTACGTCACAGTTGCTGCTTCAGTGGTCTGACTGGTCACATGCTTCAAATCCTAAAAGTAAGTATCACCTAGAGATAAAGTGTATGTTAAAGAGTTTTCTCAGGACACTCTCGTAGTGTAAGCTGGGTATGGTATCTCGTGTGAGTGAGCGCCTAGATGCCATCTTAGTTTATCCACCCTTTGTATCCAAGAACGCTTGTGGACAGAAAAACTGAGAGGTTATTTTAAATATAGTAAGATTAAGGCATTAAAACATAGTGTTATGGGATGTATCCTTTGGAGTCAGTGATTTCCCATGGTATACTTTACCTGTGATCCTGTAAGATCCCTAAGGGATTATTATGGGCATTTGTAGTAGAAAGCTGATTACTTACCTATTCTCTCTATACTGCTCTTTCTACTGTTGCTGGTTTCTTTGTGGTATAATGTGTATTCAAGAGTTTGTGTTGTTCCTTTTTTATGTATTTTGGGCACTGCTCCTGAGTATACATTGAGTATTACCATGTTTGGAGTTTCTATCCTGTTATTCCCTGTTATTTGATTGTTGAGTATTAGTTGTATATAAGGTGTATGTTCTAGGTGCTTCAGAATAGCACTGTGTTTATCTTCTGTCTTCTGGCTTACTTCGTTTAACATAATATGTTCTGGGTCCATCCATATTGCTGCAAAGTCTGTGATTGTATCATTTCTGACTGCCATGTAGTATTCCATTGTGTATAAATATCACATCTTAATGATCCATTCATCTGTTGTTGGACATCTAGGTTGGTTCCAAGACTTGGCTATTATACTAAGTGCTGCGATAAAAAGTAGGGTGCACACATATTTTGGAATAAATGTCCTTCCAACTTGGGGGTATATACCTAGAAGAGCAATTGCTGGGTCAAATGGCAGCTCAATTCTGAGTTCTTTGAGCACACTTCAGACTGTTCTCCATAGGTGTTGGACTAGGGGGCATTACCACCAGCAGTGGATGAGTGTGCCTTTCATACCGTATCCTCACCAACAGAGGTTGTTCCCATTATTTTTGATGTGAGCCATCCTCACTGGTGTAAGGTGGTATCTCATTGTTGATTTGGATCTCCCTGATGATGAATGAAGGTGAGCATGTTTTTTTTTAAATATAATTTTAATTTTGATCATAGTGGTTTACATGTTGTTGACAATAATATTTTAGTTAAATATTTACATAACATCAGGGGGTATTCCCATCACCAAATTGTCCTCCCTACACCTCCGTTTTTGTCCTATCTCCCGTATCCTCTTCCCTCACCCCCAGGGCTGCTAGAATATGTGGTCCCCTATGTATCTATCCTACTACATAGTAGTCTTGCATCTGATTGGTCTAGGTGCCTCCCTAATTTCCCCCTCTAACTGGGAGGCAGGCCTAGCTAGGTAAATTTGCATGGTTTGGTTTAAAGAAGAGAAAAGTAGTAAACTGGGGTAAAAGTCTAATACTCTGAAAGTGGGCAGAGTCCTTCTAGAGGCTCTTATCATCGATTTGAGGGGTGAAGGAGGAAAAAGAAAATGAAACATTCCATCAGTACAAAAAAAATGTCCAATATCCAGTGAGGACTCCAACAATAATGGTAAGCACCACACACGCACAAAAAAAAACAAAAACAAACAAACAAAGAAAAAGAAACGCCATGGTCTTGAGATAAGAAACATGACATAGCCCATAAAGAAAGAAAAGAAAAGAAGAGAAAAAATAGGTATATCTGGAGACAACAGCTTCAACAACCACACCCAAACAGAGAAATCGACCAAAAATAGTTAGGTAAGTAAAAATAATAATAATAATAATAATAATAATAATAATAATAATAATAATAATAATAAATGAAGGTAAAAATAATATATAAAAAGTAAACAATGTTTTGTGTTTTTTTCCCTCCTGCCCTGGCACAGTAAATATTGGGGTCATTCGAAAAGGAATTCACTTGGCCTAAGAGTTATGGGTTTCTCCGTCCTTGGAGTATATTGTCATGGGATCAACTATAGACTCTGTTCAAGATCATTTACCCTCCCGGTGGTCTTTTGTCGTGTTTGGGAGACTTCTGTTCTGTTCTGGGTGGTACAATCAGACCTCTGTGTCTAGAGATCTCAGTGTCTGCACAGATTCAGGGTTGGGACTTATGATGACGTCAGTCTTTGTGGTTCAGGAGTTCTGTTCTCTCAGTGTCATTTTAATCCATCTTCTGTGGTTGGTGGTCTTGGTCTTTGCACTGTACCTAGGATGGCACTTAGGATAGCATCTTTCTTTGTGCTTCCAGAAGCCAGATTTTGTGTTTGTTGGCCATCTTTCTGTCTTCCTCAGAGAAGTGTCTATTCATTTCTTCTCCCCATTTTTTATGGCTTTGTTTGGTTTTGGGGGGCTCCGTTTTCTGAGTGCTTTGTATGTTCTAGATATCAGTCCTTTATCTGATATGTCGAGTGAAATTATTTTTCCCATTCTTTTAACTGTCTTCTTGTGTTAAGTAGGGTCTCTTTTGCCATGCAGAAGCTTGTTAGTTTGATGTAATCCCATTTGTTTATGTTTGACGCTAAAACTCTTGCCATTGGTGCTCCATCTTCAAAGACCTTTTTGATATATAGCTCTTCGAGTGTTCTGCCTATTTTATTCTTAATAAACTTTATAGATTCTGGTCTGATTTTGAGGTCTTTGATCCATTTTGAGTTGACTTTTGTATAAGGAGTAAAGTATGGGTCAATTTTCACTTTTATACATGTGGTTTTCCAGTTGTAGCAACATCATTTGTTGAATAGACTTTCTTTGTTCCATTTCAAGTTCTTGCCTATTATCAAATATTAGTTGGCTGTATATCTGGGGATTTATGTCTGGTAATTCTGTTGTGACCCACTGGTCTAAGGTCCTGTCTCTTTTCCAATAGCATGTTCTTTTGATCATTATGGCTTTATAGTATAGTTTCAAGTTAGGTAGGGAGATCCCACCCAGCTTCTTGTTTTTCAGTATGTGTTTGGCTATCATGGGTCTCTTCTGATTCCAGATGAATTTTGTGATTGACTGTTCTAATTCTTTAAAGAATGATGTCTGAATTTGATACGGATTGCATTAAATCTACATAGTAGTTCGGGTAGGATAGTCATTTTGACTATGTTAATTCTAGCTATGCATGAGCATGGGATGTTCTTCCACTTCTTTAGATCCTCTTCAATTTCTTTCTGAAGTGTTTTGAAGTTTCCCTGGTATAGGCCTTTCACCTCTCTTGTAAGGCTGATTCCTAGGTACTTGATATTTTTGGATACTATTTTAAATGGAATTGTATTTTTAATCTCTCTCTCCTTGACTTCGTTGTTTGTGTATAGAAACGCTACTGTCTTTTGTGTATTTACTTTGTATCCAGCCACTTTGCTGTCTTGGTTAATTGCTTCTAGGAGTTTTACTGTGGACTCTTTAGAGTTTTCTATGTATATCATCATATCGTCTGCAAAAAAGGATAGTTTGAGTTCCTCTTTCCCAATTTGGATTCTTTTGATACCCTTCTCTTTCCAGATTGCTATTGCTAGGACTTCTAAAGTTATATTGAATAAGAGTGGAGAGAGTGGACAGCCTTGACTAGTTCCTGACCTTAGTGGAAATGCTTCTAACTTCTTGCCCTTAAGTATAATGTTGGCTGTTGGCTTTTCATAGATAGCTGTAACTATATTGAGGAAGGTTCCTTCTAATACTATTTTGCTGAGTGTCTTCAACATGAAAGGTTGTTGGATTTTGTCAAATGCCTTCTCTGCATTGATTGATATGATCATGTGGTTTTTGTCTTTCTTGTTGTTGATGTGATGTATAATGTTGATTGATTTGCATATGTTGAACCAACGTTGCATTCCTGGTATAAAACCCACTTGGTCATGATGTATGATCTTTTTGATGAAGTGCTAGATTTGGTTTGCTAAGATTTTGTTGAGTATCTTTGCATCTATGTTCATTAGTGAGATTGGTCTGTAGTTTTCTTTCTTGGTTGTCTTTGCCATCTTTGGGAATGAGTGTGATATTAGCCTCATAAAAGGAGTTGGGGAGGATTCCTGTTTTTTCTATGGTTTGGAAGAGCCTATGGAAAAGTGGTAGTAGGTCTTCTCGGAATGTTTGGTAGAATTCACCTGTGAATCCAACTTAGCCTGGACTTTTGTTCTTAGGGAGTTTCTTAATTACATCTTCAATTTCCTCTAAGGTGATTGGTCTGTTTAGGCTTTCTAGGTCTTCATTTTCCAGTCTCGAAAGATGGTATTTTTCCAGGAATCTGTCGATTTCTACTGGGTTCTCTATTCTAGCTGATTATAGTTGTTCATAGTATGATCTCATGATATGTTGTATTTCTTGGGGTTCTGTTGTAATCTCTCCCCTTTCATTTGTGATCCTACTGATTTGGGTGTTTTTCCTCTTTTACTTTTTTGGTGAGTTTTGCCAGTGGTTTTTCTATCTTGTTTTTTTTTTTTTTTTTTTTTTTTCGAAAAACCAACTCCTGATATCATTGATTTTTTGTATTGTTTTCTTATTTTCTATGTTGTTTATTTCTGCTCTGGTTTATTATTTTTTGCCTTCTGCTTGTGGTTGTATTTCTCTGCTGCTGTTGTTCCAATTCCTTGAGGTGATTGTTTAAACTATTGATTTTATCATTTTCCTGTTTCTTGACATAGGCCTGTATTGCTATGAGTTTCCCCCTAAGTAATGCTTTTGCTGTGTCCCACAAATTATGACAAGTTGTCTCTTCATTATCGTTTGTCTCAAAGAATCTTTTTATATCTTTCTTGAGTTGTTCTTTGATCCAGCTGTTGATGAGCAGTATGTTGTTTTATCTCCAGGTATTAGTTTTTCTCCATTGCTTTTTCTTGAAGTCAATTTTGACCTCTGTTGCTTAGTGATCTGATATAGTACTTCTAATGATCCTTATTTGTGGTCTTATATAGGTTGGCTTTGTGTCCTAAGACATGGTCTATTCTGGAGAAGGTTCCATGTGGGCTTGAGAAGAATGTGTATTCTGCTTTCTGGGGATGGAGGGTTCTATATAAGTCCATTAGCCCTAGATCTTCTAATTTTTCATTTAAAGCTCTTATTTCTTTGCTATTTTTCTGTTTGGTGGATCTATCCAGTTGTGATAGTGGAGTATTGAGGTCCCCTACTATTATAACATTTCCCTTCGTGTGTTTCTCCAGGTTTGCAAGCAGTTGCCTCATATATTTTGCTGACTCTACATTAGGTGCATAGATATTGACCAGGGTTAGTATTCTTGATCTAATGTTCCCCTGATAAGTAAGTAGTGATCCTCTTTGTCTCTGATCTCTTTCTTGAGGTTGAATGCAATTTGGTCTGATATAAGAATGGCTCTTTTTTGTTTTCCATTGGCCTGAATAATTACTTTCCATCCTTTTATTCTAAGCCTGTGCTTATCCTGTAGTTGTAGGTGTGTTTCTTGCAGACAGCAGAAGTCTGGTTTATTTTTCCTAATCCAGTTCTCTACTATGTGTCTTTTAATTGAAGAGTTTAGTCCATTAACATTTAGGGAGATTATTGAGAGAGAGGACTGTTGTGCAGTTGTGTTGTGTGGAGTGGTTGTTGTTACAATCGGGGGTTTGGATTGTGTAATTCCTCTCTGATTAGGTCATTTAGGATTGGCTTTGTTTGTACAAATAGTTCAAGTTCGTTCTTGTTTGAGAATGTTTTTAGTCTTCCCTCCCATATGAATGATAGTTTTTCTGGTATTGGACCCTCAGTTGGAAATCTCTTTCATTCAGTCATTTAAATATGTCATTCCACTGTCTTCTTGTTTGAATTATTTCAAATGGAAGATCTGGTTTGATTCTTATGTCCCTTCCTTTGTACTTGATTTTTTTTCTCCCTCATTGCTTTAAGGAATTCCTCTTTCTCTCTCTTTTTTTTATTTATTTTTTGCCATTTGGTGTACGATATGTCTTGGTGTTGGTTTATTAGGGTCTATTTTATTAGGGACTCTTTTTACTTCCTGGATTTGCACTGAAGTTTCTTTCCAGAGTGTGGGAAAGTTCTCTGTTATTATTTCCCTGACTACTTGTTCTTCCCCTTCCCCTATTTCCTCCCCTTCAGGTATACCCACAATTCTTAGATTGTTTCTTTTGTCTTTGTTCATTAGATACTGGATTTTTCCTTTCAGTGCTTTGCCTTCTATTTCTTTGTTGGTTTCTTGGTCATTTTTTGTTTGCAGTTTTGCTTCGAGTTCCTCAATGTGCTTCCCCAAACTCTGTGTTTCTGCTTGTAAGGCTTGTTACTTTGTCTTTTAATTCCTTCAATTCTTTTTGTATGGAATCTCTCATGTTCTTTAACATTTCTTCTTGATTTTGGCTGATTTGTTCACCCATAGATTTATTATACTCGGTAGCTAGCATTTCTTTCATTTCTTTTATCAATTCTTGCATTTCCTTCCTTATGGCTGCTTTTAGGTCTCCTTCCCATGTATCTGTGAGTTTTGGTGGACCTGGAAACTTGCTTGTTTCTCTCCAGATCTCCAGATGTTATGGTTCTCCTTAATTTACCCATATTTCTTTGCATTTATTGGTGTGGCTTGGAGTTCAGTGCCTTTCGAGTTCAGCCTGCTTTTGCCCCCTGTGGCGTGGGGATGGGTTCCCTCCCTAAGCATGGTTCTGGAGGGGTCTGTTGGGTGGGCTAACCGAGATTTTGCTCCTTCTATCTTCTCTAGTAGGGTCTGGTCTGATTTTTCCTTTTGTTGGCAGCTAGTGCCGTTCCACTCCTGGCCTCAGTGTTGGAGGTCTCTGTTGAGCCTAGCTCCCTGTCCTCCTCCTTTCACTGTGAGTCAGCGGAGCTCCACCCCCTCCGAGCCTCAGCTGAGGAAATTGTCACAGCCAATCCCACCTGGCGTTCTCTCTTCTCCCCTTGGGGTCCCAGGTCCATTCCAGGGCTCAGGGGGCAGGCTGCTCTAGGATATTCCCAAGGTCCCGGAATTAGACCAAAGTTCACTTGGTCTATAAGGTCTAGCCCTTCCCAGCAGCGCAGAGTGGGTCAGGCGCAGGGTTCTCTGGGTGCCCATGTGGGAGGTGGCCAGGTGGCTTACTCGTCCTGCCTGCAGTTGGATCGGGGGATCCCTGAATTCAGGTGTGGGGCTGCTGTGGAATGCGGGTCCAGCACCCACGTGGGGAGGTAGCCGAGTGGAGGGCACACTCACCCTGCCTGCAGCCGGAATTGGGGTCCCTGGGTTCAGGCGGCAGGACTTAGTTGGAGTTTGGTGGTCCGGTTCCCACGTGGGTAGGTGGCTGAGTTGCAGCCGGGTCAGGTGGGGGGGTCCCTGGGTTCAAGTGCAGGACTTAGGCGGAGTTTGGGGGTCCAGCGCCCATATGGGGAGGTGGCTGAGTGGCATGCGCACTCACCATGCTTGCAGCCAGTCCGTTGGGGGTCCCTAGGTTCAGGGATAAACTAATATTTTAAGCTGAAAATAGATTCTAGAGATACATTCTGGTTCTGGTAGGAATGTTTTCATGAATGAAGTTAGCCTGTACCATGCAACTGAACAGCATTGGTTATGAAGACTTATGATAGTGGATATAGGATTTAAAAAATGAAGGGAGCCATAGTTGAGTCTGAGCAGCACATTCTCTTACTAGTTACAACCTTAACCAACTTTTCTAACAGGTAAGATGGAGAATGTGGGGGTAATTCTGGAGCTCACTGGTTGGCTAGTTTCCTGGGAAAAGATGGTTGCCATGTTCAGCTTGCTCTCAAACGCCCACATTTCATGGTATTTGCTGACTGTGTGCATGCTGACCCTGAAATAATAGTCAGAAGCAACAGGCAGCACACAGGAAACCAGACAGAATCACAGTAGAAAGTGCATTTTGGCTGGGGACTGTTGAACAACTTCTCAGATCTTACTGACCTGCCAAGCTTCTAGCTCCCCACTGGTTTCCCTGCCACTTTTATTATCCAAAGTTTAACATAAATTACCTGAGGTTCAGGATTGATATAATTAAGGGTATTTGTGCTAATTAACTCAAAAAAGGTGAAGAAAAATATAAAATGTAATTTAACAGGCGTATGACAACAGGAAAATGTTACGACTAAGACAAAAATTAGATTTTCTCCATTTAGTAAACTAATTGATTAACCTGATCAGGGTAAGGGAATATGATCTTGACTTCTAGATAAAAAATATTAGAGGAATATTATTCAAAGTATATAAATCAGTGTGAGTTCTTTGTAATATTATACACACAGTAGGTTTACCTTAGAGATCAGCAACTTTTTGCTTATAAAATTTAAGTTTGGGGAATGGGAAGGGATAGAGTGTGATAAGGGACAATATTCAGGTGGCCTCAGGAACTATTTCTGGTTTTGTGTTTAGTGGTGATGCTTAATTATGTTCTAGGAGACCATGTGTATATCTAGGGATCAAACCAACACATTGAATGCTGACCACATGGAAGGCACTCTTCTAACTTCTGGACTATCTCTCTAGCCCCTAAAGCCTAAGTTTTTTATGAGCTATAGGCAAGTTCCCAAGCTTTTTCCTAAAAAAGATAGTTTTTATTAGATAAATAATAAACAAACCAATATTCCATTCCAGAGAGAAAAGTATTCTTACTTTTTATAGGTGTTTACTCAAGAATACTTCTAAACTTATCTGGGAAGATACTTATCAATATATATTTATAAAACATCATAGGTAAATGTCAGAAACATTGGATAATATTATCTCAATAGAAGCATACTCACCTTAATTTGGTACTCTTCCATTTATTACTTCACTAAGCTTCAAACAGTAAGTTGTAGATACTATTCCCTTCTGCCTATTTCTATCAAATAATTTGTTAGGTTGTCACAGGAAGCTTTTATTGATCACTATTGTATATTACTTTCTCTGTAACTCAAATATGTAAGCAACATTTGCATGAAAAATGAGTTCTAACCAAATAATAAAATTATACTTACAGAAAAATGGCTTATAAATATCTATGCAAAAATATACTTCAATGGTGGACAATCTTATTTTATTTTATTTTAAAAACCATTGCAATAAAGTAGTTAACAAACTACACAATTAAATCCAGAATAGGATAAAATTTGAATGATCAGAGCTGGAAAGATAGCACTGTGTTTTGAGTTCTTGCCTTAAAAATGCTAATCTGGGGCTGGAGCGATAGTACAACAGTAGGGCCCTTGCTTTGCACGTGGCTGACCTAGTACAGACCTGGGTTTGACCCCTGGAGTCACATATGGTCCTCCAAGCTAGGAGCACTTTCTGAGTGCACAGCCAGAAGTAACCCCTGAGTGTCACTGGATGTGGCCCATAATAAAAAACAATAACACAAATAAAAAACAAAGGCAACTGTGTGTTTAATTTCCAGCACAAAATATGGTCCATCATGGCCCACCAGTAGTGAACTATAAGCACAGAAACAGAAATAAGCCCTGATCATCATTGGGTGTAGCTCCAAAACCAAAAGCCAAAATACAATATTCACATATTGGAAGATAAAGTAAACACAGAAGATCCTATGATTGTGTTTTTATAAAATTTTTTGTCCTGAATTTTCCTAAATTGGCAGAAAAACTTAGAGGTGAAAAAATACAAACAGCATGGGGAGAGGAGAAAAATAAGCAACATATTTTCTCACTTATCTGTGGTAGAAAGGGAATCAAAACAAGGAACTAAATAATATTAATCAATAACAAAACTCTTGATAGGAATACAAGCTAAGAACTGTAGATTAGGGGGTAAAAATTGATGTGAGCCAGGTGCATGGGTCGAGTATCTTGGCCATTTTGGTGGTGATGAGATGAAATAACTGTAAAACTAAGACCATAAATGTCAACACTATTGTAAACACCTTACCTTAAATATAATAAAATTTAAACAAATGCCAAGGGTTACAGATATATCCCTTCAGTAGAATCTGAAAGAAGTAGCTTTGAATTAAAGATTACTTCACTGTTATACTACTGTTTTGTATAAATATATATTACTTGTTGAACAAATTAATCAAACTCCTAGAGTTCCTTCACAGCCTCTATCATTAAAAGATATTTATATGAAGGCCAAATGTTACCATTACTCTAAGTAAGACTCTGCATCAGTAATGATTCCAGCAGGAAATGATAATTAAGAAAATCTAAAAGAGTTGCAAAATCAATGAAAAGCAGTAAGAGAAATTTAAAAGAAACATTAAAACTAAACATATATGACATAGGTCAGAAGGCAGGATATTTGACTTGCATGCTGAGTGGCGTAAATTCCTCAAACATTTTATGGGTCTCCAAGCTGCCAGGAATGATTCTGAACACAGAGACAGTAGTAATTTTTGAGGACTACAAGATGTAACACAAAAATAAGCAAACAAAGAACTGCATGGATGGATGATAGATAGATAGATAGATAGATAGATAGATAGATAGATAGATAGATAGATAGATAGATAGATAGATACATAGACAGACATGAAAAGAGGAGCTATAACTGAGAAGAGATATTTGAATATATTTTACAGTATCTAGCCAAATTTAGTGTAGGCATGAGAACTAATGCTTATCTTATGACTCAGAGTCAGCAGAAGAAGTGAGAAATTAGTTTTTTCCTGTAGCCCATTCGGGAAAGCTGAAGGTAAAGGCATGGGCTACCTACCTCTCTGTTCTTCTAACTTTAGATCTTTTACTAGGCATTCCCATTGACTTTGCACAGCCAGTTAGAGATCAGGAGGGCTCAATGCATATTGTTCATAAACCACTGAACAAAGAAAAAGAGAAGTACATAAAAATAGTTTGCTTGATACATAAAACAAAAAAGATGAAATATTGTTTTTCCAGATCACAGATACTCTTAGGAATAGACTCTACTATATGTAGGAAGTAGATGGTTTATAACAATATGGCATCATAATGTCTCCATACAGCCAGCCATTCACCACAAGCACAAACACAAACACACACACACACAACATCCACACATTTAAAACAGTGGGAGAGGTTATAAATGGTGATAAAGTTGTACATAAACTAAAAGAAGGGGAAATGGTATGTGAGATATGTCTGTGGGTGCCGATTCTTCTTTAGAGACAAACCCATATTTTAAGTGTCACGATTTGAACAATTAAAAATTAAACCATGATTAAAGCTTGCGAATGGAGTAAACTCCATAACATTTTTGTTCTCTTGTTATATTATTATGTACTTGTTTTTCTGATTATAACTTACATTTATGTGATGCCATATGCCAATAGATCAAACAATTTACATATGTCTTTTCAATCACACATGAATCCTTAAAATTAGAGCTTTAGTTTGTTTTTTTTTTAAATATCATCTGACTGTTAAGAATGGCGTACTATTCACTTCTAGATGATTGGATTGTATAAGGTGACAAGTGATTTTTCAGCCTCCTTAATCATCACCACAAAGGAGGTTTTATGGATTTTAATAGAAAAGACAGTGAGCTTTGTCTCAAAATATTTCTTTAATGCCCTAATTTCTTAAAATTAATGCTATCAATAGATTCCAGTGGCACACACATATCATTTTAATTTATTAAATTTCACTAACTAAGCATTAATATCACAATTCCTGTGTCCACCAGTATTGGATTCTGAGAGCAGGTAGCAAAACTTGCTTACAAAGGAACTCAACCTAAATGAACATACATACCTAAATGCATCACCTACTTCATTCAGTATTAGGATACCCTCTGTCATTATCCCTCCACTTCCTTCCCTGAATCCCATATACAAATTTGATAGGGTGAATTGTGCTTAACATGTTATTAAATGTAGAGAATTAGTACATTTTGTTTAAGAGTAGTTCTATTCCAATTATTTAAAATATTTTTAGAAGAGGAATTCATTGGGTGTTTAAAAATAAAAAGGAATTCTTCATTGATGTAACTGAGAAGACATTGGTTGAACCCAGGAGAAGGAAGAAACACAAAATCCCAGATTCCTCTGATCATCCAGCTGTCTTTTTTATTAAATAGTTTTTGTTATTTAACCCAATGTGGTTTAAAAAGTTATTCATAATTAAGCTTTAGACATACAGTGTTCCAGCACCCATCACACCGCTAGTGTCAACTTCCCTCCACCAATGTTCCCAGAGAGACAATCACATACCATAACCACCAACAACCCACCCCAGCCTGCCATTATAATGGGCACCTTTTTAAGTGTAGTTGTTAAAGTTTAGACTTCGTAATTTCATTGTTTTTACTCCATGGCTTGGATATTTACTTGTGTCCTTTTTTAACACCACCAAGGCAGCTGATTCCCCTTGGTCTCTGTCCCCCATTATTTCACATATCTTTATCCTCCACTCAATTTCTTTCCTTCTCCTCACTATACTCATTATAAACTATACTATACTATATACTATACTATACTATACTATACTATACTATACTATACTATACTATACTATACTATACAATCCCCATTTAACCCATTGCATTCCTTCATGCAGTTATTCCAAATACCACATATAGGGAATATCATCCTGTGTTGATCTTTCTTCTTCTGACTTACTTCATTTAAAATAGCTTCCAGTTCCATCCATGTTGACTCTCTTTTGACTACTTTATGGGCATAACAAGTCACATGTTTATCCAGCAACCCTATTTCATATCTTCCCAAATAAAAGAGAAGGGTTTCTCTTCACATATGATATAGTAATGAAACAAAGGACTCATGCTGTGCCAACCTAAAACATGCACCAACTGCTGGACTATTATTTCTTCTGTCAAGGCCAGGGGGTGGCATGTGTAGAAGCCAAATAGCCAAGCAGAATGAAAGTGTCTAGTTCATGCAAAGTTATACTTCACATCTAGGATCAATGAAGTTGAGAGTCATGATGCCATATAAAGAGTTGTTTGTGTGTAAACAGTGTGATTTAGTCCAAATTGATTCACATTTTGTCCAATCTATAAAAGTCTTAAAAGAAATAAAAAATAAAAGCTTTGAAAACCTATTTCAGGGATAACATGCCTGAAGTAGAATTGCATGGACTCCTTCCATGCTTGTTAAATTAGTTTCTATAAAAATTATCTACGTTTATGTCTTTGTTTCCACTATACCCTGTCATGTGAGCCTTTTCTGTCTCATATATTTATAAAGCCATGACCGTTCTCTCTTTTTATTGCCTTTGCCTTTGAGAAATTAGAAATTGCAAATGTTTCCAGGTTGTTTTTCCCTGCTCAAAAGCTCTGTTTCTTGTACTGGAGAAACACAAATCATTATATATTTGTATAGGCCAGACCTTTTTACTAGTCATCCTGCCAGTGCATCAAGAGGAAAAAGAAAGAATGAGAGGACATGGAACAGGGGGAAAGCCTGGATGAACACAAATCAGAGCAATCACAACTGTTCATTTATTCCTTTCTTTTCTCTACATAGACACATCTCCACTATTACTCAGTTTAAAATGAATAAATGTGCTTGTGGTTTTCTGTGAATTAACTGTCTGAAGTAACCTATATTACTTTTCATCCCCATGATCAAATACCATAATATAATCAGAATAGGAAGCCAAAATATAACATACCCTAGCAATGTTAATTATTTCTACTATACTACTCACATAAGTATAACTATCCCAATTTTTGCTCATTAAAATGTGTATAGTTAGCCAAAGAACTAGTTAAAGGGGCTTATTGCATAATTTACATGTGAGAAGCTAGTATGATCCCACAAGCACAAAACCAGGAGCAAACTCTGAACATTGCTAGTGTGATTCCTTAAATATACAACACATACATACACACAAGGCATACTGGTGAGAATAAAGACAGGCAAACTAGAATGAGGAAGGGGAGAAATATTATTTCTTATTTGCAATTTGATTCTTCATTATCTTCCATTTACCAACTAAATAGAACTTACATAATCATTTCGTAATGCCATTATCTTCAACTCCTTAATGATATCACTTCTTAACTTCTCATTGTTTTAAAGCTGTGCCTTTTAGAACAGGCCAACCAAGCCTAGAGACTAAAAGCCTCCATGATGCAATTTAACAAAGATTCCACATCACTTCTGCAAGACCCACCATTCACTAGCAGTGGATGGTGCAACTCTTAGTTCAGTTCCCAGCATAATGTATCATTGTCAGAAACTGTTAACTTAGGATAATTGTTTTTGCACTATCCTGGTTATTTTTGCACCAAGGAAAATCTTATTTGATAAATAGCACAAAAGGAGAATGGGGTCAATGTGAGATAATATGTCTAAAGGGGGAAATATTTCTGTAGAAATAGCACAAAGGTCATTGTGGTTTCAGAGTGATAAAAGTCAGAGATCTTCAAACACTCATCATCAATCCTTGATCAACCATTTCCATTTCATGAGCATCATGGTCAAGGTCAGAGGTTAAAAACATCCAAGATCAATCAACAATAAGTCAAAAGTCAACCCCCCAAAAATGGAAAAGATTTTAAATCAAATTATTACACTGGGAATCTAAGAATGAAACAAGGAGCACAGGTCACAGCTGGTAGGAATGAAGCTAATGATGGAAGATGCATGGAGGCCCTGAGTCATAGACCAAAGAATAAAAAAAAGGTACAAAGCATGGAACATCATGAGTCAGTCATCCACTGGACAGCAATCACAGACAGCCTTCCATAAAAGAGTCTGCACTTGGGAGGTGCTGAATGTCCACACTATAGCAGTTAAAAGCTTTAAACTTAGTAGTGACCTAGAGTGCTTCAGTGCCTAGAACTTGACATCTGGGAGTATAGCAGACACATGGACCCTACAGCTGTAGCTTTAACAAAATTCAGGTCCTACCCCAGAAGGAGGGACATTTTTCTAAATTGTGATGATGTAAGAAAAAGACAAGTTGAGCAAAGAGCAGAAAGCATGTCAATTATATTCTTTTCCATTTAAGATGTGGCTTATAGATCTTCAAGTCATTTGTTATTTTAATAAATGTTCCATGTGAACTTGAGAAAGAAAATTCTATATTCTGCCACTTTGAGAACAGGAAATCCATGAAAGCTAAAGATACTCAGCTGTTTGGTGGAAAACAGGTTTCTATTGAAAAATAAACAGAAAATTGAAGAAAGCAGATTGGTTTACATGGTAGACTTTAGTACAGGGTAGAACTTTGGGTTGAGAAGATCAGCAATAAACTGAGATAAAGTTTCTTTTTTTTATTT
This sequence comes from Suncus etruscus, assembly GCF_024139225.1. Lineage (NCBI taxonomy): Eukaryota > Metazoa > Chordata > Mammalia > Eulipotyphla > Soricidae > Suncus > Suncus etruscus. The sequence continues at coordinate 48,728,893 of NC_064860.1, read as the reverse complement.
TTATAGTTCTTTTTTTTGTATTTTATTAAAACACCTTGATTACAAACATGATTGTGGTTGGGTTTCAGTCATGTAAAGAACACCCCCATCACCAGTGCAACATTCCCAACACCAGTGTCCCAAATCTCCCTCCTCCCCTTGTACCCTTTGTACCTGCTTGTACCCTAGACAGGCTTTCTATTTTCCTCATACATTCTCATTGTTAGGATAGTAGTTATTTCTCTAACTAAACTCATCACTCTTTGTGGTGAGCTTCATGAGGTGAGCTGTAACTTCCAGCCCTCCTATCTTTTGTCTCTGAAAATTATTATTGCAAGGATGTCTTTCATTTTTCTTAAAACCCAAAGATGAGTGAGACCATTTTGTGTGTGTCTCTCTCTCTCTGACTTATTTCACTCAGCATAATAGATTCTATGTACATAAAAAGCATCAGGCAAAATAATAGTTATAATTCCAAAAATATTTTATAGTGGACTTTGAACTTATTTCATTTGTATTTTAAACCAATCTAATTTTATTGCTGTATAGTAATATCTAAATATTTTGTAATGGTAGGATTGATAAGTCTTGCAAAATTATATAATAATACAAAGTTAAAACAATAAGTAAATAATTAAGGGCTTTTTTCAATATTCTTTAAAGTTGATTTTCTCATATTGTTAGCATATATTTAGTATGAGATTTGTAAAATATAGTTATAAAGACATATATTTATATTTGTGTATTACATTGAGTTTGAGAAACACTAATAAACATTAAATTGAATTCTTTACTTCAGAACTAATGTCACCAAAATCTTCCAGAATGGGATATATTTGTATTCTTCTCCCAAATTTTTATGTTGTATAATTTATTCTTTAGCACATATTGACATCTTTCCTGGTGCCAGTATGTATTAGAGCATCAGTTTGGAAGAGTCTATGTTAGTTTACTGGTGATTTGTTCTTAAGACTCAAATTCGGACAGGAGAGATAGCACAGCAGTAGGGCATTCACCTTGCATGATGCTGACTGAATGTGGCCCAAATACAAAACAAAAAATTCAAATAGCCTTACTGACTCTATTTAGCAAATGAAAAAGGTCTGAAATGAAATAAAAAAAAATAATTAGCAATACCAATTTTTTACTAAAGTGAGCCAAGGAGGTGAAAATACCTTGTGTTTTTTAATTTATGTAAATGATATTCATTAGTATGTTTTGGCATAAACTGTATTTTAGTATGCTAAGTACTGCTAATCATCAAAGTAGAATAGTCATCAAAATGACATATCTAAAAATGCATGTTCTTTGTATATATATTTATCTATATTAAAATAAAGCTTACATAATAATAAATATAAAGTCAATGCTGTTATTGAACATCTTCAGGCTTGCAATTATATTGTGCAGATCTATGTAAGGTTTAAATTGGGATAATTAGTTTTCTCACTTTTAATCTTTGTAGAATAAAGGGGGTAGAGGATTTTCCACTTGAGGTTGTATTATTCACTGCATCTCAGAAATGTCATATTTAACAGATTCATTTATGTTCTTAGATTTAATTATGTTCTTAGCTCTAATTTCTTGCTTACCACATCCCTTTATAAGACCATGACTGGAAAATAAAGGACCAAGATGGAACACAAAATATATGCTCATTATTATCCTAAGCACTGATTCTGAATCTTTTATGTTACTCTGCAAATGAAGCAAGCAATCAATGCATATGATCAAAAAAGCAAATGTGAAATCTTGCATTTCTTACTCCCTTTCTTGTTCACTTTACTAGCATTCCTAATAGAAATACCCATATTCCAAATTCAGTTTATTGTGACCTCAAATATGAGTACAGCCTAACTGTTGAACTAGAACTGTCATTAAAATGTCACAGCTAAATGTTAAAAGCAGGTGCTAGAAGATGGTACAGTTAACTTTTATGAGATTTCCAAGAAAGCAGTTGAGAGGGTTTTGTTTTGTTCTGGTTTTGTCTATTCATATGACTCTTAAGAACTGTCACCATTTACGCAAAAACAATGCAAATTGAAAAGTACACCAAAGCTTGATTTAAACTTACCAAATGACTGAAAAAAAATATAACCAGTTTCCAAAAGATGAATAACCAGAAAACAACTTCAAACAGAGCTTACGCTATATGTTTTGTTAAAACTAGGAAAATAAAAGAAACCCAGAATATCCAAATATTTTGCAAACACGCCTAGACTTTTCATTTGGTTCAAGTCCCTGATTTATAGACATTATAAACAATGGGGCCAAGCAATAGGCTGCTGGAGCTTCTTCAAAAGAATGATGCAAATAGCAGGAAGAAAATTAATAAGCAACAGATGCATGCATGAGCTTTCTCTGTATCTGGCTGTGAGTACACCATGTGCTGGTTCATTTGTGCATGTTTCTTTAACACGTGCATCATTTGTTTCTGTTTATATCAAACAAAGAATGCCATGGATATTATCAATGACTATATTAACAGAAAAAAAAAGACATAACCACTGTGAAAAAAATACAATTATTCTCTTAACTAGAACATAACATAACTTTCAACCTCAACAAGAAGTGTCAAATAAGAAAAGTCAAAGCAATTGTTTACAAAAAAATTGTTTACAAAATCAAATGATGCATATGACTGGGAGGAAATTTTATAATGTGTGAATCAATGCTATCCCCGGATTCACTTTCTTTTAAGGCCACTTGCTTTATGGTGTTCTGAGAGCAAATTTCCAAATAGAAAGTCTTCTAATTGGCTCCAAATAGGTTCTACCATAACCCTTTACCAATATAGTTACTTGTAGAAATATGGTACAATTTAGATACAACCAGATACAAAGAGATATCCCCAATTTTCAAAGAAAAAATAAGTTTAAGATTGAGTCATTTATGCTTCACATTGTTGTCTTTGTACTCCTTTATTCATGAGTTCTAAAATTATTCAGGAAATTCCAATTGGGCATCAGTTATTAGTAGTTGGAAGAGTCAGGTTATAATAACAAGGATAAGAGACTCAATTCTTATTTTTATGGAATTTTAGATCTTGCTTAAAAACCTAAAAATAAAATATTCAAGAGAAATTAAAAATTAATTTAGCATTTATAATTTTATAGATATAGATTTTTCATGGATTAATTTTATTACTCTCTATTGAAGACTAATTTATTTGATTTATTCATTCAAAATTCACATAATATTGCATAGCAACAATTTATTTATTTATTTTTTATTTATTTAAACACCTTGATTACATACATGATTGTGTTTGGGTTTCAGTCATAAAAGGAACACCACCCATCACCAGTGCAACATTCCCATCACCCAAGTCCCAAATCTCCCTCCTCCCCACCCAACCCCCGCCTGTACCCTAAACAGGCTCTACATTTCCCTCATACATTCTCAATATTAGGACAGTTCAAAATGTAGTTATTTCTCTAACTAAACTCATCACTCTTTGTGGTGAGCTTCCTGAGGTGAGCTGGAACTTCCAGCTCTTTTCTCTTTTGTGTCTGAAAATTATTATTACAAGGGTGTCTTTCATTTTTCTTAAAACCCATAGATGAGTGAGACCATTCTGCGTTTTTCTCTCTCTCTCTGACTTATTTCACTCAGCATAATAGATTCCATGTACATCCACATATAGGAAAATTTCATGACTTCATCTCTCCTGACAGCTGCATAATATTCCATTGTGTATATGTACCACAGTTTCTTTAGCCATTCGTCTGTTGAAGGGCATCTTGCTTGTTTCCAGAGTCTTGCTATGGTAAATAGAGCTGCAATGAATATAGGTGTAAGGAAGGGGTTTTTGTATTGTATTTTTGTGTTCCTAGGGTATATTCCTAGGAGTGGTATAGCTGGATCGTATGGGAGCTCGATTTCCAGTTTTTGGAGGAATCTCCATATCGCTTTCCATAAAGGTTGAACTAGACAGCATTCCCACCAGCAGTGGATAAGAGTTCCTTTCTCTCCACATCCCCGCCAACACTGTTGATTCTCATTCTTTGTGATGTGTGCCATTCTCTGTGGTGTGAGGTGGTATCTCATCGTTGTTTTGATTTGCATCTCCCTGATGATTAGTGATGTGGAACATTTTTTCATGTGTCTTTTGGCCATGTGTATTTCTTCTTTGTCAAAGTGTCTGTTCATTTCTTCTCCCCATTTTTTGATGGGGTTAGATGTTTTTTTCTTGTAAAGTTCTGTCAGTGCCTTGTATATTTTGGAGATTAGCCCCTTATCTGATGGGTATTGGGTGAATAGTTTCTCCCACTCAGTGGGTGGCTCTTGTATCCTGGGCACTATTTCCTTAGAGGTGCAGAAGCTTCTCAGCTTAATATATTCCCATCTGTTAATCTCTGCTTTCACTTGCTTGGAGAGTGCAGTTTCCTCCTTGAAGATGCCTGTAATGTCCTGGAGTGTTTTGCCTATGTGCTGTTCTATATATCTTATGGTTTGGGGGCTGATATCGAGGTCTTTAATTCATTTGGATTTTACCTTTGTACATGATGTTAGCTGGGGGTCTAAGTTTAATTTTTTGCAAGTGGCTATCCAATTGTGCCAACACCACTTGTTGAAGAGGCTTTCCCTGCTCCATTTAGGATTTCCTGCTCCTTTATCAAAAATTAGATGGTTGTATCTCTGGGGAACATTTTCTGAGTATTCAAGCCTATTCCACTGATCTGAGGACCTATCCTTATTCCAATACCATGCTGTTTTGATAATTGTTGCTTTGTAGTACAGTTTAAAGTTGGGAAAAGTAATTCCTCCCATATTCTTTTTCCCAATGATTGCTTTAGCTATTCGAGGGTGTTTATTGTTCCAAATGAATTTCAAAAGTGTCTGATCCACTTCTTTGAAGAATGTCATGGGTATCTTTAGAGGGATGGCATTAAATCTGTATAATGCCTTGGGGAGTATTGACATTTTGATGATGTTAATCCTGCCAATCCATGAGCAGGGTATGTGTTTCCATTTCCGTGTGTCCTCTCTTATTTCTTGGAGCAGAGTTTTATAGTTTTCTTTGTATAGGTCCTTCACATATTTAGTCAAGTTGATTCCAAGATATTTGAGTTTGTGTGGTACTATTGTGAATGGGGTTGTTTTCTTAATGTCCATTTCATCCTTATTACTATTGGTATATAGAAAGGCCATTGATTTTTGTGTGTTAATTTTGTAGCCTGCCACCTTGCTATATGAGTCTATTGTTTCTAGAAGTTTTTTGATAGAGTCTTTAGGGTTTTCTAAGTAGTGTATCATGTCATCTGCAAACAGTGAGAGCTTGACTTCTTCCTTTCCTATCTGGATTCCCTTGATATCCTTTTCTTGCCTAATCGCTATAGCAAGTACTTCCAGTGCTATGTTGAATAGGAGTGGTGAGAGAGGACAGCCTTGTCTTGTGCCAGAATTTAGAGGAAAGGCTTTCAGTTTTTCTCCATTGAGGATAATATTTGCCACTGGCTTGTGGTAGATGGCCTTCACTATATTGAGAAAGGTTCCCTCCATTCCCATCTTGCTGAGAGTTTTGATCAAGAATGGGTGTTGGATCTTATCAAATGCTTTCTCTGCATCTATTGATATGATCATGTGGTTTTTATTTTTCTTGTTATTGATGTTGTGTATTATGTTGATAGATTTACGGATGTTAAACCAGCCTTGCATTCCTGGGATGAAACCTACTTGATCGTAGTGGATGATCTTCTTAACGAGGCATTGAATCCTATTTGCCAGGATTTTGTTGAGGATCTTTGCATCTGCATTCATCAGTGATATTGGTCTGTAATTTTCTTTTTTGGTAGCATCTCTGTCTGTTTTAGGTATCAAGGTGATGTTGGCTTCATAAAAGCTATTTGGAAGTGTTTCTGTTTGTTCAATTTCATGAAAGAGTCTTGCCAAGATTGGCAGTAGTTCCTCTTGGAAAGTTTGATAGAATTCATTAGTGAATCCATCTGGACCTGGGCTTTTGTTTTTCGGCAGACATTTGATTACTGTTTTAATTTCATCAATGGTGATGGGGGTGTTTAGATATGCTACATCCTCTTCCTTCAACCGTGGAAGATTATAAGAGTCCAAGAATTTATCCATTTCTTCCAGGTTCTCATTTTTAGTGGCGTAGAGTTTTTCAAAGTAGTTTCTGATTACCCTTTGAATCTCTGTCATATCAGTAGTGATCTCTCCTTTTTCATTCCTGATACGAGTTATCAAGTTTCTCTCTCTCTCTTTCTTTGTTAGGTTTGCCAGTGGTCTATCAATCTTGTTTATTTTTTCAAAGAACCAACTTCTGCTTTCGTTGATCTTTCGGATTGTTTTTTGAGTTTCCACTTCGTTGATTTCTGCTCTCAGCTTTGTTATTTCCTTCTGTCTTCCTATTCTTGGGTCCTTTTGTTGAGCATTTTCTAGTTCTATTAGCTGTGTCATTAAGCTACTCAGGTAAGCTCCTTCTTCCTTCCTGATGTGTGCTTGCAAAGCTATAAATTTTCCTCTCAGTACTGCTTTTGCTGTGTCCCATAAGTTCTGAGAGTTTGTGTCTTTATTGTCATTTGTTTCCAGGAACCTTTTTATTTCCTCCTTGATTTCATCTCGGACCCACTGGTTATTGAGCATGAGGCTGTTTAACTTCCAGGTGTTAAAGTGTTTCTTCTGAGTCCCTTTGGAGTTCACAAATAATTTCAGAGCCTTGTGGTCAGCGAAGGTAGTCTGCAAAATTTCTATCCTCTTGATCTTATGGAGGTATGTTTTATGTGCCAGCATGTAGTCTATCCTGGAGAATGTCCCATGTACATTGGAGAAGAATGTGTATCCAGGTTTCTGGGGATGGAGTGTCCTATATATATCCACTAGGCCTCTTTCTTCCATTTCTCTCCTCAGGTCTAGTATATTCTTGTTGGGTTTCAGTCTGGTTGACCTGTCCAGTGTTGACAAAGCCGTGTTAAGGTCCCACACAATTATTGTGTTGTTGTTGATATTATTTTTCAGATTTGTCAACAGTTGTATTAAATATTTTGCTGGCCCCTCATTCGGTGCATATATGTTTAGGAGAGTGAATTCTTCCTGCTCTACGTACCCCTTGATTAATATAAAATGTCCGTCTTTGTCCCTTACAACCTTCCTGAGTATAAAGTTTGCATTATCTGATATTAGTATGGCCACTCCAGCTTTTTTATGGGTGTTGTTTGCTTGGATAACTTTTCTCCAGCCTTTTATTTTGAGTCTATGTTTGTTCTGACTATTCAGGTGCGTTTCTTGTAGGCAGCAGAAGGTTGGATTGAGTTTTTTGATCCATTTAGCCACTCTGTGTCTCTTAACTGGTGCATTTAGTCCATTGACGTTGAGAGAAAGAATTGTCCTGGGATTTAACGCCATCTTTATTTCAAAATTTGGTGTGTCTTTTGGGTAGTCTTGTCTTAGATTAGGTCTTTCAGTTTTTCTCTTAAGACTGGTTTTGTGTCTGTGAAGTTTCTGAGCTGTTTTTTGTTTGTGAAACCATGTATTCTTCCATCAAACCGGAAAGTGAGTTTTGCTGGGTATAGTATTCTGGGTGAAGCATTCATTTCATTCAGTCTTGTCACAATATCCCACCACTGCTTTCTGGCATTGAGTGTTTCTGGTGACAGGTCTGCTGTAAATCTCAGGGAAGCTTGCTTGAACATGATTTCCCCTTTTGATCTTGCTGTTTTCAGAATTCTGTCTCTATCTGTGGGATTTGTCATTGTGACTAGGATGTGTCTTGGGGTGGTTTTTCTGGGGTCTCTTTTGGTTGGTACTCTTCGGGCATGCAGGATTTGATCACATATATTCTTTAGCTCTGGAAGTTTCTCTTTAATGATGTTCTTGACCATTGATTCTTCCTGGAAATTTTCTTCCTGGGTCTCTGGGACTCCAATGATTCTTAAGTTGTTTCTGTTGATCTTATCATAGACTTCTATTTTTGTCTGTTCCCATTCTTTGACTAATTTTTCCATTGTCTGCTCATTTGCTTTAAGTTTTTTGTCCAATCTCTCCTGCTGTATGGAATTGTTATGTATCTCATCTTCCACAGCACCAAGTCTATTCTCAGCTTCTGATACCCTGTCCCAGAGCTTATCCATTTTGTCATTCACTTCGTTTACTGACTTTTTCAGTCCTGTTAGTTGACATGTTATTTCAGTTTGGAGTTTTGTCATTTCTGCCTTCATGTTTTCTTGGTTCTTATTAGTGTTCTGTTCAACTCGATCCATGGTTTCTTGGAGTCTGTTGAGCACCTTCCATATTGCTAGTCTAAAGTCCTTATCTGAGAGGTTGATTAGTTGTTCAGTCATTATCTGGTCCTCAGAATTGTCATCTTCATTCTCTATGTCTGATGCTGGCCTGCGTTGTTTCCCCATTGTCACACTTGTATTGTGGGTTTTTCTACGTGTTGTGGTGGTATTCATTGTCTATATGATGTAGGCAGCACACTCCTCTGGCTCCTCCCTTTCTGGATGGGCTGACTTGCCTCTAAGGGAGGGGAGTCCTCCTTGGATGAAGCCTCACACTGGGTCAAATCTTAGGCCCGAGCATGCAACAGAGAAGACAGTCCAGAGAGAAATGTGTGCTTCTGTGATATAGCGCCGTTCTTAGTGTGATTTTTCCTTCTTGTTGCAATGGAGTTCTTTCCTTAGAAAGAGTGCACGGCTGTGTAGTGAAGCAGAGCGGCCGTGCTCCTCTGAGCCTCTTTTTGCCCCACTCGCAAGAGTTTCACGCAAGAGGACAGTAGACAGACATAGACAGGTCACACTCACAGTCTTTCACAGTTGAGCCCCACTGGGCCGGTGTACTTTCGCGGATTTTCCCCGCCTGGTGTCACACACAGGGAGCCGGGTTTTGCAAAGCTTAGCCGGTTTTTATGCTCTGAAGTCCCTCCCTGAAAATGGCGTCTGGGCGAGCGAGGTTTCTGGAGGATCTTTTTGCCCCACTCGCAAGAGTTTCACGCAAGAGGACAGTAGACAGACATAGACAGGTCACACTCACAGTCTTTCACAGTTGAGCCCCACTGGGCCGGTGTACTTTCGCGGATTTTCCCCGCCTGGTGTCACACACAGGGAGCCCGCAACAATTTATTTATACTCAATCGGACTACAGCATCCTAAACTATGAGAGTTTTAAAGAAAAAAATATCTTAGCTCTACAAAAGTTCAAAGGCAACTAAGTGAAGATATGCAAGTTCACACAAATATGATGTGTTCATTTCAGCACATAGTAGGAATTTAAAAGAAAAGGTTCACTTATGTAACACATGGGAGGCCAAAGAAATATGTGGTTATGAGGAATCCAAATAATAATGCCTGATCCAACTGGACAAGTTTCCATGAAGAGTTTGCATTGATTAGAACTTTAAGGAATGAATTCATATTTCTCAGATGATAAAGGGATTCATATTCTAGAAAGGGACAAGAAACTAAGGTAATGTTTTACCAGAAATATTTAAATGAATCACTTAGCATCAACCTGAAGTTCACCTTGTGTGGAATTCTATTTTAGACAAATTTACTCTACACATGTCTTCAGTAGAAGTTTGATTTCCATGCAAATTCATTTGAGTTTTTCTGCAAAGAATAGTGGAAACAAGAAATGAAAAATTGAAGAGCAATAGCAATAAGTGATGGGGAGAGGGGAACAAGGGGCAGTACTATAAAAACATCAAAGAGAGTAAACGAGATAAGGATGAGTTATCACAAGTCTTGCAACTACATTTTGGTTTATGATTAGAAACAGCCAAGGTTCTGAGCTGAGAGAGGCTTTGTTTGGCAATTATGATATTTTGAATTAACTCAGCCTTATGTGATTGTTAATAATAATAATAATAATAATAATAATAATAATAGTGGGTTGATAAATAAAGACTACCTCAGGTTCATTTTCTACCTAGCAAACACAGGAGTGTCTACAGAAATACAGTAAAACCATACTGATGAAAGCTCATCAATATAATATAAAATAGATATAAAAGTGTGATGTCAGAATTATAGGAAATACTAACAAAATACACTTAATGACAAGTATTTAAATGGCAAGAAATATGATATTGAAAGTTGCTGGTGATTAAAAGATAATTTTGTATTCAATCTACACTATTGATTATCAAATGAAGATGCATATCACAGTACATTATTTGATAGGTTGCTTCAATATTTTGAATATCAAAAAATATAAACTCTACTCAATAGAATTTTGAGAGATCCAAACATGATCTCCTTTCCCTACCTATAGTTTCTGAAATCTAAACGTACTTATAGAGAAGAGACTTTTTTTTGTTTGTCTGTTTTTGGGTCATACCCGGCAGTGCTCAGGGGTTACTCGTGGCTCTACACTCAGAAATCGCTCCTGGCAGGCTTGGGGGACCATATGGTGGGATGCTGGAATTTGAACCACTGTCCTTCTGCATGCAAGGCAGAATGCCCTACCTCCATGCTATCTCTCTGACCCCGAGACAATTATTTTAAGTTGAATTCACCAAGTTCCATTTCACCTTGTCTACAGATGGCCCAGATGACTGTAGGGGAATAACAGAAGGCAAGTTTGTTTTTGTACATACACAGGAAGCTTGACATTTAGTTTGGAGTCATTTAGTGCTGCCTATTCTCCACCTCCCAACTTTAGAAAATATTCTCTTTAAAATAGGTAGAAAGATGTTTGATGCTTGGACACCAACAAGTGCCAGTCCTAATATGATATCCTGACAATGAGGAAAATGGGAACAACTTGACCAAAGAGCAAGTTATCCCACCTCACCAGCTAATGATAAGACAAAATCAGAAGACTTGTCACCCTTTGTTCTATCCAAATGCCAAGATCGCGATTTACAGATGACTGGCTGACTGAACCATGACAGGACAGTCCTAGTCTAGGGTTTGAGCTACGACCTGCACAACAACCATGATCTCTACTTCCAGAGGTCTGCCTGAGACATTTGCAATGGAAATGGTCTTCTGAAAACATAATTTTATCTTTTATTATTAGTATTACTCTATTGCCTTTTAAAAAAATGTCTAATTCCTTAACCAATTTTCATCAATGGATATTTTTTCTCAAGATAGGCTATTATAAGTTGCAAAGTAGTTATGATAATTATAAATATATTATTATAATAAATTTTCATCTTTTTGGGATATAGTCTTGTTGTTGGTTGTTTTTAGCTTTACAATGGCTGGATCATAGAGGGATATCTTTTGTTTTATATATTGACATATATTTGGTGGTGGTAGCATCTCCCAATCCATACAGTGGAATTCAAAGGGCCATTGTAGCAATATTTTGTCAAATTAGGACAACAAATTTTGATGACCTAAGATAATAATGCATATCAGGATACTTTGTGTTATCAGGGCAAAGCTTATGATACTGAGAACCTCCAGAGTCTCTTCTGAAGCTGCATGAGGAAACATGTATAGGTGAAAGGAATTGAGGTTCATGCAAAGCATGAAGCTTAAACCCAATACAATCTCTCAGACTTATTAATTGTACAAAATAAAGTTTCTATACTATTTTCCATGGAGGCTAAAAAGTCAACAATTTTAGCTACAATGAATGAAGTTCTTTTGATACCATAGTTGTGCCAGCTCTGGTTGTTCCTGGGTAATTTTTACATAGTCCATTCTTACTGACTGGAAGTATTTTCCTCTTGTTTTGATCTATATTTCCCTGAGAATCAGTGATAAAGAATACATTTTATATGCTTCTGATTACAAACATGTCTTGTTCGAGAAAGTGTTTGTTGATTCTTAGTGTTTTTAAATAAGTTTGTTTTTTTATTAAGTTATATGATGACTTTATAAATCTTTGATTTATAAACCTTTGTGATTGCTTTACAAATCATTGTCAATTATATCTTATTTAAATATTAAAAAATAGGTAGAAAAGGTTGTGGTATAGGAGATACCATGTCCTGGAGAACTGAGGGTCAAATCTGAACTTCAAACATGTTCACATGCCTATTGTAATTCAGGAAGTCCCACCATGGTGATCCTGGGTCCCAGGGCAAGTTTGTAATCTGTAGCACATCACAAGCTAGTGTGCTCAAGTATCACAGATGAAGTCTGCAAGAAACCTTGCCTGCAAGCACCATAACCAAGTGTCTAACACCGGGAAGTGCTTCTATTTAAAGTGTATTTAAGCATTGCAAGAAGCATTTAAGTATCACTATCTTTAAGGGTGAGAGAGGTGACTCCGGAGGAAGTTTAGGACTGATGAAAGGCTGCTATTAGCCCCAAACTGATGCAGGCTTTAAACCTCATTGGACCTATAAGGTGGCCATCAGCCCATACCTGAATTTCACTTGTTCTGCCTGTCATGGGAAATTATCCCTATTTTGGGGGGTTCCATGGACCCCAGATTGGAATGGAGAATTGTTTTTTTCAGGGAAGAAAATTCAGCTCTCAGTAGTACCATGCTGCTCAGAAAAGAATTTCTGGATCTCATGAATAGTAAAATGAAAATGGGTTTAGGTGAGAAAGAAGGGAGGGAAAGAAATACAGAGATAGAGATATATGCTAAAAAGAGAGCACAGTATTTTTCAAAGTAGAAAAAGCAAGTGTGCAACCCTGTAGACCTGCAATGGGGTGTTAGAATGGAAAAAATGCTCCCTGAAATAAAGACTGATGCATCTCATAAATGCAGGCAAATGCATGTCAGGGAGCAGTAGGAATAAATGTGTTCCTTTGACAACAGCCAAGTTAGTTTATGTACATATATCCCCGCTGCCCCCAAAAAATATATTTTGAAGTCAGTTTTCTATATCTCAGTGGTTTTTCAGGCTGGTTTCCTCAGATGAACACAGTGTCTCAAAACACTTCATACCTCTGAACAGTTTTTTTTTAAAGTTCCAGGTGATGGTCATACCAGTATCCATTTTTCAGGCCCTCTATCTCTCTGCTTGCAACCCTCACTCATCACAACAGCCACCAAGGGAAGATGAGAAGGAAAATAAAACAAAAATTGAAAAGTCCTCCTTAAATTGCAATGTAGTATGTTGTCCACCTTTTGTCAAGAACAGACACATTAAGGAAAGGGATAATATGTATTTAGAAATATAAAATAAGTATATGCAAAGTTAAGTATAAGTACCAATTTATTAACCTGAAATTCAATATACTTTAAAGATCCTTGTTAAAAAATGTTTCTAACAGTAGTTAGGGGTCAAGAAATGACTAAAAGATAGTGTGCAACTATCCTGCACAGGTATAAGGCCTGGATTTAATTCCACATGATCTAAGCACCACTAAAAAAGAGACAGAAGTAGCATCAGAGTATTATCAAGTGTGACTCAAATCCAAAGAAAATTAGTAATAAAAATTAGGCAATAATATTTTCTAAAGACTAAAAAACAATCACTTTACTGGGACCAGAGCTATATATACACACAGTAGATAGGGTATGTGCCTTCTACATGGCTGATTTGATTTTGATCCCCAGCATCCATATGCCCCCCCACCAAGCCTTTGAAGAGTGATTTCTGAGAGTAGAGCCTGTCATAAATCTTGAACACCCTACATGTAGCCCAAAAACAAAAAAAAAAATTTTTTTTTTACTTTCTTGAATCACAATATTATCTGAAGTAAGATAGAAGGAAGCTGCACTTTGGCATTACACAGTAGTGGCCTTCTTAGTGCCCAGAGAAAACCAAAACTACATGATATCAACCAACACCAGAAAGACATCTCAAAACTCTCCATTAATTCCATCACAGTTATCCCTGTGATTTCTAAAGCAGTTATTTCTCCCATTATGTCACTTACTGAACCAAATTCTATGTAAATTAACTTATTTTTAAGTTCTCATTTAGTTATTTAAAATAAATGAATGTCCTAATTTGATCCTTTATGAGTAAGAGAAATTAATATTCATGACTCATCTAGACACACTGTTCGTTTACAATTTTATTTTCTTATTGCAAAGTCTCCTTTTGTATGAAGATCAGCCAGATACTAAGTAGAAACAAGGCTACTCTTAGACTGGATTTTTTTAGGTAAGTTTTATAAAACAACTATTTCTAAAACTTCAGGCAAAACCAAAATAGACCTCTTACAAAATAAAGGGAGAAGAACAGAACAAGGATCTCAAGGCATAAAAAAGTGTTACTCCATAGATTGAGCCCACTAAAGGGATCTGGTTTTCAGTGCAGAGAACAGCCAACCCAGGGTGACTGAGAAAGTCAAGTGTCAGCTAGGTCAAGGAATGTCCTACATTCATTACTCTACCTCCTTTTTCTCTTTTTGTCTCTTGCATTGTCCCAGTACAATTTGAAGCAGGAAGACCAGAAATATATGTTATATAATTCAGACCAGTAGGCATCAGAGATAAATTGGAGAGAAGGGTATAATGTAATGAATACGGAGGAGCTCAGAGTGAAAGAACTTTGGATAGGGGTGTCTGCCCTGCATATTGTCGAACCAGGTTCAGTTCTCAGCAGCATATATGTCAATATGGTCTCCCAAGCACAACAGGAGTGATCTCAAAGAACAGGCCCAAGAGTAAGCCCTGAGCATTGCCAGTTGTGGTTCAAAAATAACTAACTAACTAACTAACTAACTAAATAAATAAATAAATAATCAGGGGAAAAAGAAAGATTCATGATACAGAGTGGAGACCATTTGTGTCTTGTTTTTGTTGCCTAGAGCTGCATCAATTCCTGTCTTGATTTGATACAATTCCTGTATTGATTTGCTACTGCTTCTACCAGAAATGAAGTAAGGGTGGGAATCTAAAATAATATACAGACAATTCTCTGGTGGTTCTTGGTCCTCGTAGTTTAAGATGGGGTTTTGGTAGTATGCTGTTCTCTGTATAGACTCTAGAAAGTGTCTCTGTGTAGACTCTAGAAAGTGGATTTCTATTGGATATCTCCTTCCATGGTTTATAGAAGCAGCACTCCAATCTCAACATCTTCCATTAAGAAAATTTCCTATAAGTACTAAACTGTATGAAAATATCCTTATTTTTCAAAAGACTTTAGGCATTTGGGATTCAAGGCCTATTCTTCCTATTAGAATCTAAACCTAATTTAATTCCTCTGCACAGTTCTATTTCATTCATATGCCTCCAATTGGATATGTTTCATGTTAGGATTTCAACATATCTTTGAAGAGAAGATTACTCAATACATCATATAAATTGATATAAGATATCACTGAACAATTTGATTAATGTGCCAAATAATGTACAAAGAGTGATCTATTTAGCAAAACTACATATAAAATACTTTTCTAATGTTGTAAGGTAGAAATATTTATAGTATAGTGCTTTCTCTACAGAGTTCATACATCAGTAGAAAAAATGATTCAAAAATTATGACACATTCAGAGGATAATATAAACTTGGTTCAAATGAAGTCCAGAAATGCAGGTACTGACAGATATTATTTTATTATATTAGAAAAAAATTCTCTCCAAAATGATCAGTACTCAAAGGGTCATATTTACAGATTCTGAGGAGACCAGGAAAGGCATGTATCTCTCCTGATTTCAATATTTTCCTGAGGAGTAAATTACCCATAAGTGGAAGAAAAATGGTTACACCTTACCCACTAGGAATGAAATAGTAATAATAGTGATTTTACTTCTGCTGATAAGTAGACAGAACATTCAATTATAGGATGTATCAGAAGGAAGATGATAGATGCTACCTTGTTGACAGAAAATAAAATATAGGCAACGAGCATTGTGACTTGTAGAAGAGTCTCTCACTCTTGAGCATGAATCTTGTCAAGCCTCAAATTACTCAAGACTAAATCTAAGTTCTAAAGAGAAGTCTTCCATTCATGAAAAGTATGTTCAGTAATTTGTCCATTTTCTCTTAAAGGAAATATAGAGTCATGCCCTTTAAAACTAAAAATAAATGATATACACAATTTACTTTAAGGAAAACTGTGACTGGAAAAAGTTTCACAAAGTCTCTCCTAAAGTGCATCATCTACACAGAACAAAACATAGTACTTCATTGCTTTCCAGCACTAAATTCCCTCCCATTTCCTTCAACTTTTTATCCTATGACACACAAGAAACACATCCACACTCATATCAGTTGTTTATCAACCACAATTATGCTGAAACAAGAAAAGAAGTTGAATAGAGCCTATATATTCCTTTCATTTTTACATGTACATAAGCTACTATGAATATGTCTTAGCATTTATGCTATCCTAGGTAATGGGATCCTTTGCCTGATAAAAGGTCCCCACTAGAGACAGAAAAATGAACCACTAATAAGAACTAAGTTATTAATTTGGAAAATTTATGAGCACAAATGATTGGTCTTCTACCTTCAGTATGTCATTAAAAGTGAAGAACTAGCTACAATGGGATACTATATATTTAAAAGTATTGAATATATATTTTATATTTAATATATACTATATATTAATCTATACATTTTAAAAGATGGCATCATTGGGCCAGAGCAATAGCACAGTGTTAGGACGTTTGCCTTACATGCAGCTGATCCAGGACGAACCTCGGTTTGATACCCAATGACCCATATGGCCCCCAAGCCAAAAGCAATTTCTGAGTGCATAGCCTGAGCATCACCCAGTGTGAAAAAAAAAAGAAAAAAATGATGGTATCATTTCATTTACAATAATGTGTATAAAACAAGATTGTATTTTGCTACATAAATAAATTTTATGGAAAGGCAAACACCATATCATTTTTATATGGGAGATAAAATAAATGGACAGAAAGAAAAAACAAACTTTAAGCTATAGCTACAAAATAGTGACCAGAAGAGAAGTGAGACAGAGTCAAAAAGTCAAAAGGACTTATTGGTTTAATATTTACTTTATTAGTAGAGAAAATTGCATATCTGAATATTGATTTATAATACTCTGTACATGAAACCTATGTAACATTATAAACTAAGAACAGTTCATAGTTATAAGCTACCAAGAAAAGTGGATTTTGTTTAAGAGGTCCTCTAATTTTGCTTTTCCCTTGTTCTTTCTTTTGAAAGTGGTCATCTTATGACCTAATGAAAGTGCTTTCATGGCTGGTAAGAAAGAAAAAAAGTATTTGCTTCTTTTAGATTTAGAATTGCATATATTTCCAGAAAATAATGATGTCAGCAATATTCAAAATGAAGAGAATTTGTCGACTACTTTTGCTTTTCCCTTATTCTTTCTCTTTCACAGAGTTAGTCATTTAAGTCATAGCTCCAAATATTAATTCAAAGAGCACCATAAATTCATCTAGCAGTTGATTAAAATATTTTCCAAAAAATGTTCTTTTCCCAAAATCAATGAAAAGTTCAACATGACATGCAAATTTTTTTGCTGATAGTCCACTTTCCTCTTCCAATTTTCATCTCTAGTGTCTTCTGATGGGTACCCGTAAGTTCTGAGTAGTCCCTTTCAGGAAGGAAATAAAGTCAGAAAAATTGTGGCAAAAAATTAGTTATTTCTCTATCCTTCACTTTATCTGTCTCCTACATGTTCTCCTCTTCTTTATCTCTGTATGTAGCTATACAGAATGAGTCTCCCCTAAGGGAAAAAATTGCACCAAAATAGATGTTAATAAATTTAATTTTCTCACATTTCAAAAAATCTGGTCACCTGGTTGTGCAATGTAATTCTTTTGAAACTGTCAACTAGTCACAAAATATTTTATTATGGCCCTCTTACTGATATTATCAGTTTTATGTGAACAGTTATGTGGCAATTAAGCATCTCGGATTACCATTTTTTACAAAGATCTCCCATCTGCGTCAAAGGCAAGGGATCCATTTTCCAAACCTGTCTTGCTTCATTAGTGAGTCAGCCACTCAGGTTATATTGCAGTTATTGTTTGTATTATAAAAGTAATGAATCCCCAAAGTCAGAAGAACAACTGTCTCTAACCTCTCTGAAATTCTTCACTCACAAAGTCATCTCAAATGGCTTCCTTTCCTAAGTATTGCTAAATATGACCTAACTATGACTAGCACTGTACAGAAATATAGAACACATGGGAGAAGATGATGGCAACAGCAGAACTTGGGAAAATATGTGTATTGGAAGGAAAATATAGAATGCTATGATCAGCAAAGAGAATACTCTTTTAAAAATAATAAGGAGCATATAAGAGTATGGTGCATTGTGCTTTTCCAAACGTATGGCTTCATTTAGTAAACTTGGGACTGTCTCTATTTTTTTCCACTATTATTACTTGTGTGTCAGCAAGGCATAGCTTGGCTGTCTCCTTCATCAGCCTGACGCTGAGTCAATGCTTCACTTCCAAACCACACATAAACTATTTTCCCTTCAAAAGTGCTCATCTGATGACTTAATAAAAGTGTTTTAATGGTTGGAAAGGAGGAAAAAGTGTTTGCTTCTTTTAGGTTTAGAGCTGCTTAGATTTCCAGAAAATGCTTATGTCAGCAACAATCAAAAACGAAGAGAATTTGGGAGACAAACTTTAACTTCACAGGACTCCAACCACTGCCCTACCTGGAAACCAGAGCATATAGCCAGTTGCAAAGCAGAGATTCTCATGGAAAGTGTGGCACAGGTGGTCAATTTTTACATGACATGGCATTGATAGTTGAGAAGCTTTCCTGAACTTGGACATTGCTTTTACCACTTACCTGCGGTTGAGAAAGTTGTCTACTGATTCTACTCAATTCATTACAAGGAAAAGAACAGTTCTAGTACCGAATTCAATACCATCAGTTTTATCAGTATAACCACCAATGATTTTATTTGAGCATTTATTCTATTGCAAGCACTGAACTGCACTACCTATTTAGTTTCCTTTATTCTGGAAGCAACCCTTTCCACTTCACTAGTACAGATATGGAAAATGAAACTAAGGCAAGTTTGGTAATTTGTACACATTCATAGACTTCATAGGAAACCACAGAGTTGGAACTTGGGAGTCTGTTTCTACTTCGGTAAACTCCTCTTGAAAAGCAGTTGTTCAACACCTTACAATCAATATTCCTTTTCTTTCTTTTTTTTTTTTACTGTTGCAAACTTCAATGTCTGAATGACCATGATAGTAAAATCCATAAATTTGTAAATATGTATGTAGTGAAACAATACATAGTTAAAGTGTATTTAAAAGTTTGTTTAGTAACATAAAAATACAATTTAAAACATAAAAAACTTGTAAAAATATTCCAAATTTCCTCAATATCTCAAGACCCAGAAATTCTTAAGACTATATTTTGTTGTACTTACTTTCATCATTCCTAAAGTATGTGAGAGTTGAAGCAATACTGCATTTAAAGAGCATTGCCTTTTCTCTTTCTCGCTCTTCCTCTGTTCTTTATTTCTTCTTTCTCTTTCTCTTTTCTTTTTTATCTTTCTTTCTTTAATTTTATTTTTTAATAATTTATTTAAGCACCATAATTACAAACATGCTATTAATTGGTGTCAGCCATAAAATGCACACACCCCTTTACTAATGCAACTTTTCCTCCAGCAATGTCCTTCATTTCCCTTCTCCTCCACTCCCTGACTGTCTTTGAGACAGGAATTGTATTTCTTTCTCTATTATTGTCATGGTAGTTGTTAGTGTAATTATTTCTCTAAATACACTTACCACTCTTTGTGGTAAGCTGTAATCATAGGCTTGTCCTCTGGCCCTCCTCTCTATTGTCTCTAGGTACTTTTGTTATACTGTCTTTTATTTTTCTTAAATCCCACAGATGATTGAAACTATCCTATGTTTATATCTCTCCCTCTGACTTATTTCACTCAGCATTACGGTCTCCATATCCTTCCATTATAATAAATATTCAATGCTACTGCTACAACTGAAGAGAGGAAGCTGGTGATTTCTGAAGTATCCCCACAGCAAATGGAAGCATAGTCATCAACAGCAATATTTCTAGTCTAATTTCTCTAAACAACTTTGTTCACTCCTATCCCAAGCTCCAAGTGCATAATTTGCAAAGCCTTTCCACCTCTCTGATTTCATGTTCTAGGTCTTATTTTGCATTGTATCAGTCTCATTTTTCTTCTCTCTTTGGACTTGCAAAGTCCAAAATAGACTAATAATATCTACTATAAATATCACATTTTCAGACCAGAGTAATAATACAACAGGTAGGGCATTTGCACTGTACATGGTTCAATCCCTGGCATCCTATGTAGTCCCACAAATATCGCCAGGTTCATTCCTGAATGCAAAGCCAGGATTAACCCCTGAGAGTGATTGATGACTGCAATATATAAATAAATAAATAAATAAATAAATAAGTACATAAATAGATGTTACCATTTCTAAAAAACTTTCTTCTGTAAGAACATCTACCATTAAAATACTAATTGTTGTACATGTCCTCTTAGATGTCCTAATCTTCATCATAAATTTATAGAGATAGGACAATATGTTAACAAGTACAAAAATAGCTAAAGCCACTATAATCTACTGATTAGGTAATTTATTCTCCTCTCACTACGCAGAAAAACTTCTACAGTAATTTGACTCAAGGGCAACCCACAAGCCATAATGGACTAATTGTTTATTGCAATAGAGTCTTTAAAAGTGAGTGATATGTCCTTTATGGATGCTATGGAACCAAGAAATTCTACACAAAAGGAAAAGCAAGTAAAACATAAAAATATGGGTGTGATGGCTTGAGATGGATTTTGCGAGCATTGATGGAGGAAGGTCAAAGCTTATGGTAGGATTGATCCTTAAATATTGTATTTCTAAAAAGCAACTCTGAAGAACTTTGTTAATCAAAATTGTTTTAATTAAATTTAATAATTTAGTCTAAACATTCTGAAACATCACAATCAAAGGTCATATAATCTCGTGGAGGGGTAGGCACACACCTTTCAGTGCTCAGGGTTTATTTCTGACTCTGCATTCAGGAGTTACTCCTATTGGGCTTGGGGAATTATATGGGATGTGGGCAACCAAACTCATATTGGCTGTGTGTAAGGCAACACCCCACCTGCTATACCTTCACACTGTCCCCAGTTTATATAATCTTTTAGATTACTTGTTATAGCCTTGCTTCTAGTAGTTCTTAAAATTTATACTCTGTGATTTTATTTCAAAAACTATATCTTCAGCAGGACTTTACAACCAGAGGTAAATACTAATTCTAATAGCACTGATCAACTTTTTTTTAAAAAAATTATACTATCTAGCCAGAGAAAACATAAGAGCATAAATGCTTATCCTATATGTGGCTGATCTTGGTTCAATTCCCTATACATTCACCATCTAAGAGTGACAACTAAGTACCCTCAGTTCCCCAAGCACCATCAGGTGTGTCCTCTAAGCATAAATCTAGGGAGAGTTGCATAGTATTGGGTGTGACCCAAGGTACCAACAAATGTATAATATCAACAATAATAATGAGAAGAAAGCTAATTTTTGTACCTATAAAATAAACCTATAATCAAATAATTTTCAAGTATACCATATGCTCTAAAACATAAAAATATATCTGAAGATTTCATCTGGAGGGTGAAAGTAATTAAGTAAGATTTGAGAGACAAGGAAAGGAGTGAGTAGAGGCACTAGCAGAAAATTAAGAATACTGGAGAAAATGACCAGTGAGCATAGTTCAACCTCAGCATTTTTCTCTCAAATCAGAGCATATAAGGACAAATAAATTTTGCGGGGAAGTAATACTGGAAAATTTGCTGCTGCTTTGTTTGGAAATGATGCACTGCACCTCTTTTAAGAGAAATTGATATGAAAGTCAAAAACTCAACACACTTTACCTGAAAATCATCTAATCCATCTTAAATCATCTAATCCATCTTGTTCTCTTTTTTGTGTGTGGGGGGGAGGTGCACTCAATGACGCTCAGGTGTTACTCCTGGCTATGCGCTCAGAAATCGTTCCTGGGTTGGGGGACCATATGAGTCCCCGGAGGATTGAACCACTGTCCATCGTAGGCTAGCACTGGCAAGGCAGACTCCTTACCACTCTGTGTCATCGCTCCGGCCCCAACTTGTTCTTTTAAATTTAGCCATTACTTACCTCTGCAGAACAAGAAGTCTTCGAAATACTAGGTTTTTCCTAGTTCTTTCCTTCCTTTTCAAAACAAACCAAAATATATTACTACACTGTTTTCAGTGAACCTAATATAAGCCACTTACCTTCCTAAGTTTTTATTTGTTTAATGTGTGCTACATTTTTTCCTATTGATCTAGATTTCTATCTAGGAACTTCTCAGATTTTTTAGAAGACTAGTTAATAGAAATGTCCTAAAGTTATGTAAATTATAATGGTGCAATCTCCGCTTTTATTTTATGACCACAAATTGCGGAGTGGAATCGGATGAGAAGAGAAGGCTAAAATACGGTCCTATTTGGAACTCTTAGTTTCCACTGGTATCTTCATGGGACTTTGAATATTATAGAATGGTCTGAAAGAAGTCTTGCATTTATAGCTTAACTCTTCCCACTTTTTAAAGGCATCTCAAAGGTCTCGGGCAAAATAAGGTCAATAAATCTGATGTGAATAATAAATGGAGTAATGCAAGCAAAAACTTGTGATCAAACTCATTGCCTAAAACTTTACATGTTTTCTTTTGTTTGTTTGATTTTGTAGCCAAATCTGATGATACTTAGGGTTTCTTCTTGGCCCAGGGTTCTCAAACTCAATTTACCTGAGAGCCACAGGAGGCAAAGTCGGGTGATCCTTGAGTGCAAAGTCAGTAGCAAGCCTTGAACATTGGGGGGTGTGACCCAAACAACTAAAACAAAACAAAACAAAACAAAAAAAGATTCCTCTAGGGCAGGGCCACAAAATGTTGTACGGAGGGCCATTTGTAGCCCGTGGGCCGCTAGTTTGAGACCCCTGCCGGAATCTCAGAAATTATTTCAGGCAGTGCTCAGGAGATCATAAGGGATGCTGAGAATCAAAGACAGAATGACTGCTTGCAAAGTAAGCACCCCCACCAACTGTACTTTCTCTCAACCTTGGAGCAATGTATGAGTTTTCAGGCTGAAGAACTATTATCATTTTGATTACAAAATAGCTTATTGTGAACATTTTAATGTAGCATTTTTGGTATTTGCATTCTTTTATTTTATTATAAGTCCTACAGGCTATATCTTAAATTTTCACTATTCATCAGATACATTTGTTTTAGAATTTGTCCTTGAAGGCAGCACATTAAATTTGGAGTTATAAGGGGGCTCTGAAAAATTTCTCAGACTGCATGGCCCCTCCTGGACTTTCTTGGTCAACCAGATGAGACCAGTATAACAACCATGCAAGAGTTTGAAGATGCAGACCTGCTTGGAAGACAGAGGTTACTCAGGCCACCCCAGCACATCTCAAGGGTTTCTAGAGCTTCACCCTGTCATATTTAGGGGACCCCAGAGATCAAACTGAGATTAGCCACATAGAAGGTATACACCTTAATCCTGATAATTTCTCCCTGTCCCTAGAATTATTCTCTTGCAAAAGTTAATTTATAGAATATTCAGACATTTATGCTCTGAAAGGTCAGCTTTATGCAGTTTAATATAAAATGTCAGTCTCAGATCTGTCTCGCCTAGGAAACAATGCTACCAACTATAAAACAAAAAGAACTTGAAGATCTAAGTTCAGGACCATGGATCTCTTTGGTCCTATAGGGAAGTACTTCTCAATCTTTTTAATGATCATGACCTCATTTTAGCTTCATTTTCTTCCTGTTTTACCTACAAATTGACCCTCTAATCCATGCTGTGAACCCTGCATTTCCATGATTTTTTTTACCTGTGATCCCCTTGGATTATACTGGGGTCTCTCAGGAATACATAGAGACTCCAGTTAAGAAATACTGATGAAGGGACAAAGAGAGCACAGCAGGTAGAGCATTTTACTTGCATGCAGCCAAACTGGGTTCAATCCCTGGCAGCATGCATGGTTGTTCCCCCGAGCCTGTCAGGGGTAATTTCTGAGGGCAGAATAAGGAGTAAGTCCTAAGTGCCACCAAGTATACTCCCAAAACAAATATATATGCATATATATTAATGTAGTAGGTCATATGACCTATGAATTGAGTTATAGGTAGCAATAAGCCCCTTCTAACCCTAAAATGTTGTAAAGATAAAGGTGAAAACAACACAGAGAAATATATATATATATATATATATATGTAAAGAACAGTGATAGTTGAAAATTAGAAAGTAAACTTTTTCTAAGAATATTCACAAGTCACATGATAAAAGATATTTCCAGTGACATGTAGAGTCCATGAATATAAGACATATCATGTACCCTATTCCTACTAGAGTGTACTGGCACTGAAATTATACCTCAAAATAAAGAAATAAAAGTGTATTTAAAAAATCTCAACTGAAAAAAAAAAAACAAATCAAGATCACTGCAATAGGGCAAAGACATGACAGAGTTACAACAAGGAAAGAAAGTTGATAGCATGACTTCTACAAAGGTTAACCTTAGAAAGAAATAAAGGAAAAGGTCTTCACATTCATATCTTTATTGTGATAAAGGAATTCAATCAAGTGTTCCCTCTAAACTGTGAGTTACATGGCCTTAAATAACACCAATTAGCTGATGGTCCTCATCAACTGGGTGTTGCAATTTTCTCAAAAATGTTCCATTGATCAGCCAAGTCACTGGTAACTGATTCCAAAGATATAGTGTAGTAAATTGAAAATATTTCTACAACTTCTTATTCATGATTAAGCTCATGAAATTAAATTTAAAATTCCACTTAAGGGGCCAGAGAGATAGCATGGAGGTAGAGCATTTGCCTTGCATGCAGAAGGATGGTGGTTTGAATCCCAGCATCCCATATTGTCCCCCAAGCCTGCCAGGAGCAATTTCTGAGTGTAGAGCCAGGAATAACCCCTGAGTGCTGCTGGGTGTAACCCAAAAACAAACATTTTTTTTATTTATAAAGCCTAGTCTAAGAAATATACTGTCTTCTTGTGTAAAATAATAAAGAAGTGACATTGTATCATTCAAAATATGACATATGTAATTCTTTTTTAATTTCATGTGAAAGCTCCATTTAAAAATTATGACATCCCAAAGACATATATTTGCTTAAATACAAAGGATTAAACATTTTGCAAGGGCTATGGCCAAAACCAGGAAGTTTTAGCGTTTATGACAATTTGGAATCATCAAGAAAACATGAAAAAAAAACTGATTTCTGGAACTCCTTCCTCAAATCAATTAGAGCATAGAGTCTAGAGGTTGAACTCAGTCTTCAATATTTTTGAAAAACTCCTCAAATGATTGTAGTATGCAACCAGAGTTTATAAACATTAGCCTCTAGTTTGCTTGGGAAAAGTTGTGGGGTTGCAGTAGGGAATGCTCCCATAAATGTGAATTCAAGCTCAAATTACCAAAAAGTGCCACTTTTGTGGTTTGGGGCTAAGTGAGTCAATTCCTCCATGTTTCATTTTTCTTATCCTTAAAATAGAGGATAAATGTCTTTCCCCAGAGACCCTTAGGGGTTGTTTGAGGATCAAAAAGAATAAAGTGGTTAGTGGTGAGCATTAAGTACACTAGGGTTCCTTCTCATTCTTGGACACTTCATTTCTCACTCTGCTTTGGAAGTCTTTACTCATTAAATTTTTCCTTCCCTCCATTTTACTGAATATTGCTCCCTTGTGAAAAAAGGACTGCGGTTATTAATATTTGAGGATGCAGTAAAATAACTAGTTGGTTCATTCCCTAGTCAAGTTTTAGTATATTAGTAATAGCCTCAAAATATGTCTTGTCTTACATATCATAGGTCAATAAAATGCTTTTAAAATAGCAATACTCACATAAAAACAGCAGGTCTCTCAAAAGCAAGTATTGATGTAAGTGTTGTATTAGAAAATAGTCATTCATTTCTATTTGTTTGCTTTTTAGCCACACTGGGCAGTTCTCAGGATTTACTCGTGATTCTGTACTCACGATCACTCCTGTACTCATGGATCATAAATGGATCACTCAGAGCTCAAGTTATCAAAAATATATGGGGGATCAAACTCGGGTGGGTCATATGCAAGGCAAGCTTTCAGTTTTCCGTACTATGTCTGTGGTTCCCAAATAACTGATCCAAAGTGTTTTATTTTATACTCTTTTATTTCACTTTATCAAAGAATTAACAGAAACAAAATATTTTATAGAATATCTAAGTCTGCCAATAATACATGATGAAGAAAAGAAAAGAAAATTAAGAGTTAGCAGGGTGGTAGGGACAGACCCATAGCACACAGCAGGTAGGGCTTTTGCCTTGCACATGGCTGATCAAGGATCTATCCTCAGCATCCCTTGCATATGCTCCCAAGCCTGCTAGGAATAATTTCTGAGCACAGAGCCAGGAGTAACCTCCAAGAAAATAGTTGGTGGGTTGGAGAGAAAATACTGGGTTAATTCAAGTGTTTTCCATACATTCAGTGTTTATTCAGAATTCATTGTTTATTCCTGGCATCACATATGGCTCCCTGTTTCCCACCAGTAGTGATCTTTAAGTAAAGCCAAGAGTAATCAATCACTGAACACCCTGAATTTGGCCCAAAAGCAAAAGTCAAAGCATAAAGAGTGATCATGTAAGTATGAGGTATTTAGGTATAAACTATGACTTTGATGGTCATAAATAACTGATAACTCATTTTGAAAATAATTTGAACTAAGAGTTATTATGATTTTGTCATGATTTTTACTAGAACTCTGCCATTCATAAATTGGCATTTTGTTCTATTCCTCTCATTCAGGTTTTCTTTCAGAAGACATTCTTCATGCCACCAAACCCTATGCCATATGGACCATCATGTTATTACCAATTTCTCTTATAGCAAAAATGCTACATGCCCATAAAACTACATCCAAAATTAAAACTTTCCCTCTAAGGAAGCTCTCAATGGCTTTTTTCTTTTTCTCTCTCTTTTTTTTTTTACTTTTTTCTTCTTTCTTTTCTTTTTCTTTTTTGCTTTACTTTTTATTTTTATTTCTGGGCCACATATAGCAGTGCTCAGGACTTACTCCTTGTAAGACTCTGAGAAACACATGGGATAGCAGGAATCAAATTCAGGCCAGCTATGTGCAAAATACATGCTATTCTCACTGTAATATCTTTCCAGTCTCTATATCCCTCAGAGGCATTTTTGTTGTGATATAGTCACCATGGTGGTGACATCCCCTCTCTGTTAGAAAGACAAGAAATTTAGGCAAGGGGTTACAGCTACTGCTAATAATTTTGGCATGCTGAATCTCTCCTCTTCAAGTCATATATAATTTGTGAGAATTTTTCTAGTGCCTGCAGTCTTAAAGAAATTAGGTATAATAATTCTGCTCATTACTATACTTAATAATTTGCTTAGTAGAATAAATAAAACCAACTGAAATTTCTTTAAGGATTTCAAATATTAAGAAAATATTATTCATTGACTTATGTGTTCATACATTTACATATTCATAAAATAGCACCTGTCCTTACTGTGTGTGAGATGTAGAAGACAAGAAAACAAGATCTAATCTTTATCTTAAGGAATTTACTGTGCAAATAGAAGACTTTCCAAATTTCAGCTTATTGATTACTGATAGTTGGGCCAACCAGGTCTCTGTTGAGAAAATAATCATACACAATTAGATGTTTAGCAGCACCCCTTGGCTCTATCCAATAGATGCTAGGTGAAACCAAATTTCCATCAAGTGCTGACCATCAAAAATTCCTCCAGCCATTGTCAGATTTTGTCTCTGAAGATGAAATTGATTTCCAGCTGAAGACTCTACTTTAGAAAAAGATAAATTTCTAAATGTTCAGTAAATGACAGAAAAACAATAACAGTAAAATGCATAAGATCTAAAGAGGGTAAAAAGAAAAAATGAGGAGAAATATTTCAAAGATTGAAAAATAGGTATACAATCACAAACCTCTCTCTGAGTCAACATGTTAGCTTTTCATCTGCAAGACAGCCTCAGGATGGAGTTAGAAGTATGAAATTTAGTCTCTTCTTAGAATCCAAAGTGAAATTTTGTCTCATCATTCCCATATTCCCCTGAGTAGAAAAAAATGGTTGTCAAACATCCTTTTTAATGTTTGTTTCCCCCTGAATAAGCAAAAGCTAGGTACTCTTATTTGAATCAGGTCAATTGTCCTTGAAGAAATATATCACTTTATAATTAGGTTAAATATGTATTTAAATTATGTATAATTTAAATTAAATATTATAATTAAATTAAATGTTAAAAGAAAGTGTAGAAAAGTATTTTTGAAGCACATTTTGCTTTTGTATGGCAAGAGAACTCAAAAGTCCTGATCTACCAAGCAGAGGTACAAAAGCCAAAAACCTAAGAGCTGGTGAGACAGCAGAGAGGTTCAAGACAGCATAATGCAGCTAAAAATACAGGAAGATTTGCTTAAGTCAAGGTGGTGCTGATTCGTCAAGAAAGGACCATTGTGGAGCCTTATCAGGAAAGAGTAGATAAGTCTTAAAGACTACACATAAACCTAAAAAAAATTAATTCCATCTAAAAATTACAATTAAAAATAACAACTCATGGGCTAGAGAGATAGCATGGAGTTAGGGCATTTGCCTTGCATGCAGAAGGACGGTGGTTCGCCCAGCATCCTATATGGTCCTCCCATGTCTGCCAGGAGTGATTTCTGAGTGTAGAGCCAGGAGTAGCCCCTGAGTGCTGCCGGTGTGACCCAAAAACCAAAAAAAAAAGTATCAATCAATCAATAAATAAATAAATAACAATTCATGGGACTATAGCATAGCAGATAGGGCACTTATCTTGCATACAGCCAACAAGGATTCATTATCCAGTATCCCATATGGTTCCCCAGCCCTATTAGGACTGTCAGACCAGGAGTAAAACCTAATAACAACTAAGTGTGGCCAAAAGAAAAAAACAATTACAGAGATAATAGACAAATTCCCCAAACTAGGAATCACAGATTATTGTGATTTGTGTTGTCTGCTACAGAAATGAATTAAACTCCTTATTCTTAGTCCCTCTGAATTTTTGTGTGAAGACCCCAAACTATTACAAAGTAGCTTCAAGAATGGGATTCAAGTTCTCCAGGTTACACACAAACTGATTTACCCAAGTTTACATATTCAAGGAGCACCTGGATGCAATACAATTTTACACAAATATTGAATAATGAGTTGGAAGTAGCTTGTTATAAGTAGAGGATAATGAGAGGACTATAGAATTGAGCACTGTAAATGGATTCTATGGGAGAAGTTTCAGACAGAATAAAGGATCACATAAGTTTGAGATCTCGACTACACACAGAGTAAAAGAAGGTAAAAGAAGCAAATGATCAATATTTATTCAGGATTTATTCAGGAACTATGTTAATTTTTTTTTATAAATGTTATTTTATTATTTCATAGTTAATTACAGCTATAACATGTTATCCTCCACCTTGAGTTATTGTTATTGTCTTCATCATTGTAATCATATTTGCATTTTAATTAGTATATTAATATGAGAAATGAGTGAATGAGCTTAGATAAACCCATTTAAACATTTCTTGCAGAGTGCACTAGGAGAAATAGAAGTTCTAAACAAGAACAAAAAAAAATTGGAGTAAGAAAAGAGTTGAATTCCCTTACAAACATATGGGAAAGGGTGGAGAGACAGTAGAGCTGTTAAGGCACTTGTTTTGGATGTGGCCAACTCCAATTCAATCTCAGACACCCTATATAGTCTATGGTTCCCCAACCCTAGCCAAGAGAGAGCTCTGAATGCAGAACCAGGAGAAAGATTTGAGTATTATTGGATATGACTCACAAATGAGGAGAGGAAATTAAGAAGAAGAAGGAGGAGGAGGAGGAAGAAGAAGAAGAAGAAGAAGAAGAAGAAGAAGAAGAAGAAGAAGAAGAAGAAGAAGAAGAAGAAGAAGAAGAGGAGGAGGAGGAGGAGGAGGAGGAGGAGAAGAAGAAGAAGAAGAAGAAGAAGAAGAAGAGGAGGAGGAGGAGGAGGAGGAGGAAGAAAAGGTGAAGGAGGAGGTGAAGGAGGAGGAGGTGGAGGAGGAAGAGGTGGTGGAGGAGGAGGAGGAGGAAGAAGAAGAGGAGGAGAGAGGAGAAGGTGGGAGGAGGAGGAGGGGGGAGGAGGAGGAGAAGGAGAAGAAGAGTAGGAAAGGAAAAAAGAAGAAGAGAAGGAAACGAAGAGGAAAAAGGAGTGGGAGAAGAAAAAACTAAATAATCATATTTATAAATAGATCCTGGGATCAGCTTTACTAAGACTAAGGCACTAGAAGTTTGAAATGTGGGGTGCTGGAACTTATCTTGAAATATAGTCACAAGAGCAAGTACGTGAAAGTCAAAAACTTATGCATGGATAAAGTTATTAAAAGTTAATATTAAAACTTATACTAACTTAAGTTTTTATTTTAAAAACTGAGCAGCTATAGTTATATTCATAAATCTACTCTCTGTAGCTTTCTGCTTAAATGCAAGCTATTTAAGATAAGGCACCTTTGGGGGTGTTTCTTCTAAAGTCTCTAGAAAGAGTGATCAAACCCTGGGATCTGCTTCTTTGCTAGAACCTACCTTAATGTATTTATTTCTAAGCTTTACTTTATCTTCATAGACCTGAGAACTATATTTATATTGTCCTATTGTGATCTTGCCAGTCCAAATGATTCTTTTTTTCCCTACTTCTCAAACAATATGTTATAAGGTAGGAACTTGAGCAGGAAAGCAAATATGTTTTAGTATTGCTATAAAAGAAAATTTTGATCTGCCACTGAAGAACACTTGCTCTTAAAGGCTGATATCATTAATCTAACTCAACCTATGTTGTTGAAATATCCTATTCCTGCTCTTGTCCCCAAAAAGAACCTAAATATTTAGCTCTTGAGAGGCACACAGCAAATGTTTAAAACACTTTGTTTTGCTTTTTCTTCACCATCTGTCTTTGACCTGTTAAATTAGGTCCACTTACAATTACCTTTGCCCCAATCTTCAATCACTGAACCCTATCTTTCACCATCTAGCCCAGTCATTCTATTAAGAAGCTATCATGGATATATCCCAGAGAGGCTAGTCCATGTCTCTTCACACTTTAAATGTCTTTTAAACCCTCCATTGTGCTCTTCCTTGACTTAGTAGAGTATATGTGTGTGTGTGTGTGTGTGTGTGTGTGTGTGTGTGTTTCTATGAGTAAAACTGATGGCGATTATAGAAACAGACACTTGAGCATGGAAATCACGATAAGAAATTCTCATAAAAATACAAGTCATGAATCTTTCTCCAGACTCTACCTCTTCATATTGAAAATAACTCTTGAAGCAGGAACCACCACTACCAACACCACTGCCACCACCACCCCCTTTG
This sequence comes from Suncus etruscus, assembly GCF_024139225.1. Taxonomy (NCBI): domain Eukaryota; kingdom Metazoa; phylum Chordata; class Mammalia; order Eulipotyphla; family Soricidae; genus Suncus; species Suncus etruscus. Next base: position 48,697,704 of record NC_064860.1, on the reverse strand, counting down.
CAAATCATAACAATGTAATTAGTCTTCCTAGTTCTTCTCCTTTCTACACACTGTGAGACACTGTCACAGAAAGACATTTGGATAATGGATGAGAGGAACACATAATCTAAACATCTGGCTTCTTCCACATATGGCTCATTAGTTGTTGCTGCAAGAGCCAATCCGAGCTCCATGTTGATGCAATTAAATGTGACTGGAAAAATACATGCTTCTCACATTTTTAGTTATACACATGTATATATATTTGGCATACAATCCCATGGAGTCACAGGAATTTTCAAAAGAAATGTATTCTCCAGCCATGTCTGTTAACCATCATTGTACTACTTCCTGGAAGCATGGGGGAAAATGAGCAGGACTGGGCTGTCAGCCACTTCACCACATTGCCATCGTAAGAAAATATTTCATAATACATCAATCCAGTCAAGTGTTGAGTATTTCGTCTGTCTTCCATGATGGCCAAAGAAAAGACCTCATGTCAAATGTTCCCTCGTGTCTAAAATGAGGGTTCTTGTCTTATGCCCTTAATTTTTTAAGAACAGGTGATTGCTAACACTTTTTTCACCACTGTTATAGGAACAAAGGCAGAAAAGTGTGTGGCAGACACAAAGTGAAAATGAGAACCTGGATCATTGGTCTCTAAGCAGTCATTGGATCGCTAAATCAAGCCAGCCTAAAATCCAATAGTCAGGAGATAGAGAGAAGCAAACTCACTTTCTTCCTTTCAATTTTGAAGTTCCAACTTCACACTAAAAGAAAAAGCCCAGGTAGTTCTTCTTCAAGTTCTTCTGCAAGTCTCTTGCAATGAGTCCACTCTTTTGAGTCTTTTCAGAGACTTGAGAAAGAATAGGATTCTACATATATTTTTCTTATTTCAGTCACCTTGCTTTACTTTCTGTAGTTAACTGCTAGATTTAGGCCTCAGGTTCCCAAGCGAGGACACTTCAAAGACCTGGGTCTGGAAGAAAACGTCAATGTAGGAAATAATACACACACACACACACACACACACACACACACACACACACACACACACACGAGGGAGATATGGGTTCAGGAATTGCAGCACATAAGTTTTCAGGTTCTAAGAAGCAGGAAACTCAGTGGGAAGTTCAGAAATGCAAGAGAGTGTTTTCCTGCAACCCCAATGTCTTATGTATTTATTCATTTATTTGTGGGGGTTGGCTGCTTGCAAGGCAAATGTCCTACCACTGTTCTATCACTCAGCACCCACAATGTATTTATTGGGAAGAAACAGACCACACCCAGAGGAAGATTAGGTGGTCTAAACACCAATCCAAGATGTTTCTAACTAATGAGTAATAAGGCCTATACTGAGTGGAATGAGATCCAATAATCCCACAGTTAAACATTTAAGCACCATATAATGATACAAATGATATCTTTAATTTGGGTCTGTCAATATATTATAAAAGTCGGCCTCTTAGAGCAAAGTGGTAATATCCATATGAATCATTGTTGGAAGGAGAATTTATTGTCTGTGCATGTTGAACCATAGCACCCAATCCCAACCTAGGTTTAATAGAAATTGAGAAGCCACTATTTTTGTTCACTCATAATTTTTGCAAATGGGGAAGAGGCATTTTATTTTTGCTCTACTTAGTTATTTGCTATGGGGAAATAATACTGGGTTATAAAATGTTTTGAATTCACTTGCTTGAAATCATTTATCTTCTTTTTAAACTAATACAAAACCAAAGGTGGGGCACTGTTGGCACCTAAATTTCACAACCTGTTCTACAGAAAAATGGCTTTTCACTATGACATTAAAAAATGAGATTGAGAGGGCTCAAACTGATTAAAACTTCTGATAAGCTATATCAAATCCTTCCAGAAATAGGGAAAAAAACATTGATCTATGTGCTTTCATACCCCCATTATTTCCAAGTAATGCTATGAACATTTACTGTCCTGGATATACAGGTTGAAAGTAAACAAGCATTAAAATCTCCACACTGTTTCTCACAAAGAAATTTATTATTTTTTAATTAATTTTTCATAACGTTCTGGAATATGCAATGTTATTTGTAGTTGAGTTTCTGACATGCCATGTCCAACACCAATCCCACTATCAGAGTCAACTTATCTTCCATCCCAAAAATATTTCTGAAAATAGCATTTTTTCCTCTGCCCTTTATCTGTCTCCTTAAAAGATGTCTTAAAAGATAAACATATGGTATGTTTATCCTGCACCAGACACTATGATGGATGGAAGGGGTGGGAAACAGACCACCTGAAAAGTTTCCAGAAGCTTGTCATTCCCCAACAAAATTTCTTTTGACCTCAGAGATCAAAGAACAAGCCCTTTGAAAAGACTTTTGATGCCTATTAGAAGCTTTCCTGCCTAGGACCAACTTCCTGAAGTTTCCTGCTAACTTGCTTTCCTAATCAGTCCTTCCATAAACTGCTAGCCCTCAGCCTAAAACTAAGATGGCTTGAGAGAGGAAAAGAAATCCACCATTTTCTTAGGTTCCTACCACCTCAATGAACCTTTTTTATTTTTTTTTACTTTTCCACATTAGCCCTTGACTCTCAAATAACTGCTCTTTGTGATGACCATTAGAAATGAGTTCAGCCACAAGGTTTCATAAGCTTGGAGACTCAGGGTTTTCACAGAGTCAACTGAGAATCTTGACATGAAGAAGCAAGATAAAACTTTAGTTTTCAATAATGATTATGTCATTATTTGTAGGCCTTAGTTTTGGTTTAAGGTAAAGTTACAATAGCCATTTTAATAAAACATATAGTTTCACTTATATTTGAATTTACATGCATAGATTGGGGGGCAGAGTGATAGCATAGAAAGTAGATCATGTGCTTTGCACAGTTGGCTTGGGTTCAATCCCCTGGCTCCCAGGTGGTACTCTGAGCCTGCCAGGAATAATTTCTGAGCACAGAATCTAGAGTAACCTCTGAGCACTGTCAGATGTGCAGGTGTGGCCCCAAAACAAACAAAAAACTAGATTTAATTTGAAAATGATACATCACCAATTTGGTCATAAACATGTATAACAACAAAACTAAAAATAAATGAAAAGATAATTTCCTAATATTGACTTGTTGAAGGTGGTGTGCCTTACTTATCTCTAAATTCTCAAGGACCAGCAATTTCTGATTTTTTCCATACTTGTTTTTGCAAGCTTCTACATTGTCACAAATACAAAGTCACCTCTCAGTTACTTGATCACATCGTGCACTCTCCTATTTCATGACACTCCCAATGACTCTCCCAATAACACTCTTACATGAACTTTTTGACTAATATAATAAGTCTTCAGAGCTCAAATTCTCCTGCCACTGGAAACTTTTCTTAGTCCCCAATCTTGTTCATATAAGTTTCCCTTTCTGTATGTCCCCACAGAACCCCAGGTTTCTTCCTTCACAGCACTTGAGATTCAGTATTATGATGGCTTATCATCTGCTTTCCTTATTAGACAAAATTCCACAGTTGTTTCATTTTCATAATTTAGTAAATCGCCTGGTACATGTGGGCCCTTTAAAAACATTATGAGAATCATTAAGTTGGACAATAAAAAACTGTAAATAAACAACCAAGAACATAGGAAATGTTAATCCATTAAGTTGCATACATAAGCATAAAAGCTTTGTGCATTCACTAGGTTTTTCTATTTCTGTCCTCCTTTACAAATACCACGTGCTCTCTTTTTAGATTTCATTATCCAAGAAGACCAATTGTGGTCTTATCATTTCTCCTCTAAAGTTAAATATGACCATACTAAGCTCACCACAAAGAAAAGTGAGTGCAGTTAGAGAAATAATACACTAACAACTACCATGACAATGTTAATGAGAGAAAAAAAATGCCTGTCTCAAATACAGGCAGGAGATGGGGGAAGAAGGAGATAGGGGACATTGGTAGTAGGAATGTTGTACTGCTGAAGGGGGGGGGTGTTCTTTTTAGGACTGAAACCCAACTACAGTCACATTTGTAATCACAATGTTTAAATAAAAATATTATTTTAAAAAATAAAATAAAATAAATATGGCTGTAGGGAGTTCTATACTAGGCTTCTACCTTTGACTAAGATCAGGTAGTATAAAGCCTTATGCTATCTTCTTCCTAATAAGCATGATAACATTGTGGTCTTTGAGGGTGAGGGCCACACTAGGAGCTTTCAGGGGTTTCTCCTGGCTCTGTGCTCAGAAAATACTCTAGGCAGGTTTAAGAGACTTTAGGGGATGCTGGGGAATCGAACCTGGGTTGGCCACACGCAAGGCAAATGCCCTACCCACTGTGTTATACTTCAGTCCCACACTATGACCTTTTTATTTCTTTGTTTTGTTTTGAGGTCCAACCAGACAGTTTCATGGCTTACTTTTCTCTTCATATTCAGGGATAACTTCTGGTGGTACTCAGAGGACCATATGAAATGTCAGGAATTGAACCCACATTGACTATATGCAAAGCAAGTGCCTTACCCACTGGCCTCACCATGCTACTTTTTTAATATGACTTAAAATTTTGGTGACTCAAATTACTTATAATTATATTTAAATGTAATTTCTCTCCACTGTGGAATGCACAGAAAAAATTGATCAAGGCTGACCCAAATATGGGATGATCAATAAAATTAATGAAATCTCATTTTAATATCACCAAAAATTAAAGTTACCCAGCCCTCACTGACATCAAATTAATACCTTTAATCATTTTACCACTTTTCACTTAGAATGCTATTATGGTATCACATAATTCTTTATTATAGATGTGGACCAAGTCATAATATTTTAAAAATTATCAGGAAGTTATTTTTAAGTCTTCTACCTATTTCCTTTTAATCCCAGTATCCTAGAAATTCCTCCCCCTGAAAAAATCTTTCCCAGCTCTGTGTTTCTAAAGTTGATTTCATATCTCTCCCAAAAAGAAACAATGAGGCTGTAAGTGGTATTTTCCTCTCATTAATATCTATATATATAAATGTGCACTGAAGACTTGTTGCTTTTCAACAAGAGTAAGTCAGGCTCATGTAATTATCTACATAGAAGATTTGCATTTGAAGTTATAGTCCATTACTAAAAATAGGAATTGAAATCACAGCAATTCTGGGGGTTATTGACTCTGGCATCTGACATAATTTTAAATCTGAAGATAGAATTTATGATCTTCTTAAAGATGTTTATAATTTCTAGGGGTGTTCTTATGCTTGCAAAGAGAACCTATAGAACCTTAATAGATTTTGCTGGCCTATGTAGTGGCTATGCATGATTACCTGAAATGTTGGAGAACATATCAGAAAATTTAATAATCCTGAAGAATTTCAACAAACTTAAAGAATCTGGTTTTACATTGCTTTTGAGTAGTATCCAGAATTAATAAGTCGGTGAGTGATCCCCTATGCTCAGTGATACGAAATAATAATAGATGGATCATATTTATTTCATGAGGAAGAACATTTTTAATATGATTTTTATTTTGATCGTAGTAGTTTACATATTGTTGACAATAATATTATAGGTACATATTTACATAAAATCAGGGGGGTTCCCATCACCGATTTGTCCTCCCTACACCTGTTTGTTCTACCTCCCATATCCTCCTCCCTTACCCCCGGGGCTGCAAGAATATGTGGTCCCCTCTGTGCCTAGTTTACTACTTAGTAGTCTTGGTCTTGGTCCCTTCTTATTTCCCCCTCTAACTGGGAGGAAGGACTACATTGTTCAAGTTATGTGGTTTTATTTGAAGAAGAGAAAAGTAATAAACTGGGGTAAAAGTCTAATACGCCTAAAATGGGCGGAATCTTTCTAGATCTAGAGGCTCTCATCGTTGGTTTGAGAGATGAAGGAGAAAAAGAAGGTGAAACACCCCAACAGTACAAAAAGAAGAATCAAATATCCAGTGAGCACTCCAGTGATAACGATAGGCACCACAAAAAAAAAAAAAAAAAAAAAAAAAAAGCCATGGTCTTGAGTTAAAAAACATGGCAGAGCACCTAAAGAAATAAAAGAAGAAAAAAAATATATAAATATAAATGGGGACAACAACTTCAATAACCACACTGAAACAAAGAAATCAACAAAAAAGTAGATAGGTAAATAAAAAATAATAATAATAAATGAAGAAAAATAATATATAAAAGATAAAAAATGTTTTGTGCTTTTTGCCTTTTTTTTCCCTCCTGCACTGGCACAGTAAATATTGGGGTTGTTCGAAAAGGAATTCACTTGGCCTAAACCCTATGGGGTTTCTCCACCCTTGGAGTATATTGTCACGGGATTAAATATAGACTCCATTCAGATTCATTTACTCTACCGGTGGTGCTTTCGTGGTTTTTGGAAAACTTCTGCTCTATCCTGGGTGATGAAATAAACTCTCTGTATCTAGAGATCTCAGTATCTGCACAGGTCCAGGAGTGGGACTTACGGCAGCGCAGGCACTCCGAGCAACCCACCCCAGGGACCCCAAGCCCGACCGGAGAGAGGAAGAACATTTTTAAGCAATTTTTTCTTCACAAGCAGCCATTGTTTTCCTACAAAAACAATATCTTGTTAACATAAAATACATTTATTCTCTTGTCTGTGTAATTTTTATATAATGGTGAAATTTTTCCAAGACAATAAATATAGTATCATTGAGATTATTGTCTAGTTCTGAGTTTTTTTTTCTTATAACCAAATGTGGTGGTGGCTATTCTGAATGACTAGAAGTTGCTACTTTAGGGGAAAGTTTGTACATTTTTATTTTATGTTGACCAAAGACAGTTTCTGCTTTTCTTTCTACAGGATTGTAATAATATTTTATTCTAAGAGACACAGGGTATCAAACCTTCTGAAATCTGGTCAGGGTGAGAGTCTACATAAACTGAATCAGTAACTGCAATGTGGTTATTAGTAATTTTAGATATGTAAAAATCTCTCAATATAAAATGTTTTAATAATCTGTGTAGGTCTTATTTTAATATTTATCATTAAGTCTATAATCAATTATAATTAATTATATAATATATATTACATAATTAATTATATTAATAATTAATTATAAAAGTATGAAATCTAAATTTTTTCACTTTATTTATTGATTGATTGATCAATTGACTGGTTTCTAGACCATACCCAGCCACACTCAGGGGTTACTCCTGGCTCTGCATTTAGAAATCACCCCGGCAGGCTGGGACACCATGTGTGATTCCAGGAATCGAACCGGGTCCCTCCCAGATCAGCCACATGCAAGGCAAATGCCCTCCCACTGTGCTATCTCTCTGGCCCCAAGAAATTTAAATATTTGAGAAGTGAAAAAATTAAGTATCAGATTTCCACAAGTCTACACAATGATATAAATATACTTTTTCTCATCCTGACCAGTCTGTATTTCTTCATTGACTTAGCATTGGTTTGTGTTATTATATGTAAATTGTCACTATCCCTACCACCACCTTGCTCTCATTCCTTCTTCTGTGCTCCCCTTTCTCTCCAATAAGGACAATAGTATTTATTGACTCAATGAATTGCTTTGTGTCAGTTTATATGCTTTAGTTAAGCTTAATCCACATCTGAATGAGACCTTTTGGTAGTTATCTTTCATGCCATATTCAGGATAATCATCTCAATTTTCATATGATTTGTCTCAAAAGACGCATCTTAAATTTTTTTAATGGTAGAAACAATATTCAATGTTGTATGTATACACAACTTCTTATCCAATAATCTGTTGATAAGCATATAGGACAAAATCGTGAAAACCTAAATATAAGGTGCACACTCTGCTGAAAAAAATTTGCATTTTAAACATTTTAGTTATATTTACCAAAGGTTTATTACTTAGCCATTTAAAGATAACATTAAACCTTAGTAATCCAAAGAACAGTATATCATACTGCTTCCTATTCCCCCACCCTGCCCATAAATTCAAACTCAGTAAAGAAAAACAAATGCATTAATAACTGATTCTAACACAGTGATTGTTGTAACTCTACAGGGACAATTCTGTTCATTCGTTTTGAGGTAACAACTAAACATGCTCAAGGGTTGCTCCTGACTCTGCTCTCTCAAGAGAGATCAGGAGATTCCTGCGAACATATGGAGACCATAAGCAATACCAGGGATCAAACTAGGGTTGTCTGCAAACAAGCATCCTCACAGCTGTACTATCACTCCCGCTCTAATCTAAGAGCATTTTTGGAGCATAAAACTTCGGCATTCTCATGAAGATCACATCTGGGGGTGCCTGGTCTACAATCATTGGGGTAAGAGGAACAAGTATTCATATTTGAGAAGGGTAAATTCAGAGGTAAACTCAGGGCTGACCACAGAATCACAGCATGTCTGGGTGACAGCTGGTAGGTTCAGAAAATAAGTAGAGTTAGTAAACAAGAGTTAGTAAACAAAGCTGGAAAGGTAGTTTACAGTTTATAGTCATCTTATACAAGGGCCATGAACAATTAATCCATGCCGGTTCATGAAATGACACTATTGCCAACAGAGCATTTTCTAAACCAATTACTTATGATTTCTCAACACAAATAACCATGTGAAACTTTCCACCCAAACAGGATGTTTGTGGAAAATTAATATAATGCTCTGGCCAACAACCCATGTAAAGCTTAAAATTCTTTCTTACAGAATCATAAGCATTGCTTTTTGAAGTAACAGGCAACTCAAATAGTTCATAATTAGAAGGAAACTAAATAGAAAGAAGACCTACTAGGTCAGCAAAGTAGAACATGAATCCTTTGATCCTAATCAGTCTGTTGTGGAAGTCTGAAGAATAATTCTTTCATTATGCAAAGTTAGAAAGCTGGCTTATACAATTATAAGTTAATTTTAAGTTACCTGTATTAACCTTACCATATGATTTACTAGTACTAAGATGTTCACACTTCTAGAACACTGTAACTAAAGAATAGAAATAAAATACAATCTAATATAAACATGAAATTAAATCATAGGCACATGGAGAACTTTTAGTCGATTCACATCAAATTCATGTGCATTGCCTTCTTTACAGTTTTAGGGACTGAAGAGATAATTAATGAGTAGGGCATTTGCCTTGCATGTGACAAACCAGAATTCAATTCCCAGCACCACATATGGTCCACTTAGCCCAGCCCAGCCAGGAGTGATCCCAGAGCCAGGAATAAGCCTGACTGTAGCTGAGTATGGCCTCTCTTCAAAGAGGCAAACAACTTCCTCTAACCAAATTATCATCTCCTCAAGGTGGGATGAAGAAAAAGACCACCTATTTTGTAGAAGGTGGAGATGCTGATCAGGGAAGACCAGATCAACTGGCTGATTAGATGGATGAATTAAGGTACCTACCATATTCTTGTAATCTGGTCAGTTAATAAACAATTGCTTTCAAATTGGAATAGAATTGGTGACCATTTATTTGTTGTTGTTAAACTCTGTTGCAGTCTCTTACCTATTAAGGCAATTCTTTTTTTTTTCTTTTTACTTTTTTTTTTTTTTTTTTTTTTTTTTTTTTGGTTTTTGGGCCACACCTGGTGACGCTCAGGTTTTACTCCTGGCTATGCTCTCAGAAATCACTCCTGGCTTGGGGGACCTTATGGGACACTGGGGGATCAAATTGAGGTCTGTCCTAGGCTTGTGCAGGCAAAGCAGATGCCTTACCACTTGTGCCACCACTCCGGCCCCAATTCTTTACAAATAAATTAAGTCAGAATAATAGACTGTTGATGGATACCTGTAAAAAGAATAGTAAAAATAAATAACAAAAATAATAAGAATAACAACAATGGGCAGTCTTAATCTATATTTTAACTGTGCAACAAAAATTATATTACTTTGGTGAGGAAACAATCATAAGAGTTTAGAAAGATTTTGTTTTAAACTTTCAACTATTTCCTTAGCCTTTTGCTCTGTTCTTGTACCAAAAAGTCTAGCACACTAGTGAAATCTGTATAAAGATTTATTTTTTCCTTAATTCATCAAAAACAGTTGTAATTCTAACTTTATTTTAAGTGTTTATCATTGTGAATTAGCCTTTCCTACAACTGAAATTATTTTTCTAATGGTACTGCTCTATTGATAGTTTTAGCTTCTGGGCTAAAATCCTCAAATATTCAATATGTAAAAAGGAAATTTTTAGCAATTATGCCACGTGGAAATCTTGCTAACTGATATGCTAATTAATCAGTTGGGAAAAATGAGAAGCAATGGATAAAATATTCTAGTATATTATATATAGAAAAACATATTATCTTTATCCTATTGTAATTCCCTTGTAGGAAAAGTACACTTTATATACATTTACTTATATATTGCATTACATTAATATGATTAATATTACATTACATATATTACACTTTATATACAATTTTAAAAGGTATTTGTATTTGGAGAGCTGTTAAAAAAAGTCTTTTAGTCATGCTCATCAATAAAAGAAAGCAAGGTAGTTGGTCCTAAAAATTTGGTTGTTCTGTCTTTCAAAAGAGCTCTCAAATGAATCCAGAAGAGAAGAAAAACAAAATTTTATTACTCCTATAATTAAGATAATTGCTTTTCCTTTCAATGCTTACTTTTTTATTTATAATGTTCTCAAGTTCTATTCTTGTCTATTCATGTCTTATGTCTTGAATAACTTTGAGTGATATTTAACTATTAGAAAATGAGGGTACAAAGGAAAGTTCTGTCAGATGTATGTGGATATATATATATGCATATGTATACATATACATTTCATATATGTGCATACAATTGGAAGAATTTCCATTTTATCTACCTCAGTTATAAGGGATATTGAGTATTTGTTGGTTACATATATTTTCTTGAAGAAAATTTTTATTTACATATGTCACCCATTTTTAAAATTTGATTATTTGAAGATTTTGCTAATCACATATGAATGTCCTGTATACTTGGTATATTTTCTAGCTGTCTTATATGATGTTGCCTCTTCATTTTTCTAGCCATTTATTCTGCTATAAAAATTTTTTTCATTTAACTTAGTTTTGGTTTGATAGTGTTTACTTTTGCTTTTGTTCCTTGGAATTTTGGTGTCAGATAAAATAATTCATTGCCAAGACTAATGTTAAGGAGTTTTTCCTTTATATTTTTATGAATTTTATCATTTTAGGTTATATTTTTAAGAATTTAACACATTTGTAGTTAATTTAATGAGTAATGTAAACATAGAGCTCTTTTTCTTGTGATTGTCAAAACTTTCTCAGCACTATCTTTTCTCTATTGGCTGTCCTCAAATGTAATATAATATTATTTTTGTTTGTTTTTAAACTTTATTGATTGAATGGATTTTGGGTCACACCCGATGGCACTCAGGGATTACTCCTGGCTCTGCACTCAGAAATTGCTCCTGGCTCGGGGGACCATATGAGACACCAGGGATTGGACCAAGGTTCATCCTGGATCAGCCATGTGCAAGACAAATGCCCTACCGCTGAACTATTGCTCCAGCCCTGATTGCTCTGGTTTTTATGGATTTTTAAAGTTTCATATTAAGATATTTTTCCACTTTTGTGAAAAAAATCCATATAAATTTTGCTAAGTATGGCAGTGAATATATGGACATTTTAACAATGTTAATCTCATCAAAAAGTGAAACAGGATAAATTTCTACTTGTAACTTCTATTTCTTTTATCAATAACATTTTGTGTGCTTTTTATTGTTTATTTGTCTATGTTTGTTTGGTGGTTACATCACAGTACTCAAATTATACCTTGGCTCTTCACTCAGAGATTACTCCTGGCAAAATTTAGGAAACAGTATCAAGTTCTGGAGGTGGAACTCAGGTCAGCTTCATGCAAGGGAAATATCCTACCCACTATACTATCTTTTCAGTCCTATAACATGTTTTTGAAAAAGAGATCTTTCACCTCTTTGATTTCATCTCTTTGTATCTCAGTATATTTTGATGCTACTATAAATACAATTAATTTTATGTATATAATTGGCAATTTATAGAAGTGTAATTATGTTCATTATTTATTTAGTCAACCTCATTAAATGTATTTAGATGTAATTGTCTCTTAGTAAACTACTTACATTTTCCAATAAATTATATCTTATTCAAAACAGAGGTTAAAATTCTTCCTTTTCCATGTGAATCCTTTTTTTTCTTTTTCGCAGTTACTTAGAAATAACTTTTAATTATTAAACAGAAGTAGTAAGAGAGTCTTGGGGCTGAAGAGATAGCATGGAGGTAAGGTGTTTGCCTTGCATGCAGAAGGTCGACTGTTCGAATACCAGCATCCCATATGGTCCCCTGAGCCTGCCAGGAGCAATTTCTGAGCATAAAGTGAGGAGTAACCCCTGAGTGCTGCCGGATGTGACCCTCCCCCCCCAAAAAAAAGAAGTAGTAAGAGAAAACCTTATTTTATTTCTCAGTTTTGAAGAAAAATTAAGAATGGGTACAATTTGAGCTATTAATTTTTCACTTATAGTTCTTATAATGTTGAAATACCTCTTCTAATATCTAACTTGATTAGAGATTTTATCATAAAAATTTAATCAAATCTTAAAAAAAGAAGAAAGAAATAAAAAGAATAAAAAAGGATAAAAAGAAAATAATATAAAAATTATCAAATCTTATCAAATACTTTTCTGTATTTATTTAAATAAATATATTTATATTTATAAATATTTTGTTTTTATTAATTTTATTAACCATTTTTATTAAATATTTTATTTTTTTGTTTTTGAGCCACACCCGGTGATGCTCAGGAGTTATTCCTGGCTATGCAGTCAGAAATCACTCATGGCTTGGGGGACCATATAAGATGCAGGGGGATCAAATCGTGATCTGTCCTAGGCTAGCGCAGGCAAGGCAGATGCCTTTCCGCTTGCGCCACCACTCTGGCCCAAATATGTTATCTTTAATTAATTTAATCATGCAGTGGATCACACTTAATCACTTCCATAAATTGAACTATCCCATGTTTATCCCAGAGAAATCCCCCTCTACCTATAGCAGGCTTTTAATATGTTGTTAATTTCAGTTTGCTAAAATAGTACTTGGAATCTTTACATCAATAATGATAAGGGCTATTTTTCTGTAGATTTATTTTCTTGAATTTTCTTTTGGAGCGATTGCCTTCAAAGTAATTCACAGGGAATATGAGGGTCATTTCTAGGAATATTCAGCCAACTAGGTCAAATAAATTAATCGTATTAATCCAGCAATATATTCCTGCTAATCCAAAATTGAATTTGTTTGTATTTTTGTGAAGGTGAAGATACTCAGTGAATGAAATTAACATCAAATTAGCAGTTTGATAAAAGCCAATTTCTCTATATAATGTCAAATCAGTTGGAAACATACAAAAAAGCAAAGACTTACCTAAGAAAAAGGTAAGTCTTCACTTCTCTCTCTCATTTGATTTTATTTTTGGTTGTATTTTTAGGACTATAGCTAGCAGTGCTTCAGGGTTACTCACATATCAGTAGCATCACTCTCAACAGTTCTCAGAAGACCATGTAAAATCAAATACGTGACTCTGGTATGCAAAGAATTTTCTCTGGTCCTACAAGATATCTTTTCAACTTATATTAATTTGTGTTTGTACTGTAAAAAGTTTCCACTTAAGCTAAATGCATTCAAGTTGAATTTGGAAAAGTATGTCAACGTTATTGGAAATTTTTATGTGTGTATGAGTGAGAAAGACAAAGAAAGAGAGAGATTTCTCTGAAAATCCCTATGTGATGAATGTTGGGGGCCTTTTCAGATAACTTTGATTAGTACAGTTGATTTATTATAGAAGAGTTATTACCCAAATATCATAAAGTGGAAGCTAGACTTTATACATTCTAATACTTATCCACAGTAAGTTCAGGGGTTACTGTCAAGAATGTTTGCTAGTGAGAAATAAATTCCACTTTTCCCCCTTTTTAAACAGTCAAATCAGTAGTACTAAAATACTATTCTACTTCATAAAAGCATGTGTTTTGTCTAACCACTAGAGTGTAAACTCTCCAAAGACACAAAACATAGGCTATATATATATATATACCATTATTGCAACACCAACATACCTTAGGCATTGTAGAAGCTTCATAAATAGTTGTGTGAGAAAGGATTGAATAAACTGTACACTGGGTTTCACCAGTTGAAAAAGCCTGACCTCATTTAACTCTAAGAAGTAACCCAAGCATGCAGGTGTATCTGGTTTAATTTTGCATACCTTCTCTGAAAAATTACTTATGAAGCAGAACTTCACACATTGTGGTTATTAGGATGAATTTTTGTACTGCCTTCAACTCACATTGTTTAAATAGCATTTCATTTTGCTATGAACTTTATTTTTATTTGAAAATCCGCAAATGTGAAACCATTCGAATCTAACCAGATGCAAGCATTAGGAATGCCCTACTAGACTGTTAGACTTGTAAAACAATGAGATTCTGCTTCACTTTAAATAAACCTTCATCTAAGTGTATCCTGTTCCTCTGATGGTTTTCTAAACACTCCACTTTTACTAGAAATTTGCAGGAGGGAAATAATTTTCAAAATATTTTATCCCTATTCCTTAAAAATATTTTTTTTCAGTGCCAGAGCAATATTACAGCAGGTAGGATGCATAACTTGCATGTGACCAACCCGGGTTCGATATCTGTTAAACTATATAGTCCCCCCAAGCCTGACCAGGAGTGATCCTGGAATATTGCAGCCAGGAGTTAGTCCTGGGTACTGCCAAGTGTGGCACAAATACACATGAGTGCATGTAAGCACATGTACGTACACACACATACACACATGGTTTTCTTATTCTCTGAAAATTGTATAAATCATTCTCAAGTATGTAAGTACATGCATTACTTTAAGTCCATTATTTGCATTGTCAACTCCTGGGTACACGCCCTGTATTCTTAGATCACTGTAGTTTCTGTGGACATATATAATTATAGGCCACTTCAGAAATGATGTCTGCCTTAACATTAACAAAAACGTGAGGACAAAGTTTTCCATTGTCACATGCACTCCTGTTTAAGTATGTAAGCTTCCAATGTGGTTGGCATATGAGAGGCAAATATTGCTTGTTCCAAATTCAACTTGGAACAGAGACCAAGCCTAAGTGTTGTCATTTTGCTTTTGCAGACTAAAAACAAATGGATCTGTAACAATGGCCTATCCTTCTCAACTATTTCCATTTCTCATTATAACCCTCTTTTTGAAATCCAATTTCTAATGTAGATGATCAAACATCGAGTGCCCAGATGCTGTTGCCGATTTTGTTATTGCTCATCCAGACACCAAAATGAATGGCCCATTCTACCCAGTGAAGTCTGCTGAATTTGTTTCAGAAGTACCTACATTTCAAACATTCAGATCTATAGGCAGACAATAACAAAGGGATGTAAGTATCTCTGTATGGCAGTCTCTTCAAGAAAATAACCCAAAATCATTTTAAAATTTGAAAGCTACAAAGCATACTATCAGAGTATACAGTAAAATTAACATAAGAAAGAACATTATCTTTGATCCAGGATTAAGGAAAATCATATACAGTATAAAACGTACCTTTGTCCCTTTCTTATGAATCACTATTGTGGTTGAAGCTGGGTGTAGGAAGGTGATGCTAAATATTTGCTACTAGATTACTTAAAATTCCTGAAGGGTCCACAGAATAATAGTTAAGTATCGGTAACATTTCTGTTGAAAGATTCAGAACATAGATTAACATGAAAAATAATTCCTTATATCTACTATATGACAGGATTTTTTAAAGATCCATTGAGTCTCCCATATACCCATCCTATACTGTGTGCCTATTTATGAATTCTTCTTGTGTGGAGATAGAATTTAAGGAAGAAAATACAGAAGTAATAACAGTCAGGATCTAAGTTTTAGAATTTGCCTAATGAAGATTTCCAAACTTTATTCTTTGTATTACATCTATATCATGGAAGAACTCAGCAGGATGCTATATTTTTTAAATCTCATTTTCCTACTTATTTCTAATTGATTCCTAATTTGTACATTTCCTGGCCCATTTTAATTTAAAGTTTATTCATTTCTCACTGTACTTTTTGATTAAAAAAAGAAAAAATCAAATTAAGGGAAAATATGATGTAAAACCAAAGAAAATTTACACATTTTGAAAAGCAAGGAGGCCTGTGCTATGAGCTGTACAGAAACTCCTTCCCCAAAAATATATAGGTTGCTAAAGATCTAACCCCCATTACCCATTATGTGCCCTTATTTCTAAATATAGTCTCTATATTAATAAACAAGTTAAAGAGTGCTCGCTTCAGCAGCACATATACTAAAAAAAAAAAAAAAAAAGTTAAAGAGAAGTTATTCAAATGGTAGCTAATTCTCTAACATGAGGGTCCAAAGGGGAATATTACATACTAAGATAAACACAATTGTAGTTAAAATGATATAAGTAGAAGCGGGCTTGTAGATGGATTATTTATAAGTAGAGGGAAGAGACACCCCCAAAAATAAACTACCAGCAAACCCTAGAAACCCAGGAAGAAACAATCAAGGATCCCAACTAAGCTCTTGCAAGTAATAGCATAATTCTAAAACATGATTTGGGACTTTATGTTTCAGATAATATATTTTGTTATTATTCTGAGATTAGTTTTGGCCTCAAGAAATAAAAATCATGATTTAGCCTCACACCCTGGCAACACAGTCTTGAGACCAGCACTTGCTGTATACAACTTAGGAATATTATGGGGCCCAGATCAGGACCATTAACTCCTAGAATTTCCTAGTGACTCATATGCACCCTCAACTTTAATAAGCTCTACTAGAAAGAAGAGGAATTATAAGGGAGTAAACTCAGAGCAAAAAAAAGAGATGAAAATAATATGGGCGGATACTGAAGAAATGCAATTTTAAAAAATTCAGGGGTCTGCAAAGACCAAGACATAAGAGAGGAAGGACCCAAGATACCCTTGTAAAATGAAAGGCCAAGTGGGTTCTAAAGCAGAGGAGATTCTATCAGCAAACATGTGACCTGGTGTGATCACATACTTGGGAGATGACACCCTTTTATTAATTCCCATGAAGGACATTTTGTCCTGCTAAGACAAAGTGAGGAGTGCATGCCCTAGAAAAGATCTAAATTTTCTAGCAGCTTCTCCCCACAGGAGGTCTAGGTCAGGACCCAAATGGCTGGATTAATTCCCCCTAAAGCAAACAGATTTGTGTCAAGTCAGATCCAGTGAGTAACGTGTAGGCATCTGTCCAACAAACACAGGAAGGAAAGTGACAATGGTAAAATCAGGAAGAAATGATTGATCCCAGCTGAGATTTGGAACAAGGGATAAAAATGCAAAGTATCTAACTCAGATGTGTAATAATACAGAGAGGAAACTTTTTCTCTGTAATGTTACAGAGAAGAAACTTTGAGGTTCAACTTGGGGAGAACTTCAGTAAAAGTGAAAACTGGACTAAAGGCCCAGAGAGCTACAGCTGGATAAATGGCTGAAGTGTGTTGTTATCAGTGGTTTTCTTCTAAGCAGGATCCCATTTGTCTTAAAAACCAAATTCTCATCAAAGCAGAAAAACCCTCACCTTTCCCATTTGCTATTTATGGACAACAGAGTGGCCCTAATAGAGTGATCCTAAGCAATAAAAGAAAACTTTAATCATTATCTGAAAAAAAATCTACAGTTATTCTCCAAAATCATCATTTTAAATTGGTGAAGGACTAGAAAAAAAAATCAATGAATCAGTTTAAGATTTTTTTGTTAATTCTGACAAAACCAAATATTCATCCATGCTAAATTCTTTTCAGCCTCACAACAACTGAAATATTCAATGAACTGAAAATTTTCAGGATCACACCAATAAAACAAAATTGTTCCAGAAAAATAGTATCTGTTTTCTAGATTAGAGTTTTTGCTGAAAACAGTTGTCTACAATAATTGTATCTGCATTTATTTGGGATTTTGATTTGGGGGTGGCACCCAGAAAGTCTTTTTTGCTATTCACTTGAGTATTCTAAACAATCCACTTTGAGAATAATAGGACTGGCATATCAACACTTAATAACTATAACATAGGCTGCAAAAAAAAAAAAGCTGAAAGGCAGAAAAGACATTCTGAAAATGCTATATCTACTGCCCTCCATACATGTACACAGCCAAAATGCATTCCCCCCACACACACCTCTTTTTTAAACATAGGAAACATTTTGAAACAAAAGTAGAATAAGCAAAGTTATATGATGTTCCCAAGTCTCGCTACATTTGAAGTGACTTGGAAGTTAAGGATACCCTTGTCTCATTCTTGACTCTCTGCATCCTGTTTCTGGAGATCTATTTCAAACCACAGCAGCCCCAAGAACCTCTCTTTCTGGACTTCAATGTTATTTTCTGAGCCAGTTGTCCCTTCTATGGATAAGCATTTCATTTCATACCCATGCAAAATTGCCTTGGGAATAAAAAAGATGACTATCTTCAGACATTGGACCTGGAATATTCCATTTGAAACTAGATTATTATTGGAAGACATATTATATAGAGTTGAATAGTCTGGTTCAAAAAATATGAGATAATAGGGCTAGAGAGATAGTCCAGAAGGTAAGACATTTTCTTTGCATGCAATTGACAGAGTTCAAATCTCTGACACTGTATATGATCCCCAGAGCATGTGTCCAGATCCCTCCTGAGCACAGATCCAGAAATAGCCCCTGAGCACCACAAATGTGTCCCTATTCACCTCTAAATAAAGTAGTTGAGGTTTGAATATCTTATGCTGTATTTTAAGCAGAAGGGTCATGGTCAAAATTATCTACAAGTATAAGCTATCATCTCTTGTTCATGCTGCCAATCTACTAAGGTCCAGTTTGCACTTGAAGTGTTGAAGCAACGTTTCTGAAGGTAGGCATCAACCTAGTATGTGTCATAAAACCTCCAAGCTGCCATTCTTACCTTGACTAAATGTGCCTACATCACTGTGGGCTGATGACCTAATACCATCTCTTCATTTTATACTCTCCAGGTAATTGGGAAGAAGTAGGGAAAATTCCTATGACACACTATTTTCCAAAGGACAGCATGTCAGTAGAAATCTCACTCCAAATAGGCTCTTTACAGCTGTTTGGAACAAAAATCTTTCCCTTAATTAGAACGTACAGAACAGAGATTATCATTGAGTCAACTGCCCTCTTTCTTTCTTCATCTTACATCCTCTCCTAACTTTTCCTCTCCTCCCTCTCCTCAACTCTCTTCCTACTTCCTTTCCCTCTTCCTCTCTTCATTTTTTCTTTCTCATTCTCTCCCCTCTCTTCATCTCTTGGTCCCTCCCTGACTCCTCTTTCCCTTCATTATTCTAAAACAAAGCAAGTATATATAACACTTTCACAAATGTTAAAAACTGGGATCTTTACATTATCACTATGGGAGATACTGATTTATAATGCTTATCAATCATTGTCTTCAAACTAGAAAACTCCTAACAATCCATATGTTTCACTCAGGATGCCTGTGTGGTCCTCTTTTGGGAAGAAATATGCTTATTATTGTACGCAATGATACTATCATTAAACCTGCTATGTTATCCAAATAACTGGACTTTAAATTAAGGGAATAGCTATATGAATACTTAGATAGACCTAACATGTCACCTGTTCATATAATATTTTCATCAACCAAATGTAATTAAAATTTAAGCCAATAAAAATAATGAGTTGCTTTAGGCCAAGGTTATTTCTTTTCATATCCCTCATATTTTGGTGGGCCTATGCAAACAACAATTGCCACTCTAACACCATTTTTACTGTGCTCCTTTGACTCTAATCCTTAAAAAAAAAAACACTTAAAATTTGAGGTTAACTTAAGCAAATATGCATGTACATGGAAATGAAAAAAAATACTATGCCTGTAATGTTTAAGGAGTTACGTAAGTTTTATGGCTTTAGATTGCCTTGTCTGCTGTTAAGAATATTATAATGTGTTACAATCTGGGGACTTGAGGGACAAAGTAATTGTACATGGATTCTGCCTTATTTATCTTAATGTTCTTTGGTTGAAATTTCAAAGTTAAGATATCAGCAAGGGGACTTCTGAAAATTATGTTATGGGTGATTTCCTTCCACTGTAACTTTACTTTGTCCTCTTTGTTTGCATCTTTGTTCTCATAATTAAAAAAAAAAAGTGTAAAGAACCACATGTAGCTCGCGAGCCACAGGTTGCGGACCACTGGTAGATGGCATTTCCACCAACAGTGAAAAAGAGTTCCTTTCTCTCCACATTCCCGCCAAAAAAAAAAAAAAATTGGCAACATCAAAGCTTTCTGAATGAAAAACAACCACAAATTAATAAAAAATCAACCATGTAATGAATCTAAAGTACTCAATTATGCTGCCTTTCTTGGGGAAAGTGCATGAGAGTGCTCAGTTTCTGACAGTGATCAACCAAGCTGCCTTTTTTGGCAAAAGGCACGAGTGAATGGAAACAGTGAAATCCCTGGTTCAGTCTTTTGAGATGTAAGCTCTGATCTCTATAATTAAAAGGCTAATTCTCTACAGTCACAAAAGGATGGAAACAAGGCTGATGCAGGTTGGAGGAAAGAGTTTTAGAGTAGATACTATTTTTCTTACTAAAACAAAACAAAAAAAAAATTACTCATAGGTGAACAAGACCAAAAGTATAAAATTAGCTAGTAAAACTGAGTTATCATCAAATTTAGAGCATTCTAAAATACTACAGTATGTGTATCATTTATTGCTAGTGTAAAGATCAAACACAAAGTACTAAAATAATTATAAATTACATGATGAATAAATATGAAAAATGGTAAAAAAAAAAAATAATGTGTTGCTCTTTAGAAAAAATTCTTTTTGTTTATTTGTTGTTTTGGGGCCATACCTCGTGATGCTCAGGGGTTACTCCTGGCTCAGAAATCTCTCCTGGCTTGAGGGACCATATGGGATGCCGAAGATCGAATTGAGGTCCTTCCTGGATCAGCCGCATGCAAGGCAAATACCCTACCACTGCTCTATTGCTCTGGCCCCAAAAATTTTAATTCTTGAGGGAGAAAAAGAATCAGGATCAGAATTTTAGAAAGTGTGACTACAATGTATGATCTTTCAAATTCTAACAATACAAGGTTCTAAAACTGAGGGTAAATTAATGGTGTGTTCATGTGAGCATGTTTTAGTGAATGAAAATAAAAGGTTATGAACCTGATGCAAAATTATTTATTTGAAAAAAATATGGGTAAGAGGTAACAACATTACAGAGGACCTAACAGAGAGTAGGAAAATGTTGACTATAAGCATTTTAAGAGATAATAGAAAATGTAAAAATCACCTAATCCAATTTCTTCAATGAGCTAAAGAAATCAAATCATAAAAGTACAATAACCTACTTTAAGTCATTTTGTCATTGCAGGAAAGAACCCAAATGAATACCAAGTCCAGTCCAATAATCTATTACATAAATGAAGAGAAGTACATATTAATGAATGGACAGATGAGACAGTATAGAAAGCTACTATTCTTTGCTTTCTTGAAAGTTGCATCTTTCTCAGTGTTTAACTAGAAATGTGCTCAATAAATGAGCCTACTAAGAGTTAATTTCATATTTTGAGGGTATATTTTAACATTATAATTCACAAAATAAAAACAAAACTTCTCTATCATCTGCATATCAGGGTTGAGCACCCTTTTCTGTCACTTGTTTCTAAGTGAGACAGAAAAAAATACACATTAATTCCACTTCATTAACGTGGTGCCACCAACATAAGGGATGACAATTCTAGCATCCTTTCTAACAACACTCAAATCCAAAACTTTCTCCATCTCAGTTTGGTCGCTCTTGATTATTTATTGTTTGGCACAAAAGAAAGGAGCAAACTTCCCTCTCAAGAACTTCTCTGAGCAAAGAACACAATGTATCACACCAAAGAGCTCGCTGACTGCTGACTGCTCTCTTAACTGGAAACCATGTGGTTCTGCCATTTGCCTCTTCGCTTTGCTGTTGCCATCTCTAAAATTTACAACCTGCTGGAGAACACACACACACTAGCTCCGGGGAGACAAGGCAGGGTCAAGAACCTTCCTTGGGGCTAAAACTCTTTAAAAGTTTTCACAAAACCAAACCTTTTCTCTTTGAGAAACTTGTCAGAACTCAGGATACAAGTAAGTATCCAGCACGCAAGCTCCAAGAATCCACAACTGTGAACTAAAACACCAGACTGCTCACAGAATGGCAAGAAAAAAAATGGTAAGAAAATATATGAATCATCACAACAAAGTAAAGGCCAGAATACATTGGCCCCAGCTTCATTCTCATAGATCACTAATGAGCAGACCAAAAACCTAGTGAAGAGTAAACCTAGTGTCTTTGGGGAACCTGGACTTGTTCTTTCCCTGTCTTATGCACGTTCTCCCTGCAGATCTGGCCCCTGAGATCTTGGACACCTTTGGAAATATTTTGTTTCACACTTAGAACTTTGCCCTTCTCTCCCAAGTCAGCCCCCACACCCACCCTTAGGAGTAAAGCATTTGCTAAAAAAAAACTACCTTTGATTGATTTGCAGTCAAATCTTTTCCCAGGACATGTTACATCTTCAGAAAAAAGCTTATTGACCCTTAGGAGTGATTTGCTATTGTAGTGGCTTCAACTGTGATATTTGGGCCTTCTAAGGTCTTCCAGGCACTTTGGAAATGATACTCCATTAGTTTTCTCCACCTGTAGGAATCAATACAAAGATGAAAATCAATAAAGTTTGTTGCAGATAATTGAGTTGTTACTCAATTTTATTCACAAAGTAGTTGAGCAAAGTTTTTCATTACTTCATTTATTCATTCTCCTTAGTTATTTATACATAAAGTCCCAAACCTCTTTTAATAATATTCTGAGATTCCTGGGACTGGAGCAACAGCATAGCTGTGAAGGATTTGCCTTGCATATGACCAAACCAGGATGGACCCTGACTCAAATCCCGGCATCCCATATGATTCCCCCAAGCCTTCCAGGAGCGAATTTTGAGTGCAAAGCCAGGAGTAACTCCTGAGCATAACATATGTGACCCCCAAATCCAAAAAAATAATACTCTGAGATTCTTATATAATAGAAATATTTTATAACCCTTTGTCACTTTAATTATTGTAATTTACAGTTTTCACTTAATGTAGCACAGTCATCAGAAAACTTTATGGTAAGTCTAATTTTTCAAAAGATCCTTTTAACATAGGTTTGGTAAAAGTTTTCAGTAATGGGGGGGAAAGTTTGATAGAAAATCATTTGGGCTTTAAAGACTCTTTAGTCTATTTCTTAACTATGAAACAACTACAAAGCAGCCACACTGTTATGGAAATAAATGGACATGAAAAGACTTAGTTCAGGAGTAGTAAATAGCAAAGTACCAAAATCAGTGGAGAGAAGTCTATCCAGGTGAAGAGATTGCTGTGTATGCTTAAAACTCAAAAAATTAAAAAAAATTGTATGCTTAAAACTCAATCATAAATAGCTTTGCAATTTATACTGTTTCTGTTAAAAAGGGAATGTAAGTTAACTGTTTGTTCCGCTTCTGTATCCTAGCTTTGCTATAGACATATTAGCAGCTATGACAGGCTTCAGATATGTGGCAGAAGAGACTAGGCCAGTTCCAGGAACTTCAAGGGCATGTACATGACAGTTAGATAAACTAGCAACACATGAGGGGCTGAGAGCAATAAACCTTATATAACTCCAAGGTCGCGGGCACCCATCAAGCACCCAAGACCCTCCTCTACTATTTAAGCCAATCAGTGTAAACATGAATAATGCAACATTTACTAAGAACTTATAGTTTTACCCCTAGCTTGAAGCCCCAGAACCCCTATAAAATGACTTGTAAGCCCGCTTCAGGTTCAGCTTCAGAAGTGCAGCCCCAGCATGATGGTAAACTCCCTACTTCCTTGCATTACTTCCATCTTCACTGGTCTTTGTAGGTGGGATCTAGAATCCAGAGCTAACAATTCTATAATAATAACAAATTTAATAGCCAAGCCATCTATTTTTAATAAAAGTTTTAATCAAATTACATGATACACAATTATAAAGTTGTTCATGATTAAATTTCAGGCCTACTATTTTTCAACACCTATCCCTTCACCAGTGCACATTTCCTGCCACCAATGTTTCCCGTTTCCCTCCTATATCCTCCCCCACCTGCCTCTACAGCTCCCTCCTCCCCACTTCGTAATTTTCTTGTATGCTAAGTGTTGAGAACTGCTGGCTCAGAGCAAAAATCAAATCCCAAGAGAGGACCTACACCTTGTATTTCATGTCCACACATTACCAAACAGGTCCACTCACTAATTTTCCTAGTTCAGCGATCTGGTGGAATGTGATAGAGTTTTTTGTCATGGAAGAAGAAAAAGGGTTTCCTGGAACCCTATGCACAGACTCTCCAGGTGCAATTTGTTTTCTTGACTTTTGGAGATGGCATGTTAATTCACACAAGTTTAGGTACCCAATTGCTACCCCACCTCCAGTCTTTCATACAATTTTCCAAACCTGGAAATGTAGCTGCTTGAGGGAGGACAAAGAACCCAAGTCATAATTTATCTCTTTCCAGATCTACTCTATTAGCAATCAGTAAAGAAGTTAATGCAAGAAAGGCAATTTTATCAGAATTTTATCAAACTTTATCAGAACAAAGAAATGTTCTAATAAAGCAAGTTCTTCTCAGTCAAGGTTAAATCTGTGTCCTGGGAACTAGGTTACAGATAAATTCACACATTTACTGAATGAATGGTGAGAATAAGATCTCTTAGTTCACACAGTATCACTTAGTGAATCTATATCTCACAACTTGGGGAATGAGAAAAGTGAATGAGTATCTTGAAAGACATTTTTGATCTACATAAGCACTATTTTTTGATAGAGGAATTCTGTTGGAGACTGTTTGGCATAACTAAAAGCCCTTTTTACTAAAATCAAAATGGAGTCTCTGAAAGACTGAGCAAAAATGCCTATGTGACAATTAGCAGGAGCTGCCAGCCTGAGCAGCTAGCAGATGTGGCCTTTGCCCTTGGACCTAAAGAAAAGGGGAGTTACTGCATACTTCAGAACTAGGGGAGTCAACCACAGACACCAAGATGTTCCCATAAAGATAGAGGCTGGTGGGCCTAGGCAGAGATTAGATCTTATACTGTTATTCTAACACAATGTGGGCCTCATGATTGATGAATGCCAGCCTCATGATGTATAACCTTGTTAATTTTGAAAAAACAAGATGTGCCTATGGAAAGTTACAGTTATTCCAAGAATGCCTTGCCCCCTTTCTCTTTGTTTGGCCTGACTATATAAGGTCCACCTTTCTCCACAATAAACGGACTCTTGATCGGAACTTTACGCCTTGAGTCTCTTTATTTTCCAGCCTCTCTTTTCTTTCAGGCCGGAATCCTCTTCGTGACTCGTGAATAACTGTTGTGGTCTCCAGCCTCTCCTGCAGGTCGGGAACAGGGTTCCTGGGGGGCCGCAGAGTTCAATACATTTGCTTGTTGGTTTGCTTTTGGGAAATAAAATTCTGGAAAAGATTGAACTGGAGAAAGTATGAATTATACTCTCTCTATGATTTTAGTATTAACCAAAACCAATAAATAGCAACCTTCTAATTTATTCATTATTCCTCCTGTTGAAATTATGACAGGGTCCAAAATAACGGCCTCCTTCCATCATCATTTTTTGACAATTAGAACATTCTTTAGAGGCATATGGGTGTCTGGGTGTGGGCCTGTGGTGCGTGGTGCAGGGAAAGGATTATTGAGACCTGGAAAAAGGAACACTTTGAAATTCAAAAAGCAAATTGCACCTATTTCAGCAAATTGAAAATTGATGGTGTCCAACTTTGAAGGACGTAGTAGTAGCTATTATTTCCATCCAGGCTATTATTAACTGGTAGTATTTTTGCTAGTAAACATTCAAATACCATAGAAACAGAAGTCATGTCATATGGACACCAGGGCCTTGCTTATTTTGCCAGAAATAAAAGGGGTGATGGCCTTTGAAATGAAATTTTGAAAATGCAGGGACTTGCCAAAATAATATTGTCAGAATATTAACTGAATTTTTCACTAAAGACTCAAAAAGGAAGACACCACTGATAAAAACAGAAACTTCACTGACCACACTTCTACTATATTTTATATAATCTATTCTAGGAAAGTACTGGCATGACTTTCATCTCAGAACCAAACCCTCCACTCTTCTCTCAGTCCTCTCCCAATGTATTTCCTGTTAATGTCAAATGTTTTTTCTAAATTTTTTAACTTTATGCCTTACTTCACTACATCTCCTCCATTCATATCTTTCTCTCTCTTTTTTTTTTGTTGGTAATATCAAGTTACTGAAACACAATCCCAAATTCCCACCCATTCCCAAGTCCATCCCCTTGGTATGAATAAATTAACATATTTTATTATTATAACTAATGTTATTTATTATAAGTGAGCAGTACTAAAATTAATTTTAGTGTATAGCCAAAAAAATTTGTAACAATTATTATATCTTGCAACGAATCAGTGAGTTATTGTCAATTTTACTAAGCTATTTGTTGCCAGTTGATAGTTCTTGATTTTGCTTTGTTTTTTTAATATTAGGTGAGTTTAATATTATGATGATATCTAATTTGGTGTGTTCCTACCGGGATGAGAGTATTGAAAACTTTGGAGCATATACAGCCACATAGTCCAGGAATTCTAATCTCTGTGACTGATATCGTCGCATTTTTGGTGTGTGGTTTCAGCTGTTAGGATTTCTGGAAGTGCCAGATGGAAGGTAGAGGGTGGCCACACTTCTCTGACAAAGTCATGGTGATCTCAGTCAAATACCAGCATACCTGGAGTTTTGGCCTTTTATGTATTTCTGCAGAAATGAGTGGTTATGTTGTGGTTGGTCATTGACATGATTGTTGGTAGTGGGTGCACCTGGCCAGGTTTTGCCAGCATGGGTATATGCATGCCTCAAGGTTGCCCTAATTTTCAGCCATGAGGCTAGAGTGCCTGTGATATTTCAAGGCATGATTTATATCTCTTTAGGGAAAAGAACGATGCAGACTTTCATTCATATCTTTAAAATATTCATTTGTATTGACATGCAGCATGCATGCAAGACTTAAATTATAAAAATATAGTTGAAGATACCCAGGGAGATAGTTCAACAGTTTGAATCACATTTTTTATGTGGGAGCCTTCTGTTCAATACTCAATGCCATATGATTCCCAAATACTGTCAAGAATGACCCCCAATCCCTGAACTAAAAGTCGTCTCAGAACACTGCAAGGTATAAACTAAACTACCCCAAAGTAAATCCCAAGAAGACATTTTAGAGTAAGAGTTTTCACTCACTGTCCAGTATGCAGTGCACAGTACAATTTCCAGACAACAAATCTCCCACTACTCTCTACAAAAATAATCTATTTACTCTAAATAAAACCACTCTAAAGTCATTCGCCATGTGCTTAAAATTTATGTAAATTGACTTCAACCTACCTTTCTCCACTAAGAAATAGACTTGGTGGAATCATCCACATTGCTATATGTGATAAAATAAAATTGTATGCATTTTGTTTCTATATCAACTTCTTAAAGCAGGTATACCCACAAACTGGGTTGTATGAAAATCAATTAACAGAAACTTGTTTCAAACAAGGCTGGGAGCTAGAAGAGAATCTACAGCCAGCCCATGGCAGTATTTAAAGGTGGCACATAACATAGTTTGCCTCCTCCTCAGAGAAAAAGGAAATATATCCTCAACTAATGAGCAACAACCCCTAAAGTTTTGTGTTATTGATTAGGGTGTAGCAACAATTCCCAAAAGAGATCAACACATCATCAGAGAGTATTGGCTTTTGTTTGGAAAAGAATGCATGTCCTATCTGAGCATTACACACTCCCAACTCCTGTTTGCTCTTGTTTCCCAAGTAATCCATTTTGTTGTGAGATAACTGATGACCTTTTGTTTGGTATCAACAGCAGCTTAACAGGGATTCATAATTTGGAAAACTAAAAGCTCAAATTCAAGCACAGTCAATAAGAATGGTTTCTTGTGATGTGGAGTCTCTTGCAAGCATCTCTCCAACTCCTGGTCAACCTTTGACCTTCCTGGTCAAATAAACACATGTTCAATTGTTTGTTCTCAGTTTATGTTATGGTGGCTCTCTACAAACTATTCTTCTTTTTAATTGTCCACTCTTCTCTGATATTATGGTTGTGATGACCTTATACTTCACATGCTTGGTTGTGGTGCTCCTATATTGAGCAGTGGCATCCACCAGAAGTTGCATCTCAAATATTTATACTCTCAGTGACAGTGCTCAATCGGGGTTGCACTCCATTAGTTGTGGTGCTCACATGTATGCTCAGCTGGAGTTGCACTTCCTGACTAGGGTGCTGCACATATTTTTGTTATAGTCCTTTATGGGGAATCTCAACTCCTTTAGTTTGATGCTGTCACACAGCCAGAACTATTTGCCTTATTGGCAGAAGTGAGGCATGAACAGCAATAATGTTGAGTTCACAATTAGTGCATGTAGCAGCAATAGGTATCAAACTTATAACCCTACACTTTCAAGAAAGGTGCTTTACTACACAATGTAATGTTTTTAGAAAATACTGATTAGGAACCAGAGAGATAGCATGGAGGTAGTGTGTTTGCCTTACATGCAAAAGGTCAGTGGTTTGAATCCTGGCATCCTATATGGTCCCCCAAGCCTGCCAGGAGTGATTTCTGAGCATAAAGCCAGGAAACCCCTGAACACTGCTGGGTGTGACCTAAAAAAAAAAAGAAAGAAAGAAAGAAAAGAAAATACCAATTAGGTTAGATTAAGACCTTAACCTTCTCCACAGCCTCATCTTATCTAATTTCATCAATTACTATGCTTCCAAATATGGTCAAATTCTGTAATTTTAAAAATGATTAAATTTGGAGAACAATAAATTGTAGCAAATTCATAAATTATTTCATCATCTGAATTTACTACAATTTTTGTTATTAATTATATTTTGGTAAAATTTTGTTAATTAAACTATAAAAGAACCAGAATTGATCTTTGACATAAAATTAAAGAGTAAGAAGCTTGCCATTCTATACTGTTCATTTTTTTTATCCTTGGTATCTTTTATGTAATGACAATTTTTGTCATGTAAAAACTGCTTCCTGTTTAACAATAACAATATATTAGTTGATTTGGTCTTGGAAAGTTAGTCCTGTTTGTGGTGATTATGTTGCTGCTGTGGTGTTTAGGGAATCACACCTTGCATACTCAGGAACCACTGGTTGCCAGATATTCAAAGTATGACTTCACACATGGGAAACATATGCTTTACACTTGAACCACATGCCTGACATCTGGAAATCACTCTAATTTCCATAGAGAACAGGTTACATGTAGAACAGAGGTTTCCAAATTTATATGACCTTTTCAGAAAAAAACAAACCACTCTGTTCCCTGTAAATCTAACTTTTTAAAAAAGAACAAACATAAAATGACCCCTAATTGTACTTAAGGCTATTATTACTACCAGTCATTGTAGCACCATCCTCTGAAAGGTAGCAACTATCTCTTAGGAAAAAAATAATTTAGAAGAATGTTCCAGAAAAACAGAAAGTTTTTCAAAGGCATAGAATTAATATCTAAACTTGAACTCCAGGATCTAAGAAGTATTTTGAGTAAATCTGGTGTTTTTCCCAAACCGAATGGGCTAAACCAATGGAAACTGTACAATACGACAGATATACTATGTTATATATATAAAATAAAAAAACATTTAAGTATCAATTACTACCATAATTATATTGTACAAGAAGTATTTACCTCCATGTTATGACTAGCTTGGTTCAATTTCCTTAGAGAACTTCTTTGAATTTTCTCTAGGAAAGTGTATGAATGAATGACAAATTATAAAGTATAATGTGCCACACAAGGTTATGTGGGAGAAAAGTGTTCTGGCTTATTGTGAAGAATCAGGGGATATGGGAAATTTTTCCAGTCAGATTTTTATAATATGAAAAAATGCTTACATTTGTTTATTTGCAAAGCACACCATATCTCTCTTGTCAACAGAAATTTTATCAGTATTCATTGTTTGATCTTCAAAACAATTCACATGGCTCTAGGTGGTTTGCAGACTTTAAAAATAGATACATTTTAGTTATGAGCCCAGAGGAGTAAAAGAAGGTAAATTTTAACATCTAAAAGCAGTTCCTCTCTGAACAGCCACCACCACCACCACCACCCCCGTGTCAATTCTGATGTAGATTAAGGGATTTAGCAAGAAGCCAGGTTTTCCCATCAAATTTCCTTTTCCTGAGAAAAGAGATTTTAGTGTGAAGGGCTATATCACAGATCACTAACTTTCTAAGGTCTGACTAAAAAGGATTTTTAAGAAGGGGCAATAAAAGAGACATATTTATATGAAAGAGATGTATATCTATACCTGGTAAAAGTTTTCCTAATAACCTCTTGTTACTTCCAGGCCAAACTTTGGATGTTAACTCTGAGGTAAAAATTTAGTTAGCAAGTCTCTCAGAAATGTCCCAAAGCAAACATTCCTCACATCTGACAGAGAAGTCTATTTAAAACTACAGGGCCTTTTAAGGACTCTGAGGATTAAAATTGCTTTAAGTATCTTTTGGTGCTAAGTTTTTAAGGTAAAGAGAAATTTACTCAAGGCTAAATTTCCCTATATTAATTCTTATATTTGAAGTAAATGCTCAAATATATACACACTTAATATATGCTGAGAAAAGGCTCCTCAGTGGGCCTTCTAATAGGACTTATTTGACTGTAGGGTGACACCTCCAATATTAGTAGCTTAAAATAGTAATTATTCCCATTGGCCAGAAGAGTGTCAGCTGTTACTTGGCTCAGCAAAGCTGACTCCAATACAATGAATTAGGCTTAGAACATGAATTTTAAGAACAAGGAAATCAAAACTCATGAGAAAACTATCATTTTCAAAATGTGCTCACTACATACCATTTCTGCACTTAACCATTAATATGAACATGTAAACAAATGTAAAAAAAAAAAAAAAAACAAATGTGAGACATGAAAATATTTTTCTCCTAAGGAATATGAGGGGAATGAATATTTGCTGAATGATTAGGTAATTCTACCACAGGAAAAAAATCTAGAGCTTCGTGACATGGAGTGAGGCATAGATTTGAAATAATTTAACCTGATGATTTTCTCATATCAGCTAAAAAGTTCCAGGTTGGAAATCTTTTTTCTCTGATGAGCTGACAAGATATAATGGGGGCTGTATTAGTTGTTACAGCTATCACAACAAATACTACAGATTGGGTGGCTTAATAACAAGAGACGATTGTCCCATAATTCTGCTGATGTATAAGATCAAGGTATTGACACATGGCTTCTTCTGATGTCTCTCTGTAGTTGCAGTTAACTGCTCTTTTGTCTTCTCATGGTATGTCAGTATCTCTAAATTTTCTCCTCTTTTAATAAGATAGCATACAAAATCAATTAGATTCCAGATAATAAACTTATTTAAAGATGATTTAATCTTTAAAGACATTATTTCTAAAAATAGTTAAGTGCTACTGTTCTAGAAGTTAGTGTTTCAACATATGAATTTCTGAGGAAAATAATTAGTCCATAACCATA
The DNA here is from genome assembly GCF_024139225.1 of Suncus etruscus. Lineage (NCBI taxonomy): Eukaryota > Metazoa > Chordata > Mammalia > Eulipotyphla > Soricidae > Suncus > Suncus etruscus. The sequence goes on along the minus strand of NC_064860.1, from coordinate 48,666,171 downwards.
GGCCAGATCAAGTCCTCTGGAATCAGATGAAAGTGACCTTAAAACCTACATTTCCACTTAAGAACTGCTGCTTAAGACAAGTTGACAAGCTACCAAATTGACCTATGTAGATTGATCAATGGGCTGAAGACTGTCACCTTTTTGAAACAGATTCATCTCTTTCCAGATAGGCGCAGCAGCCTTCATACCTGACCTCCCTAAAGATGTACAACTGCATGACTGAGCCTTAACAAACCGCCATGGTGCCAGATTGTCCCAGAGAAATCCATCTCCTGGCTGAAAACTGTGTGGCCATCTTGGAATGGGGAGGGCAGATCCCCCTCCCTGACAGACAGGCCCAACAGCCTCTCACCTCCAAAACATAAATATTCCAGCTCCACAGCTCGTGGAGTGTATGGCCGGCCACATGACACCTCCAAATCTACAGTACTAATATTCAATGGAACACAGCAAACTTTGTGGGAAAGTTGCTTACAAAGTTCACCAAGTTCAATGAATCAAAACAATAACACAGAAAGCTCAAACAGCACCATAGCTCAGTAAATCTTGGTACTGACAGATATTGATATTAGTAATACCATTATGAGATCTGACAATGCTCAAAAATTGACTTTTATTGATGATCTCACTTGCCATTTTGTTATAGCAAGCAATCTGAAGTAACATTGTACCTACTAAAGAACAGGTGGGGTGATAGTGGTTAGAGTGTTAAAACATTGAATGACTTCATGCCTGAAACAACTATATCAAGAATAACTTGTGAATCACAATGTTTAAATTTTAAAAATGAATAGGATGACCAAATTTTTACTTTCTCAAGTCCCAGATTTGCCTTCTCTAAAATTAGAGATAATAGTATTTCTTCAACAGATTGCCTTGCAATTGCTTTTAAAGTAAATAGCACAAGTGCACATATGATGCTAAAGTAGTATCATATATAGTGTTATAAAGCTCACAAATACTTATTGCAGCTGCAATATTTTCTTTTTCAGACACATTCTAAGTCAGCTATTACATGACATGTAGACAATTTATAAGCAGCTGATAATAGCAGTTAAAATAATACACTATAAAAATCACTTTACAGTATCAGTGAAAGACAAAAACCTTAACTTGTAGAGCATTAGCAGCCCTAAGTGATCTAAGTGCTCTATGGATCTTTATAGCAACTATTCCTTAAAACAGCAAACCCTTAAAACAACAGCCAAAATCTGAACTCTTCAGAAGAGCAAAGCTCTTCACAACTTAGTATGCACATTATGTTAACTTTTCAGCTGAAGAAACTGGAGCCCATGAAAATTTAGTGATTTGACTGTCAACTTGGATTTAGTGGGAAAAAACCATACTAGAATCCAGTCTTTTGCTACAAGCTTGGCTCACAGATTTAAACTGAACTGATTTTACTCCTTTCTTTGCTTTGATGGTCATATACAGTTTGATTGGAAAGTTACACTATAATTTCACAGTGATTACATGCCTCTGAAGATCATTTTGTAAGTAAATGTTTTGAAACCAAAGATAATCATTGTTATAAGACCATAACCCTTTTTCTCATGCCATGTTCTCCACCAAGAAGTTTACCAAGCTAAAGTTACACATCAGAGCCTCACTCGCTGGCTCTAGACCTCTGTTCTATATTTCTGTAACTTCAATTTCATCAGAAATTATGGAGGTGAATGACTATGTTCTGGCTTCCGGGGTGACCTGTATCCTCTCCACTTAGTAACTTATACAAGAAAGCTGCCTCTATGGCCTTACCATGAGTTTTTTCTAATGAAACATGCTTAGATGAATCAGAAGAAAGACCTTGCACAATAGATCAAATCTGGAACATTTCGTCCAGATGGTCTGAAACATATCCTTGATGTCCAGCCACACTGAAGATCCTCCTCTCTTCTTAGAAATTATCTAGTTCCTTGACAATATTGTTTTCAGGAACACCTACAGTTTCAAGAACTTTCTATACCAGATAAGTAACTCAGAGCTACATCAACCTGAGCAATCCACAATGCAGCTCCAACCTGCAGATTTTCTCAGCACACTGTTGACTTAGCACTAAATGACAGTAGCAAACAGGAAATGGTCACCCTTGTTCTGGGTCTTTGGTCTTTTCAAATCTGCCTGAAGTTTATATAAAGAATGATATCAATTCAGACTGTCCTCATTTCTAACTTACAGAGAAAGTAAATGAAACTGCCCCTTAATTCCCAAATTTATTTGACCAATTGTACCCTTTCAGGACAGACAAATGATTCATTCCCAGCTATCCTGAAAATCTACCTGTTTTAAACACACAGAAAGATGTACCCCCACTTAATAGCTTCTGAGATGATGACAGTCCCCAACTAGTGCTTTCAGCCACTTTGAGAAAGACTACAATTGACAGTAATTCTGACTTACCCATAATCTCCATAGTACAAAGAATAAAAGAGAAATTTTTGACCGTCACAGTTTGCCATTAGCTCTTGCCAATCAATTATAGCTGCTATCTTTCTGGAGTTGAATATTCAGGAAATCTGGCTGTGGCATATGCCACCCTATTGATCAAAGCATCAATTTGACTGACTGGCTGACTAGACAAATGTCTGTTTCCTCTTTGAACACTGCACATATGTCCCTCCCTCAACTAGAAGATTAATACAGGGTGGCCAACAAGTTCGACACAAAGAGTCAAAATTTTAAACTGTGAGAATCAAAGAGCTACAGCATGCAGTGACCTTCCAAAACAAACACTCACACAAAAGCATATAATTCTAACAATAATATATTAAACACAAAATGCATTTTGCCATTTTGAGTGAGGGTAAAAATCCTGCAGTGATGGAGAGGGTGTGCTGCGTCCTCCACACTAAGAACTAACAACCAGATGTGACCCAACATGTGACACACAGGTTCCCCTGCTAGCTGGCCCATGCAGTTGTTTTCGAGGGATGGGAGAAGGGACTACACGCTCGGAGATCCTTCCTCAGAGGTCCCTCCTCAGAAGCAGCAGAACAAAATCCAAACTTGGCAAAGAGCCACAGGATACAAAATAATGATAAGAAGCAAAGAGTAGCATTCATTTTGGCCTGGAGCCGCATGCAGCTCAAGAGCCATGTGTTCACCACCCCTGGATTAGTAGGAGAAAATAGCCTTACTCAGAGGAAGACATCATTCTTCAGCTAGTCTCTCTTGGATGAGGTGCAGCCCCTTACTAGAACCTCCAAACAGCCTATTTTCAGGTCCATCTTTGCATAGTCACATAATTCATGGTATACTTTGTAGATAATACAAAATGGATTTATCATTTAAAGTTTGCCCACTTCAAAAGAATCAAGGTGGCACAATCCAACAAGTAGGAAAGAAAGGATGTCCTACAACTTAGAGCTTCTGCATGGAAATGAATGCAATGTTATGAAGCACATTTGAATAAAAATATGATTACATTAAGTTTTCAATCTTAGTTACTAAGCTCTCAGAATTTATCTCACTCTTTTTTGGGCAAAACACTTCAGAAACATACAGTATTTGTAATACACTGCCTTTGTATTATATATATATTTTGGGGTATATAAAAGCAAAGCTTTTCTGGTCTGATAAACAGTCTTCACTTTTAATTGAAATGGATTTTATTTTATTTTTTATATATTTTTTAATTTTTTTATTTAAACACCTTGATTACATACATGATTGTGTTTGAGTTTCAGTCATGTAAAGAACACCACCCATCACCAGTGCAACATTCCCATCACCCAAGTCCCAAATCTCCCTCCTCCCCACCCAACCCCCGCCTGTACCCTAAACAGGCTCTACATTTCCCTCATACATTCTCAATATTAGGACAGTTCAAAATGTAGTTATTTCTCTAATTAAACTCATCACTCTTTGTGCTGAGCTTCCTGAGGTGAGCTGGAACTTCCAGTTCTTTTCTCTTTTGTGTCTGAAAATTATTATTGCAAGAATGTCTTTCATTTTTCTTAAAACCCATAGATGAGTGAGACCATTCGGCATTCTCTCTCTCTCTCTCTCTCTCTCTCTCTCTCTCTCTCTCTCTCTCTCTCTCTGACTTATTTCACTCAGCATAATAGATTCTGTGTACATCCATGTACAGGAAAATTTTATGACTTCAACTCTCCTGACATCTGCATAATATTCCATTGTGTATATGTACCACAGTTTCTTTAGCCATTCGTCTGTTGAAGGGCATTTTGGTTGTTTCCAGAGTCTTGCTATGGTAAATAGTGCTGCAATGAATATAGGTGTAAGGAAGGGGTTTTTGTATTGTATTTTTGTGTTCCTAGGGTATATTCCCAGGAGTGGTATAGCTGGATCATATGGGAGCTCAATTTCTGGTTTTTTTTTTTAATGCATAATTTTTTTTTATTTAAACACCTTGATTACATACATGATTGTGTTTGGGTTTCAGTCATAAAAGGAACACCACCCATCACCAGTGCAACATTCCCATCACCCAAGTCCCAAATCTCCCTCCTCCCCACCCAACCCCCGCCTGTACCCTAAACAGGCTCTACATTTCCCTCATACATTCTCAATATTAGGACAGTTCAAAATGTAGTTATTTCTCTAACTAAACTCATCACTCTTTGTGGTGAGCTTCCTGAGGTGAGCTGGAACTTCCAGCTCTTTTCTCTTTTGTGTCTGAAAATTATTATTACAAGGGTGTCTTTCATTTTTCTTAAAACCCATAGATGAGTGAGACCATTCTGCGTTTTTCTCTCTCTCTCTGACTTATTTCACTCAGCATAATAGATTCCATGTACATCCATGTATAGGAAAATTTCATGACTTCATCTCTCCTGACAGCTGCATAATATTCCATTGTGTATATGTACCACAGTTTCTTTAGCCATTCGTCTGTTGAAGGGCATCTTGGTTGTTTCCAGAGTCTTGCTATGGTAAATAGAGCTGCAATGAATATAGGTGTAAGGAAGGGGTTTTTGTATTGTATTTTTGTGTTCCTAGGGTATATTCCTAGGAGTGGTATAGCTGGATCGTATGGGAGCTCGATTTCCAGTTTTTGGAGGAATCTCCATATCGCTTTCCATAAAGGTTGAACTAGACAGCATTCCCACCAGCAGTGCATAAGAGTTCCTTTCTCTCCACATCCCCGCCAACACTGTTTATTCTCATTCTTTGTGATGTGTGCCATTCTCTGGGGTGTGAGGTGGTATCTCATCGTTGTTTTGATTTGCATCTCCCTGATAATTAATGATGTGGAGCACTTTTTCATGTGTCTTTTGGCCATTTTTATTTCTTCTTTGTCAAAGTGTTCATTTCTTCTCCCCATTTTTTGATGGGATTAGATGCTTTTTTCTTGTAAAGTTATGTCAGTGCCTTGTATATTTTGGAGATTAGCCCCTTGTCTGATGTGTATTGGGTGAATAGTTTCTCCCACTCAGTGGGTGGCTCTTGTATCCTGGGCACTATTTCCTTTGAGGTGCAGAAGCTTCTCAGCTTAATATATTTCCATCTGTTAATCTCTGCTTTCACTTGCTTGGAGAGTGCACTTTTCTCCTTGAAGATGCCTGTAATGTCCTGGAGTGTTTTGCCTATGTACTGTTCTATATATCTTATGGTTTGGGGGCTGATATTGAGGTCTTTAATCCATTTGGATTTTACCTTCGTACATGATGTTAGCTGGGGGTCTAAGTTCAATATTTTGCAAGTGGCTATCCAATTGTGCCAACACCACTTGTTGAAGAGGCTTTCCCTGCTCCATTTAGGATTTTCTTCTCCTTTATCAAAAATTAGGTGATTGTATGTCTGAGGAACATTTCCTGAGTATTCAAGCCTATTCCACTGATCTGAGGGCCCATCCTTATTCCAATTCCATGCTGTTTTGATAACTATTGCTTTGTAGTACAGTTTAAAGTTGGGGAAAGTAATTCCTCCCATATTCTTTTTCCCAATGATTGCTTTAGCTATTTGAGGGTGTTTATTATTCCAAACGAATTTCAAAAATGCCTGATCCACTTCTTTGAAAAATGTCATGAGTATCTTTACAGGGATCCGATTAAATCTGTATAATGCCTTGGGGAATATTGCAATTTTGATTATGTTAATCCTGCCAATCCATGAGCAGGGTGTGCGTTTCCATTTCCACGTGTCCTCTCTTATTTCTTGGAGCAGAGTTTTATAGTTTTCTTTGTATAGGTCCTTCACATTTTTAGTCAAGTTGATTCCAAGATATTTGAGTTTGTGTGGCACTATTGTAAATGGGGTTGTTTTCTTAATCTCCATTTCATCCTTATTACTATTGGTGTATAGACAGGCCATTGATTTTTGTGTGTTAATTTTGTAGCCTGCCACCTTGCTATATGAGTTTATTGTTTCTAGAAGCTTTTTGGTAGAGTCTTTAGGGTTTTCTAAGTAGAGAATCATGTCATCTGCAAACAGTGAGAGCTTGACTCCTTCTTTCCTATCTGAATTTCCTTGATATCTTTTTCTTGCCTAATCGCTATAGCAAGTACTTCCAGTGCTATGTTGAATAAGAGTGGTGAGAGAGGACAGCCTTGTCTTGTGCAAAATTTTAGAGGGAAGGCTTTTAGTTTTTCTCCATTGAGGATAATATTTGCCACTGGCTTGTGTTAGATGGCCTTAACTATATTGAAAAAGGTTCCTTCCATTCCCATCTTGCTGAGAGTTTTGATCAAGAATGGGTGTTGGACCTTATCAAATGCTTTCTCTGCATCTATTGATATGATCATGTGATTTTTATTTTTCTTGTTATTGATGTTGTGTATTATGTTGATAGATTTATGGATGTTAAACCATCCTTGCGTTCCTGGGATAAAAAATACTTGATGGTAGTGGATGATCTTCTTAATGAGGCATTGAATCCTATTTGCCAGGATTTTGTTGAGGATCTTTGCATCTGCATTCATCACTGATATTGGTCTGTAATTTTCTTTTTTTGTAGCATCTCTGTCTGGTTTAGGTATCAAGGTAATGTTGGCTTCATAAAAGCTATTTGGAAGTGTTTCCATTTGTTAAATTTCATGAAAGAGTCTTGCGAGGATTGGTAGTAGTTCCTCTTGGAAAGTTTGAAAGAATTCATTAGTGAATCCATCTGGGACTGGGCTTTTGTTTTCGGCAGACATTTGATTACTGTTTTAATTTCATCAATGGTGAGGGGGGTGTTTATATATGCTACATCCTCTTCCTTCAACCGTGGAAGATTATAAGAATCCTAGAATTTATCCATTTCTTCCAGGTTCTCATTTTTAGTGGCGTAGAGTTTCTCAAAGTAGTTTTTGATTACCCTTTGAATCTCTGTCATATCAGTAGTGATCTCTCCTTTTTCATTCCTAATATGACTTATCAAGTTTCTCTCTCTTTCTTTGTTAGGTTTGCCAGTGGTCTATCAATCTTCTTTATTTTTTCAAAGAACCAACTTCTGCTTTCGTTGATCTTTCCTATTGTTTATGGGTTTCCACTTCATTGATTTCTGCTCTCAGCTTTGTTATTTCCTTCTGTCTTCCTTTTTTTGGGTTCTTTTGTTGAGCACTTTCTAGTTCCATTAGCTGTGTCATTAAGCTACTCAGGTAAGCTCCTTCTTCCTTCCTGATGTTTGCTTGCAAAGCTATAAATTTTCCTCTCAGTAAGGCTTTTGCTGTGTCCCATAACTTCTGATAGTTTGTGTCTTTATTGTCATTTCTTTCCAGGAACCTTTTGATTTCCTCCTTGATTTCATCTCGGACCCACTGGTTATTCAGTATGAGGCTGTTTAACTTCCAGGTGTTAAAGTTTTTCTTCTGAGTCCCTTTGGAATTCACAAATAATTTCAGAGCCTTGTGGTCAGCGAAGGTTGTCTGCAAAATTTCTATCCTCTTGATATTATGGAGGTATGTTTTATGTGCCAGCATGTAGTCTATCCTGGAGAATGTCCCATGTACATTGGAGAAGAATGTGTACCCAGGTTTCTGGGGCTGGAGTGTCCTATATATATCCACTAGGCCTCTTTCTTCCATTTCTCTCCTCAGGTCTAGTATATACTTCTTGGGTTTCAGTCTGGTTGACCTATCCAGTGTTGACAAAGCCGTGTATAGGTCGCCCACAATTATTGTGTTGTTATTGATATTCTTTTTCAGTTTTGTCAACAGTTGTATTTAATATTTTGATGGCCCCTCATTCTGTGCATATATGTTTAGGACAGTTATTTCTTCCTGCTCTACATACCCCTTGATTAATATAAAATGTCCATCTTTGTCCCTTACAACCTTCCTGAGTATAAAGTTTGCATTATCTGAAATTATTATGGCCACTCCAGCTTTTATATGGGTTTTGTTTGCTTGGATAATTTTTCTCCAGCCTTTTATTTTGAGTCTGTTTGTTCTGACTATTCAGGTGCGTTTCTTGTAGGCAGCAGAAGGTTGGATTGAGTTTTTTGATCCATTTAGCCACTCTGTGTCTCTTGACTGGTGCATTTAGTCCATGGATGTTGAGAGAAAAAATTGTCCTGATATTTAATGCCATTTTTATATCGAAATTTGGTTGTCTTTTGGTTAGTCTTGTCTTAAATTAGGTCTTTCAGTTTTTCTCTTAAGACTGGATTTGTGTCTGTAAATTTCCTGAGCTGTTTTTTTTCTGTGAAACCATGTATTATTCCGTCAAACCAGAAAGTGAATTTTGCTGGGTATAGTATTCTGGGTGAAGCATTCATTTCATTCAGTCTTGTCACAATATCCCACCACTGCTTTCTGGCATTGAGTTTTTCTGGTGACAGGCCTGCTCTAAATCTCAAGGATGTTTGCTTGAATGTAATTTCCCCTTTTGATCTCGCTGTTTTCAGAATTCTGTCTCTATCTGTGGGATTTGTCATTGTGACTAGGATGTGTCTTGGGGTGGTTTTTCTGGGGTCTCTTTTGGTTGGTACTCTTTGAACATGCAGGATTTGATCACATATATTTTTTAGCTCTGGAAGTTTCTGTTTAATGATGTTCTTGACCATTGATTCTTTCTGGAAATTTTCTTCCTGGGTCTCTGGGACTCCAATGATTCTTAAGTTGTTTCTGTTGATCTTATCATAGACTTCTATTTACATCTGTCCCCATTCTTTGACTAATTTTTCTATTGTCTGCTCATTTGCTTTAAGTTTTTTTTTTCCAATCTCTCCTGCTGTATGGAATTGTTATGTATCTCATCTTCCACAGCATCAAGTCTATTCTCAGTTTCTGATACCCTGTCCCAGAGCTTATCCATTTTGTCATTCACTTCATTTACTGACTTTTTCAGGCCTGTTAGTTGACATGTTATTTTAGTTTGAGTTTTGTGATTTCTGTATTCATATTTTCTTTGTTCTTATTAGTGTTCTGTTCAACTCTATCCATGGTTTCTTTGAGTCCATTGAGCATCTTCCATATTGCTAGTCTTAAGTCCTTATCTGAGAGGTTGATTAGTTGGTTGGTCATTATCTGGTCATCAGAATTGTCATCTTCATTCTCTATGTCTGATGCTGGCCTGCGTTGTTTCCCCATTTTCACACTTGTATTGTGGGTTTTTCTACGTGTTGTGGTGGTATTCATTGGCTATATGATGCAGGCAGCACACTCCTCTGGCTCCGCCCTTTCTGGATGGGCTGACTTGCCTCCAAGGGAGGGGAGTCCTCCGTGGATGAAGCCTCACCCTGGACCAAATCTTAGGCCCAAGCATGCAACAGAGAAGACAGTCCGGAGAGAAATGCTTGCTTCTGTGATATAGCACAGTTCTTAGTGTAATTTTTTTTCTTCTTGTTGCGATGGTTTTCTTTTCTTAGAAAGAGTGCTCTGCTGGAGCCTCTTTTTGGCCCACTCCCAAGAGTTTCACGCAAGAGGACAGTAGACAGACATACACAGGTAGCACTCACAGTTTTTCACAGTTGGGCCCCACTGGGCCGGCGTAGTTTCCGCAATGGATTCTAGAATCAGAAATGATAGTAGTTTTCATACTCATGTTCTCAGTAAACTTGTCATCAAAAGTTTTCAAATATCTTTCACAAATTACTTTTAGTAATTTCTTTCATGCAAAAAGGAAGACTTGACACAATGTATTATGTGCTTGAGGCAAGTTCTATGCAAACAATAATACTATATTATTTTTAAAGAATTGTAAACAATTCTTAATATGTAGATAAGAGTGGGGTGGAAGGAGGATTTTCTGAAAATGGAAAGAAAATAAGCGGTCCCTGTTTAAAACAAATTAAAGAAGAAAAGGACATTAAGGTCAGAGAATTAGTCCAGAACATAACATACTTGCCTTGACTGACCAACTCTAATTTAATTCCCAGTACTGCATATAATCCAAGCTAGGAATAACCCCTGAGTATTGTCAGGTGTGACTCCATAAAACCCCAAAAGAAAAATCTGAAAAATATTATCTTTATTACCCCATTTAGGTTTAATAGTTTATTTGTACTCATCTGAAACTTGTGAATATTGTTGAACATTGATCTACTTTAATAAATAGAAAATAAACAATGAAAAAAAAAACAAAATTAAAAAGCTAAATTCTCTCATGGGAATGTGTGGACTGCATTTATGTGAGTTTCTTCAAATGGGCAAGACAGCTTTTACTTTATTTCATCTAAAACTTAGTTTGGCAGGGATTGCCCTGAACTCCGGATGCAGGGTTTAGGTGGGATTGCTGGATTGGTTGCTGGAAATGTGATTGCTATCTGCCCCCTGATTTCCTGTATAATCTGGAGGCCTTAATCTCTGTACCCTGTTTCCTCATCAGTAGCTTTACAAATGTGTGTATGTGGGAGGGTCAAATAAAGGTCAAGAGGGCAATAAGGAAATACAAGACATACTTTTAAAAAGCTATTAATATTGCCTGAATATTCTATCAAGTGTGAGTGGGCCACACATTTTAGAGAAATTTATTCTTAAAATCAAGGAAAGCAATATTTTGTAGTTATGTCCATGTATGTGCCCCAGAAACCAATGTAGTTTTTTAAATGTAAGCATTAAATAAGATAGGCATGTGATACATTGCTATATATTATGACTCTTCCCTCAAATAAAACTTGAAGCTCTAAGATTGAAGCAGAATGCTTCTATTTATATGCTCAAGTCAAATGCTCTTTAAATCAGTTTTCTTTTCTTTTTTTCTGACTACTTTCTTTTTATTTAACTGGATCAAAAATTTAAAGTCCATTCACAAAGCAAAAATATCAATTTCTCCTCCTCATTCTCCTTCTCCTGCTCCTCCACCACCTTCTTCTTTTTCTTTTTTTATTATTATTTTTTATTGTGACTGAAGTTCATTACACAGAATTATTTACAGTACATAGTGACAATGAATGAAGGGCTTTCCCACCACCAATGTTGTCCTCCCTCCACTCCTGTTCCCAGCTTGTCTCCCACATATGGTTTTCAACTTTGACTATGGATCCAAATCTCAGCCATAGCCTAAAAAAATAAAAATATTGGGATCCATGACTAAATGGCTGCATCAAAATTTTTCAGTTAATCCTGCAAGCAGTCAAGATGGAAAGTTCATAGGCCTACCACAGAGATTCTGATTCATATGGATCTTATAATAAAAGACATCTTGTTGACTTCTAGTTTTTGCTTGTTCACCTTTACAATAGGAATTAAGCAATTTGGATGAATTTCAGTTATACCATCATGACTAATTGTCCTGCTTAACTTTGTCATGAAATTCTTCTGAATTTCTCTTCCACCATGTCAGGTGGATATGAAACTTACCACTTGAAAATATCTTCCTTTGGGTAGAGGTTTCTAACTCTTAAACTATGAAAATTTTGAGTTTGGAAAATTCTTTATTGTGAGGCATATCCTGCACATATTTGGCATAATAATTTCTGTACCTACTAGATGCCTGAATCACACCACCTTCTCCCCATATGTAACACTCAAAAATATTTCTCACCATTGACAAGTTCTACAGCAGAGAACTGCCTCCAGGGGGAAAACAAGATCTCCTAAGGGAAGAGAAATACAGCAATCTAGTTGAAGCATTTCTCATACATAAAGCAGTAAGGGCTCTTAGATCCCTGAGTTATTTTCTAGGCAAACTGCTTTAACTTTTGGGGAACACATTCTCTAGCTACACATTCCTCTTTGTCCTATCTTCAAGTTTCTACCTCTTCTTTACTAACCCTATTATACTTATCTGAGTGAGGCAATTGCTAGTTACTGTTTACTTTCACTATCTCTTGGTTAGTTAATAACAAGAAAGCTAGAAAGGATAATCTCATAGACAAAACTTTGCCTGGGAGTCAGATATTCTAAGTTTGGTTCATCTTAGAAAAGCATATGTTAGGTATCAGGTGACCTTGAGATAGTGATTCAGTTGTCTAGGGGTGTAAAGAGTATTCCCCCAGTCCTTTGTTTAGTGAAGCAAAATAGTTATTGCTGAATGAAACTTACTTAAAAAGGTGTGAGAGTAGGGGCCTACTTGAGCGGTAGGGTGTTTGCCTTGCACACACTAACCTAGACAGTGGTTCAATTCCCAGAGTTCCATATAGTCCCCGAAGCCAGGAGTGATTTCTGAACGTGTAGCCAGGAGTAACCCTTGAGTGTCAAAGGATGTGGTCCAACAAAAACAAAAACAACTCCCCAAAAACAGGATGTGAGAGTAGATAAAGGAAAGAACACATGTTCAAGAGAGAACATGGCTTGAAGAACAAGCCAACGGTCTCTTCTGTGAAACATATTCTTTACCACTGTATTATAACATTATAACATTACTGAATATAAACATGTTCCACCTTTGTCCTGATTTAAAGACAAAACCATTCCTCCTCTTTTGTAGACACCTGTAGCAGATTCTCAGGTCACACCCTGCTTTCCCTTTCATCCTCACATCCTTTTTAAGTTATAAAACCCACCTAGGCTTGATTAGGAGCCCACCAAAATTTAATTATTATAAGTACCCTTAACTATGTCAAACCACCCCTCAGGTGAATTACCTTAGTTCTGTTAACATTGACTAATAAAAGCAGCAGAGAGGTACAGGGGGAGCTGGCTGTCTCAGTTCAATCTAAGAGGCTGCTCAACCCTCTGGCACTATGCTCCTTCTTCCATGAATTCATAAGTTTCTTGTGCAATGCCCTTGCTGCTGACCTGTCCATTCCAGGGTCAGAACAAATATGGACTGCAACTCCTAACAATCAACACCCCATTCCCCTTCTACTTCCTTTCCCACTATCTCTGACAACCATAAATTTGTCCCAAAATTTATAATGTTTAACTGTTACTTTATTTGTTTTATATATACCACACATATGTGAAACCCTAAAGGATAAAGTTTTCTCCCTATGACTTATTTCACTTATTGTACTATTCATTTGACTTATTCATGTTGTAATAAGTGGCATCAGTGGATCATTCTCTATAGCTGCATAAAACCATTATATATATGTAGAGGCTCCATCTGCCATAATACAACTTCTGGTAAAAAACCTTGGGTCTAAAACAGAAGCACTGCAAGAATTAATAAAATAAGACATAAGGGAGAAAATCATGTTATCAGGGGGCTCCCAGCCTTATGGACCAAGCTGCTGACTATCCTCCACATATGATCTTTATTGACCAGGCTCAATCTACAGGACGAGGAGTGGGGACACATAGTTAACAGATAAAAGTACTTATCTAATATTAATCAAGCCTAGGTGAGCATCTAATCAAGCTTAGGTAGCCAAAGTCTCTGTTTTGGGAAAATCAGGGTGTGTGCTCTATTTAGCTACATATATATTCAGTGACGTGTTAATATGTTTTCCAAACACTGGACAATACAGATTTTTTTTTACCAGTTCTTATCTATTGTACATAAAGTTTCAATAAGCATCTTTCTCTTCTGATTAGTGTTTCTCTGTGTGTGAGGCAGTGAAGGGTTACAGGGGGGTATTAAATACCCAAAATGGAAATAGGATAACTGGATTAGAACAGAATTCTTATTTGTGTTTTGGAGGAATCTCCATCCTGATTTCTATAATATGTGCACCAATTTATCTTCAGAGGTGGTGATAATAACATTTTAGGCTTAAATATTTGTCATCACTAGTTTTTCTTATTCTTCACCATACTCTTTTTATCATTAAATTAATATTGAATGCTTCATTATGAAGTTCTGGTAAGATATAGTCTATACAAAGTATTTTTGAAGGTGTGGTAGATTTTATAAATCTAAAGTAGAAAGAAATAGTTCAAAAGTCAAGATGAGTCATCTTGACTTATTTTTATTTTATTTATTTATTTATTTATTTACTTATTTATTTATGTATTTTGGTTTGGGGGTCATATCTGGGAATTCTCAGGGGTTACACCTGGCTCTAAGCTCAGAAATCGCTCCTGGCAGGCTCGGGGGACCATATGGGATGCCAGAATTCGAACTACTGACTTTCTGCATGCAAGGCAAACACATTACCTCCATACTATCTCTCCAGCCCCATTGACTTATTTTAGAATTCAAAATTCAATCAAATAGATGGAAAGAGCAATGAGAGCAAGAACATCTTGAATAGTCTAAATATCAATGCCAAATTTATAATGTAAAAATAGAATAATTATATGAGCTTGAATTGAATAACTAAATTTACCTTTTCAACAGGGAAGTGGCTGTATTGGTTAAACTTGAATGCAGAAACATTATTTAAAAATTGTGAATCTGGGGGCTGGGCGGTGGCGCTAGAGGTAAGGTGCCTGGGCTAGCCCTGGACAGACCGCGGTTCTATGCCCCGGCATCCCATATGGTCCCCCAAGCCAGGAGGGACTTCTGAGCGCATAGCCAGGAGTAACTCCTGAGTGTCACCGGGTGTGGCCCCAAAACCAAAAATAAATAAATAAATAAATAAATAAATAAATAAATAAATAAATAAATAAATAAAAAATTGTGATTCTGCAGATGAATATTAACTGTTTAATGACAACTTAAACCATTTTATCATTATTTAATGACAACTTAACAGTTTAAACCATTTGACCATTTTATCAAAATTCTGACTTCCCCAAATATTCTTTTATCTATTATTTCCTCTTCACTATATAAGCAAATTAAATTTTAGGATGTTTTCTTATACTTCTTCATCCCTAACACTCATAATACATGACACAACTCTGTGTCCACAAAGTCTTTCCTTGAGCATTACTTCAATAATTATCTCTATTTTACAAAAAAAGAATCAGGCAAAGAGAGATGATGCTGAAATCTCAAATTTGGTAAAACAAAAATTTTCAGACTAACACGTAGATCTGCTGATTCCATCAATGACTGTTTTACAATGCAGCCTGTTGCTTAATATTCTAAAGTGTTCTTAGGTCAGCAGGAAATGTTTTTCTGAATGTCGTAGTTTGTAAGATTGAACCACTTTTCAATGTTTGTGTATCTGCACAATTAGGCACATAATGAAGCAATATTGTAAGGGGTACAGAGAAAAATGAAATCTTTGTGGTGTTGAGGGCAGTGTGGTTGAGTTTTCAAAATTCATTTATTTCATGTAGGCTCCATTTTCTCTTGTCAGGGCTCTATTGTGACCTTTTGCATCTGTATTATTTGGTCTACTGTGGTTCTCTGGGATAAACCCCATCAAATACAGAAAATCTGTTCCTGGAATGATTTCCCTTTGAGCACAACTAGTGACTGCTAACTTTCCTCATTTCCCTGCAAAGAACAGAACATAATGAACTCGTGTACAGATATGAACTGGATGTTTAATTTTTGTATTCCCTTCTAGTGAACACAGTAGATATCCTCTTCCGGTCTCAGCCTGCCCAAGAACCTATAAAAAAAAAAGGGTGAGGACAGGTGGGGTTTTTCTTTTCAGAACTCAGGTTTCCTACAGTTTTATATTGTTTTGATAAGGAATTGACTACTAATAAGCAATTAACACTGTAATTATCACCTTTTCACAGTAACTTCCAAATCCTCTCTGATAAGTAGAAATCATTTTCCAAATGTGCTCAGGGGACACAGGAACATCCTTTCTTACCAGTTCTTTTATACAGGTACATTTGATTATCTCCAGCACTCCTTATGCCAAAATATCACAGTGTACTTATGGCAAAGGCTTAATATTAGCTATGACTAGTAAAGTTTCAGAACAAAGGAGTAAAAATTTATTTGCTCTCCAACTGACTCTTCTCTCATTCTTTCACTGCTGCCTACTCATGAAGACAAATATAGATGAATTATTATAAACACAACAGTTAGAGAAACAATACTCTATGAAAAATTCTCATTCAGATGGATGGGAGAAGAAAAGAAAAGAAGTGATGGGCATAGAAAATTAAGTGGAAGATGGAAACAGTAATTTTGTTTTAGTCAAGTTCAGCAATTTTATACAGATATATGGATGGATGGATAGGCAGAGATATAAATTAGATAAAGAGATAGAGATGATCAAAGATTAGATATATAGATAAAACAGATAGATGGTAGGCAGGTAGATAGATAGATAGATAGATAGATAGATAGATAGATAGATAGATAGATAGATAGATAGATAGATAGATAGACAGACAGATAGATATCTGACTTTCAATATGCTCTAGTTTTGGCACAAAGATCTAAATCTGAAGTTTTCCTCCAATAGAAATGTAAATAGAGCATAAATCGACATTTCTAAGAAACTATGAGTGTGACTATTGCCATTTAGACAGTCAATCTTATCTGGTCCTGTGACTACATGCTACAGAGACTTTGTGCTTTATCTACTTCATATCTAAACATCATAAAGTATCTCTGTTCCATGTTTTAGAAATACTAGAATTTCATATGCTCAAATTAAAGCAATTCTTTTATAACTTCAGAAAAAGTGAACAAAGCAACTGAAATTTCTACATTTTTTATGCCTACTGAAAAATTAGCAAGTAAAAAAAAACCAATATGCTACTTTAAAACATAAAATTGACTACATGAAATTTGGGACAGTAGTGCCTTAAAACTAACATTCCAGTCTCTGCCTTCTTTTTTGATTTTCCTAAAAGTAAATGTAATTATTAAGAAAAGTTTTATAAGGAAAGTCTTTATAATCATCATAATATGTTTATATTACAAAATTTTGTGGTAAAACTGTTTTATCTACTTCTTTCCAACCTGCTTTCTTTTTAACTTTCATCATATCCATTTTGTAATGAATTCAATTTTTAATTAAAATTATCAATAAAGAGATTCAATGCATATTTAATGTTCTAAAATATAGTTGCCTATCATGTAAAAATAAAAATCAATGTGTCAAATATGCAGTATTGTTATCTATGTTATACTACTTTGTACTTAGCAATTGATAGTGATACTCTTTAAAACTTCCATAAAGCTGCCAATTTCATTTTTGGTTCTATTCTATCCATCTATAATAGTAGTAAATTTATATATTTATAAATATATAATTTATAAATATATAAAATTTATATATTATAATTTAATGTATAAATGCCAATTTCTTAGAATGAGACCTCTGGCTCTAAAACCAGCCTTTTCATAAGGTCTATTTTTAGAACATGCTCTATAGTCTGTGGTGTGTCCAATCGGTGAACATGATGAAGTACATAAACACCTTACAAGTACAAATGAGACCCATTAGTCAAATCATGCTTTTAATCTGCAAAGCCATTACATCATGAGTCATTTAAAGGAAAGGGTAGAGTTTCCTTTTGAATTCATTACAACATGAAAAGTAACATTTAGAAGGTAGACTGTACAAGATGAAATTATACCTCTCAGGCAGAAATAGTTTGCTCATGAGAAAGTACTCCTTCTATTTAAAAAGAGACTAACAGTATTTTTTGTCGGTTTCATTATATATAAATACTGGAACCTTATGAGCCCATTAATAAAACCTCTCAGACTCGATGTGTAAAGGAGAGCTTCAAATCAAGGCTCTATAGAATTATAGAAGAGAGAAATCAATGCATTTAAGAAAATATTAAATGTTGAATTTTAACTTGAATCTAGAAATGTTTTCAGCAAAGAAAGCATTCAGTCACAACATATTACATTATAGTTGAAGGTATAACTATTGATATCTTGTCTCCTATTCTTGTCTTGTGCCAATTTAATGTAGAGGATACATAAGACATTTACATACTCAAACTTTAAGACCTCAAATATTAAATCTCTATTGTGTTTTTCTGACATAAAAGTCTCATCTAAAGTAAGATGTTCCTTTATAATATTATTTTTTCTTAAAAATTGTATTAAGGGGCCGGGCGGTGGCGCTAAAGGTAAGGTGCCTGCCTTGCCTTCGCTAGCCTTGGACGGACCGCGGTTCAATTCCCCGGTGTCCCATATGGTCCCTCAAGCCAGGAGCAACTTCTGAGCACGTAGCCAAGAGTAACCCCTGAGAGTTACCGGGTGTGGCCCAAAAACCAAAAAAAAAAAAAAAAATTGTATTAAGGAGCCGGAGTGGTGGCACAGTCCCTAGGGTGTTTGCCTTGCGCTCCCTAACCTAGGACAGACAGTGGTTTGATCCCCTGAAGTCCCAAAAGGACCCCCAAGCCAGGAGTGATTTCTGAGCACATAACCAGGAGAAACCCCTGAGCATCACTAGGTGTGCCCAAAAAACAAACAAACAAAAAAAAGGTATTAAGAAGGCCTAATATAAAAAGCTTGTGAGTACTGGTTCTCTTACCACTAGCATTATTACCTCCCACTTTTAGCATTGTAAATGTAGACTTCTACAAGTTTTATGTCAAAAGGTACTGAGAAATAATTGAAATGCTATTTGAGAAAGTATTAGAAATCTGAGCTAGAATTATAAAACTATTTACATTAGTGAATTTAAGAATAGTTATCTTGACGTTGGAATTTTTAAGGTTGGATAAAATTGATGACATTCAAATTGAACCATGGAGGCACGATTAGAACTACTCAATAATTCTTACACACACACACACACACACACACACACACACAGTGGGACCAAATGGAATAATAAAGAAACATTTTTGGGTCCAATAAAAGAAAAAAGAACCTATTAGAGTCATACAAAGTATACCCTCTACAGGTATTCAAATGAAACTGAGAAAACATTATGTTATATAGATGACCATTACAGAAATGTTGTGGGAAAAATTTTTATTACATGGGTAAACTGAGCTAGATAATCTCTAAAGTCCCTCCAGGGTTTTTAAGAATCTAGTCTTTTGATATGTGTAAAGTTTAAACACAAAGGATTATTGTTGCTGCATTGTTATTTTTATTGTTTTGTTTAGTTGTCAAGATTATTTGATGACTGAGTCACCAAAGCTAAAAGGGCTTTTATATAGATAATATTTCTGTGCTTTCATCATTCCAGCCTATAGCAGAGTACCAGCAAAGGATCCAAGAGCGGACATACTGACAATACCAAGTCAATATATAACAGACTAAAAAGAAACAATAGAGGCAAAGACAGAAGGAAATGGATAAGAATTTATTTAATAACATTTTTTCTGGGGTTAGTATTATGACTGCAAAATGACATTATGACTGCAAAAAGAAATAAACGGGTCATTTGTATTACTTAAGCATGCCAATTATTAAATCCATGATGTAGAAACATTTGTACTTTGTTATGGGTAGATGAAATTTAGGAACTAAAACCTTTTAAATGAAGTAATTATAATTAAAGATAAAATAGTAATCACTTAATTACATAGAATGTGCATAGTTTAGGTACCTCAAGCCCTAACTTTTTCTCTCAGAGATCTTTGTTGTCTGTCTTTTTCCATAAATTATCCAGATAATATCCGATGTGCTATGTCTTTGCCTTTATGGAAACATGTTGGGTGTGAACATGAACACAACACTGACACTCAGAAAGTCTTCAAGGAACTTCTGCTACTCTATCCTTTTGCCTGGGAGGCTTAAAACTGCCTTTTAGGCCAAATCCCTTAGTCTCAAATTTAAAGCATGCACAATATCAAAATCAAGAAACAAGAAAATTTATTTAATTAAAATGTTGGAGTTTCCTGTGCTATAAATTGTAACTATAAAGATAAGCAGTATCAACAATTTCCCCAAGTTCCAGTAGTACCATTTTCATACACTTTTGACTTCATCTCTAATATATGCAGATGTTCAGACCAAGTAGCTTTAGATGAACCCAAGTACTTAGTTCAATTTTCTACACATAAAGCAAACATTGATTTTTAAATTCCTTGGGATAGAATATCAGATTGACTGATAAACTTAAAGGAAATGATGATTCTACAGTATTTTTTTACATGTAAAGGCCTATGTTTATTCCACACAAAAAATATTTTAGGTATTTCTTTGTAAACTAGCTTTCAATGATCAGTGGCTAATAATTATCAGTATTATGTAATAAAGTAAAGAATAAGTAAGTGTTTCATCATCTCAGTATAAATGGAAACCCTGGTGAAACCCAAAGTTCTTCAAGTGAAGAAAGTATTCATTTTATTATAAAACATCTATGTTTCATTCCTCAATCTTGGTGTGTTCCTCTTTCTCTCACTCTCTCTCTTTCTCCTAATAATTATCTAGAAGACAAATCATTTTAACAGAAAATAAAAACTCAGAAAATCAGACACATTAAAACTGGCTAGAAATCTGTGCGATAAACAGGATGTTCCTACTAAATTCTTGAGCATATGATAACTGATATTTGTGTTTTATTTGAATCAGAAAATATCAATTTGTGTCCACTTAATCAAGTCCAGATGAAAACTTTGATGTGAAAATTTTCCTCTTTCCTGTAAGTTCAAAAGTTAATGGAAATACAAAATGTCTCAACTCATCTCAGACTTCACAACAGCACAAATGTCTTCTAAGTGATTCTTCATTTTCTCTACTTCATTTTCTCCCTCTCTCCTTCATGAATCATGCCTTTCACTGATAAAGAAAAAGAAGTACAAGTAATATGGAAGATAAGTAGGCAGAATTTTTGGTTTGGGGCCATACCACTGTGCTCAGAGCTTACTCCTGGCTCTCTCTATGCTCAGGGATGACCACTGACTTATTCTAGTGATTACTTAATACAAATGAAGTATGTGGAGCTGTCTCTCTTTTTATCTTTATTCTTCTTTTTTATTAATATATTTATTTAAACACCTTGATTACAAATATGATTGCAGTTGGGTTTCAGTCATGTAAAGAACACCCCCTTTCACCAGTGCAACATTCTCACCACCAATGTCCCAAATCTTCCTCCTCCCCACCCTACCCCCGCCTGTACTCTAGACAGGCTTTCTACTTCCCTCATTCATTCACTTTGTTACGAGAGTTCTCAATGTAGTTATTTTTCTAACTGGACTCATCACTCTTTGTGGTGAGCTTCATGTCGTGACCTGGATCTTCCAGCCTTCCTCGAAAAGAATTACATTTAAAAATTGCTCTGTACCTCAGAGGGGACCACTCATTCTAGCTGCCCCGGGGGTGAGGGTAGAGGATATGGGAGGCAGGACAGGAACTGAGGTGGAGGGAGGACAATTCGGTGATGGGAATTCCCCTGATTTAATGTTAATAAGTACTTAAAATATTACTGTGAACGATATGTAAGCCACTATGATTAAAATAAAAATTATATTAAAACAATTGCTCTGTACTTAAAATTTTTTTCAGTTGATCCATGTAAAATCAGTCGCTGCCAATGCAAAATTAGGAGCTTGCTAAACTTCACAGGGCTCCTGAGTAACCAATACATGGTCCCAACCCAAACCCCTTAACTTTCACTGAAATATGCCTTTCTTTCACAGCAGCACCGACTTAATGTTGAGAGTTTCTGTATAAGCAACAATTTCAGCGCAACCCTGACTACAGGTTTACTTTTCTCCAGGACAAGGTGTGAGCAGCCACACCTAAGAAATGAACCTTGCAGCAGGATGGCATGGACTTGAGGAAAGTGCCCTCTGCTGGGATGCAGAAAGGGTGTCATGTTATGATCCATTTTTGCAAGGGCACTCAGTATTAATTGTTCCCTGAGGTCCATTAGGGGCAAAGGTGGTACACAGAGCTATTGTAGATGCAAGCAAAATATTTGCTCATATGTCTTCCAGTTATCTTGCAGGCATATTCACTTACATGGGCATGTGCATATGATATACTATAACATCCAGTTTCTTAAACATTGTTCCTGAGCATGTCTCTGTGATATGCTCTGTGATGACAGATGGAGCAACTACATTCTCAACCTCCCACTCACTCCAAGTTGGTGGAGCCAGTGGTGTAGGATCAGATACTATATGCAAGTATTGGTACTTAGAGAAGAAACAGACAGATGTTCATGATTCTTTGTAAAGCCATTGCTACAACTTCATCACTGAAGGACTGTGCAGAGGAAATATTTCAATTTAGCTCTCAGACTGAGTTTCCTGTCCAATCTCCTCCTCCCACAAAAGAACTGTCCACAGTAAAATCATCTTCCTTGTGGAAATGACAGAATTATCCTCCCTGTAGAGCCAAGCCCATGGAACAGTACAAACTACACGTAGCTTTCAGGGGCAAGAGGAAGGAAATGCTGAGCCATAACTGCATGGGAGGATATAAGGCTTCTTCCTTTCATCTCATACCTCTCTCCCTCTGAGGTCTCTGGTTTGATACCTCGGGCAGCAAATCATTGTGTATGACTAAATACAGAGCCTTCTTCAGGTAAAAATGTGCCTAACAACCCGAGCCGAACCCATTACAAGGGAACAGTAGTATGTTTTCTGAGTAAAAATAAATGCAGTCAAATCAGGGAAAGACACATTTATATTAACCGTGTCAACAAAAGACCAGAATGATTATAAAAAAAGGGAGATGCTTGACATGTCTGCAGTCAACCTGAGTCCATCTCCAGCTCCAAATGTGAATTCTCCAAGCACCAAACACCACTGGGATTGGTCCCTGAATAGTTAGAGGCCTCTAACTACAGTCATGAAGCCCCAACACGCACTAATAATAATAATGATAATAATTACAGTAATAATGATGTCAATAAAATTGAATGCATTCAGAAAAACTAAATTGATAACAGCCATGTGCTTTGGAGAACATTGTGATGGCCTTTTCTTCTGGGTGCTTTACATAATTTAAAATGTTTTATACTTTAAAATCAAATTCTAAGTCACTTATCCATTAAATTCAGATTTTCTGTAACATGTAACCATAAATAAGGACCATAATGGATACTATTGCTCATTATTTTTCTAAGTCAAGCAGGAAGATATGCAGCATTTAATGGGATTTTTTTAAAGGAAAAATTAAAATTTACTTTCATTTTCTTCTCAATTGTATTGCTTTGATTAAGAATTTATAATAAGCTTTGTATATAGCATTTGGCTAAAAAAAAGGTCAGTTCATTCTTTTTGAAATGAATTTGTTAGAACTCAAATTCTCTTCCAATGAAAACTTGAGGAAATGCCACTCCCAAACTGGCTAAGCAGTCAAGCTTTTGATTTCTGAGGAATTATTGCCCAGGTCAATGGGGAAAGCAAGGTCAGCTTTGAGGAAGTTTCTGAAATAAGAAAAATCTCAAAAAACTTGGCCCAATTTTTTAAATGATTAAACAAATTCTTACAATAAAATGGGTATTTGTAAATTAAGAATATAATTTTACCAAATTCAACCAGGCATTTATTCAGATCCTTAGGAGAAAAACTTCTCATGATTATAAGTTTCACTTGTTGCATTTTTGGCATGAACGCTAAGTGACTTGGGGCACAGGCCCAAAAATTATAGCTTTTTGTTGTTTTACTAACAAATTAATTAATTAAAGGAAATATTTTTAACATTCACTGTGAATAGTGCACTTTGGAGGAAAAATCACAGTCTGTTATTCTTTATATATTCTTAATTTTTCCCCAAAGTTACCATGATAAGTTTTATGAAATATTCAAATATAGTCATTCTCTAATTATGACCGAAATAATTTCAAATGCTCAAAAATGCTTTCAGGAAATTTAGAATTCATGCACCTTTATTTTGAAAGAGCTCTTTTTATGCTAAGAACCTCTACAAACTGTAATTTCTTATATTTATTACCTATTGAGTCAGACATTTTAAAAATTATAAAACAATGCCTTTTCTCATTCTTCTCAGAAAGAAGTTTTTCCAAGAGATATGTTACACATAGAATTATAATTTTTCTGTCTACTACTATATTTATAACAGCAATGGATGCCTAATATAATAATTTCTCAACTTTAGGTTTTACTAGAGTAGCAATTGTTCTAACTCCAAAAAAAAGCTCTTCAATGATATAATAATAGTAAGGGAATTCTGAGGTCAAAACATCTGAGACCTGCTAAAATACAGAAACTTCATCTAGAACGAGCCCAAGAGGGCTGCTATTAAATGGGAAAGTACATGGTGTAGAGCTGTAGCTTCACAACTGGGACCAGCCCCCCTGGCCAAGCTCAGCTGGTCTTGCTAACAGATGCCTGAATAGATCTAGCCAAGCAGTGTACAGAGATGAGACTTCTGGCCTTACTGAAAAGAATCACTCAGCCAAACTGTAAACTCTTGAGACGTAAGATTTTTTTTTTTGAAACCTTAAAATCGATTTGTTCCTCCTTTGATGCCTCCGTGAACTTATCATGTATTTACAGTGAGTCCACTCATTTCTGTTCAGTGATGTGTGGTCTTATATTTTTAATTGATGTTTCTAGATGACTTGTGGAAATATAGTGTATCTTGGCTTTTCTTTGGGGAAAGGGGTCTCAATAAATAGTTACTTCCTTCATAGACATATTGGGAGCCTGAAATTTCTGGACAAAGAAGATTCATTAGAATTACTTGCTTTCTACCTCACACTCTTGTTTTAACACCTAATTTAAAATAAAATGACTTCCCTTTTGAGGACTTGGTTTACATTTTCAACAAGTCTTTTTTTCTCTACAGTTCACCCTTGGTGAACCCCCAAATTCATTGAATATGGAGAACTTAAAAGTTTCATCTGCCAGCAAAAAAGCATTTTTAGTTTAATAGCTTTCACATTCCTATCACTGAAATTTTAGAACTCTGTAACCTGCTTTCTCCATCATTTTTGTTATTACTCTTATTTTGGTAACTGTTCAAAAGAAAAGTGAGTCACTTTGCCTTAGAAGAGATTGTCTCCCTCTCTGAGGTATCATCCCAAAACTATCTTTCCAAGACACTCCCTAAATGCTGTTCATCATTGCCTCACATTCACTAAAACAGGGGCACTGAACAACCCCAGAAAAGCAAAAATCGATTTTTAGACCCTCACATTGCTTTTTTGTTTCTTTTTTTTTCTACTTAAGGATCAATAATCATTAGAATCTCCTAGGATCCCAAAATCTTAATGCTCCTTTAAATAACAAAAACCTGCAACTGTTAACCTTTCAAAATGTTTCCTGCTCCAAATGTTATTTGCTTTCTTTTCCAACTGGGCGCATACCAAACTCACCACCCTTCCATTCTTACTAGATTGCTTGATATCTCTCTCATCTTGAAATCCAGTAAAAATAATTCTACTGTTGCTGGAGAGATAGTAGATATACTATGACAAATACCTTATATGCAGCCTACCTTGAGTGAATCTTCAAGACTGATTATAAAATTATATAGAATTATGTGTATATTCCATTATGTTATAAAATTATATTTTTGTGAATTTCTGTATGCTTTCACTATATCCTTGTATGTGATCTTTATTAAAGAATATTGTCTCCCAAACACCTCCAGGAGAGACCCAACAAAAAAAAAAGAGAGAGAGAGAGAGAACAGAACAACACCAAGACACATTGTAATCAATATGGCTTGAACAAAAGAGAGAGTATATAAAACATCAAGAGAGAAATAAACTTCAAATATAAGGAAATGATAATAAAATCACAACAGACCACTCAGATAAAATCATACAAGCAAAATGAATGGTAAATTCAAAGAACTAATAGATAAAGATCAACCTAAATTTTACTACCTTACAAATTTTCATTTAGATTTGAGATAAGAACAAAACATCAAACAAACAAGAGCTGGAGTCATTTAGTTCAAATAAACCAATCTTGCAAAGTTTACTAAAACACTGACAATAAGAAGCAAATGCCAATTAAAAAAACAACCAATTTGCCAATTTGCCAAACCAAAAAAAACAACAGAAAAATAACAATAAAGTTCTTTACACCAATAATCTATGAATGTTTGTGGACTGACATTTAATGGACTAAATTCTCCAATAATAAAACCATATCAAACCAAGAAGCATTCAATACAAAGAAATTAATAAAAAAAAATAGTGATGGTTACTGTGTGCTAGTTAAAGATTCAGTAAAATAGGAGATTTATTTTCAATACGTGCACCAAATGAAGAGACAACAAAGTTTTAGTAAGAGATTGCTAACAGAAAAACAATAAATAATTAATAAAATTAATAAATTTTATTTAATAAATAATAAAATTAATAAAAAGAAACAAGACCCTTAAATCATGAACTAGAAGATCCAGTACTAATTTATATATATAGGATTCTTCACTCTCAGAAATATCAATACATTTTTGCTAGTGCACACAAAATATTCTTCAAGATAGATAACATACTAAGGCATAACACAAACATATATAAACTCAGAAAAATATTTTTCAACCATATCTACAAATCACAATGCTATGAAAGTTAAAATAAACCTAAAAAGAATGGGGGGAAGTTCCAGTACTTAAAAACTGAAGTAAATGATGCTAAATAACAACTAGAGAAAAGTAGAGAAGCAATTTAAGAGTTAATCAAAATGCAAGATAATAGAGATAAAATAATGTATTAGACACAGCAAACAGTATTAATGGGGAACTTTATAGAAGTATAGGTCTACAGGATCTTCAAGGAGGAAAATGCACTCTCCAAGCAAGTGAAAGCAGAGATTAACAGATGGGAATATATTAAACTGAGTAGCTTCTGCTCCTCAAAGGAAATAGCGCCTAGGATACAAGAACCACCCACTGAGTGGGAGAAACTATTCACCCAATACCCATCAGATAAGGGGCTAATCTCCAAAATATACAAGGTACTGACAGAACTTTACAAGAGAAAAACATCTAATCCCATCAAAAAAATGGGGAGAAGAAATGGACAGACACTTTGACAAAGAAGAAATACAAATGGCCAAAAGACACATGAAAAAATGCTCCACATCACTAATCATCAGGGAGATGCAAATCAAAGCAACGATGAGATACCACCTCACACCACAGAGAATGGCACACATCACAAAGAATGAGAACAAACAGTGTTGGCGGGGATGTGGGGAGAAAGGAACTCTTATCCACTGCTGGTGGGAATGCCATCTCATTCAACCTTTATGGAAAGCAATATAGAGATGCCTCCAAAAACTGGAAATCGAGCTCCCATACAATCCAGTGTTACCACTCCTGGGAATATACCCTAGGAACACAAAAATACAATACAAAAATCTCTTCCTTACACCTATATTCATTGCAGCACTATTTACCATAGCAAGACTCTGGAAATAACCAAGATACCCTTCAACAGACGAATGGCTAAAGAAACTGTGGTACATATACACAATGGAATATTATGCAGCTGTCAGGAGAGATGAAGTCATGAAATTTTCCTATACATGGATGTACACAGAATCTATTATGCTGAGTGAAATAAGTCAGAGAGAGAGAAAAACGCAGAATGGTCTCACTCATCTATGGGTTTTAAGAAAAATGAAAGACATTCTTGCAATAATATAATTTTCAGACACAAAAGAGAGAAGGGCTGGAAGTTACAGCTCACCTCATGAAGCTCACCACAAACAGGGATGAGTTTTGTTAGAGAAATAACTACATTTCAAACTATCTTAATAATGAGAATGTATGAAGGAAATGGAAATCCTGTTTAGAGTATAGGCAGGGGTCGGGTGGGGAGGAGGGAGACTTGAGACATTGGTGATGGGAATGTTGCTCTGGTGATGGGTGGTGTTCTTTACATGACTGAAACCCAAACACAATCATGTATGTAATCAAGGTGTTTAAATAAAAAAAAAGAATATATCTACTTATCTCCAAGTTGTAGCTAAAAATAATTCATGAGGAAAACCTGGAAGAGAGTATATTATAAATGGAAACCAATATATTCAAGAACTAAAGGGTTTTGCTTCAATAATAAGACATGTTAAGGTCAAGATGAAGGTGTTTAAATAAAAAATATATTTAAAAAAAAGCAGAAGCACAGTTAGACCTAGAACAAAAAAAAAAGATTTATAGGTCTTTATAAAAAAAGAAAAACCTCAAATCAATAATGTAAAACTTATCTTTAAAAAAAACTAGGAAAGCAGAAATTCCAAAACTAGCAGAAAAGAAGGAAAATATAACAACTAGAGCAGAAATCAATGATACAGGAATCAAAAGAAAACAATACAAAGGGTCAGTTAAAGCAGGAACTGATTCTTTGAAAGAATAAACAAGACAGATAAGCCCTTAGCTTGACACATGAGGGGAAAATATAGCGGGGGAAGTGCTTAGAAATTACAACCCACCCCTTAGTATGAGACATTACAAGAAACTACTCCATGCTGCTACTTTGGAGAATCTAGAAAAAATAGATGAATTCCTGAGAGCATATAGCCTCTCAAGGGTAAACATAGAAGAAACTGAAAACCTGAACAGATTAATCACATGCAAGAAAATTTAAACAGTAAAAATATATCTCAAAGAGAAAAAAAGGCCTGGTCTAGGAGAATTCACTGGTTAGTGTAATTAAATCTTGAAATCTTCTATACTCTGCAATATATTTTCTCAAAATATTGACAAAACAGATTCTCTCCCAAATTACTTCTTGAAAACCAACATTCCACTACTACCCAAAGTAGAGTTATTACTAAGAAAGAAAATGTCAGATAATGTTGACTTTTAAAAAATCTTCAATAAAATCTTAGCAAAATGTATCCAACAGCATATTAAAATGATCATACATCATGATCAAGAGGAATCAGATGCAAGGTTTATTTGACCTACATAATTCAATTAATGTAATGTACCATATTATCAAAAGATTAAAATCGGGGCCGGTGAGGTGGCGCTAGAGGTAAGGTGTCTGCCTTGCAAGCACTAGCCAAGGAAGGACTGCGGTTCAATCCCCCGGAGTCCCATATGGTCCCCCCCCCAAGCCAGGGGCAATTTCTGAGTGCTTAGCCAGGAGTAACCTCTGTACATCAAACGGGTATGTTCAAAATAAATAAATAAATAAATAAATAAATAAATAAATAAATAAATAAATAAATAAATAAATAAATTTGAATCATATAATTATACAGTGAAGAGAAAGCTATTGATTTTAAAAAACTCTTAACAATATTAGGATAAAAGGAAATATACTCAAGATATGAATATCCACTTACAACAAACCAACAGCTAGTATTCTACTACATGGGGAAAAAATAAGCACCTTCCCTCTGAGATGAGGTATAAGGCAAGTATGCACACTTTCCCTGACTTAAGCAATCTAGTCCTGGATTCTTAATGGCAGCAATTAGGCAAGAAATAATAAATAAAATAAATGAATCTGACTGGAGCAAAAAAGAAGTCATACTTTCATTATTTGCAGATAGCATGATAATATTTATAGAGGACCCAATAGATTCCAGAATAAGGTAAAAACTGCCTCTTGTAGAATTTCTCCTTACCCTTGCCTCAGCATGATGATACAAAGGGTAACTGAGTTATTCATCTGTTAACAAGTATAGAGAAATACAGAAACTCTAATTATGTTTCTATTATGACAATACAGGCATTTGTTTAATAAATCATAACTAAGAAACCACCATTTTGTTCATATTGTGACTTACCTTTCTAAATTTTTCATACATTTCCAAAGTAGGTCACCAAAACTTTTCTCTGAAAAGCCAGTGTTAGGCATTATGAACCATGGTGTCTCAACTATATTCTCACATATCAGTCACTTTTGGAGGGATTGTTTTCTGAGCTGCACTCCAAAGGAACTTGCTTGGGATTCAGCCATGGTGAGGAGTCTCCCCTGAGAATGGAGTCAATAGGTTTTCACATGACACTAGGTCCAAGTAAATCAATCTCAGAAGCTCCACACTGAATAATTAAAAATCATATATACAGAGGGCCAGCATGGTAGTAAAGTGGATAGGGCATTTGCCTTGCACACAGGGCCAACCTGAGTTCAATTCCAGATGGTTCCCTGAATTTGCCAAAGTGATTCCTGAACTCAGAGACAGGCATAACACCTGAACACCACTGGTGTGTCTCCATAACCAAATATTTATATATATTTATATTTTATATATATAGTCCAAAAGATAGTATAGCAGTTAATGCTATAACTGCAACCTATATTAAATATATAAAAATATATATAAATATATAAAAATTTAATAAATATATAATTTATATATTATATATTATTATAAGATATTATACTATATAATAAATATATAAATTTAATATATACATTTATATATAAATATATATAAATGCCTTAAATTTAACCAACCCCAATTCAAATAAGGAGCACCATATGTGGTTTCCTGAAAACTTCCAGGGACCAGTCCTGAGAAAAGAACCAGAAATAGCCCCTGAACACTTCTGGGCATGGTCCAAAGCCCTATAGCCCCCAAAAGGCAAACCCAAAAACTACCCTCTAGTGTGCTGAGCACATTAATGGAAGTTTGTATGAGGTTGAGTGTGGGGAACATAGAATAAAGATTAGGAGTCAAACTTTTTTTAGGATCTCATTCAGTAATTGACACTTAAGTTGTGAATAGTATAATGAAATGAAGTTTTTAACTAATAAAATGTTATTTGCCAAGAGAGAAACATACATTGAAAATTAACAAGGTAAAAACAACTGACAGTTTGAAGGTTTTTGTTTTACTTTTATTTTTAGTTTTGGAGTCACACCCAAAAATTTTCTGTGATCACTCCTGGCTCTGCACTCAGGAATTACTCTGGCAAAGCTCAGGGGACCATATGGGATGCAGGCATTAAATTCAGATCAGGTTTGTGCAAGGAAGTGTCCTATCCACTATGCTATCACTCCAGCCCTTTTTAACGCTGCTTAAACAGTTCAAACAGGAGGACTCAGTTAAGTCATTACCATTGGAAATGAGCACCGAAGGAAGAAATTATAGTACAAGACTCAGAAGTCATTCAGGTCAGAAGCAAGATGGAGAATATAGTGGAATAAGATCAAGGCTTCTGGCTGGCATGGCAAAAGCATTGTGCCACCAAATAAAATGGAAGGAACCAGTATTTTCAAGAGTCACTATGCTAACAGAATTACTGGTTTCACTTGCCTCTTTTATACAAAAAAACAATTAAAAAACCCAATACCAAGAACTCAGATTGGACTAAAGATACACATTATTTTCTGTAATAATAAATCAACTCAAAATATAAAGAATAGTGGAAGAGTCTTGAAGAAAGAAAAGTGTGTGACCAGCTCCTACTAAAAGGAGTGATGGCTACATGGGGAAAGGATAGGAAAAATGAAAGAAAAAAATTTTGAGTGAAGTAAGTTTTCCCTTGATTTGGAAGTTCAAAGATCATTGTGAACCGTCTCAGCAGAAATTTAGTAGAAAAGTAAACTAAAAAGAAGTGATAAATGAGCTAGAAAGACAGCATGGAGGTAGGGCATTTGCACTGCATGCAGAAGGTCAGTGGTTTGAATCCCAAAATCTCATCTGGTCCTCAAGCCTGCCAGGAGTGCTTTCTGAGTGTAGATCCACTCCTGAGTGCTGCTAGTGTGACCCAAAAACAAACAAAAAAAACTCTCTTTGAGAGCTCCAAAAGTGCCTACCATAGAGGCAGGGGTGGGAGGAAATGGGGAAATGGTGTCAGGAAATGAGCACTGGTCAAAAACAAAAAAGGAAGACGGATATTAAAACACTGTACAACTGAAACTTAACCATCAACAACTTTTTTTTAATATTTATTCATTAGCTTTTTTTTATTTAAACACCTTGATTACATAAATGATTGTGTTTGGGTTTCAGTCATGTAAAGAACACCACCCATCACCAGTGCAACATTCCCATCACCAATGTCCCAAGTCTCCCTCCTCCTCACCCGACCCCCGCCTGTACTCTAAACAGGCTCTCCATTTGCCTCATACATTCTCATTATTAGGACAGTTCAAAATGTAGTTATTTCTCTAACTAAACTCATCACTCTTTGTGGTGAGCTTCCTGAGGTGAGCTGGAACTTCCAGCTCTTTTCTCTTTTGTGTCTGAAAATTATTATTGCAAGAATGTCTTTCATTTTTCTTAAAACCCATAGATGAGTGAGATCATTCTGCGTTTCTCTCTCTCTCCCTCTCTGACTTATTTCACTCAGCATAATAGATTCTGTGTACATCCATGTATAGGAAAATTTCATGACTTCCTCTCTCCTGACAGCTGCATAATATTCCATTGTGTATATGTACCACAGTTTCTTTAGCCATCAACAACTTTTAAACTGTTTTTCACAATAATTCAATTTTTTCTTTGAGAAACTTGGTCATGAGTTAAAGGAAAGGGAAACAATTTAGAAGATATTCAATATGGTGAAAGACTTGTAATGACAGCATGAAGTTGAGGAGAAAAGGCTATTTCTGAGGTTATGGTAGAAAAAAGAAAAGAAAGCTATTCTATAAAGAAAAATAATAAATATAAGGACATAGGAGAGAATCAAGAGATGGCATAGAAAATTTAAATAGAGAAACACCTAATATGTCATCCCCATGAAATCTCTCTGTTGTCATCTGTAAATAAGGACATGTGGTCATCAGCATCAGAGAGTGTAAACTGTGAACTCCAAATGGCATAAATATTTTTGTTCAGAGTAAACTTCAGCCTGATTTCCTGCCTACACTTGACCAGGATCCTAAAATCAACTGAAAAGGGCTGGAGAGATAGTAAAGTGAGTCAGGGTGCATGTCTTGCATACAACTGGCCTGGTATTGATCTCTGGTAGCCCCTTACCCACCTCCCCATCAGGACTGATCCCTGAGCACAGGAGTAATCCCTAAGCACTATAGGATACAACCCCAAAAGAAAACAAACAACTCAACTGCAAGTTTCTTGCTCAAGAAAATACAGTTCTGTCAAATACAAAAATCATCATGTTGTATTCAAGCCTGCCAAAAAATATCATTAATCCTACACATTATTTTTCCACATCCACCTAAATATGTTATCTACTCTCCTTCTTTAATAGTCTCTATACATTCCCTTATCTAGTCTCCCTTTAAAAACCTCAATCAACTTTTTCTTTGTGGGTACGAAGTTCAGAGTTGTAGTAGAATTCACTGACTAGGTAAAGAATGAGCTAAGACTCTTTCATTCTCCCAATTTGATGTGATTAATTATTTCTCAAGTGGGGAAATATTCTTCAATTTTTATCATTGGGTCTTGGTATAATCCAAGGGAGTGAACATTTCCTGTAACAGCATTTTTTTTGCATGTTTCTGATTGAAAAAAGTAAAGTTGAAAAGATGAAGTTCAGCATGTGCCTCTTCAAAAAAGGACAGCTACTTAATCTTCAGTACTTGCTTCAGATGTTTGTTATGCCTGTAACGTCTGCATTTCGACATGTTTCAAGTCGAATAATTCTAGCTAGCATCTAGCCACTTCCGTTCTACTGAATGAGGAAGTTTACTATTTTCTAAAAGCAAATAAATGAACTACATTTAAGATGTGTCATGTAAGAACAATGTGGTATGTAAGGTTTCCTATCTCAGACCAATATATATCTCTTAAAATATTATAAAGGAATAAAATAACATCAATATTGTCATGAGAAAATCTCATCAATTGATTTGAAAAGCAGATTTGGTATCCCAAATCTTCCTAAAGCTGAGGGATCCAAGAAGTGGGGAATAAAAAAAGAAGAAAGAACAGTCTTATTTGCTGACGACAAAGAC
This sequence comes from Suncus etruscus, assembly GCF_024139225.1. Classification (NCBI taxonomy): domain Eukaryota; kingdom Metazoa; phylum Chordata; class Mammalia; order Eulipotyphla; family Soricidae; genus Suncus; species Suncus etruscus. The sequence goes on along the minus strand of NC_064860.1, from coordinate 48,632,414 downwards.
AAACATCTTCCTTTTCCTTCCTGTTCTTAATGTCATAAAGTAGCACACAAAAGAAATATAATAGAGGGGCCAGAGTGATAGCACAGTGAGTAGGACATTTGCCTTGCACATGGCTAACCTGGGTTCAATCCCTGGCATCCCCTATAGTCCCCTGAACCTACCAGGCAGAATTCCAAGTACAGAGCAAGCAGTAATCCCTGAGCGCTGCCCAAGATTTAAAGCCTTATGTGTGCAAAGCTATATCTGGGCTATCCTACCAGTCTCTCATTTATTTACTTTTTAAGTGTTTTTTTTTTTTTGTATTTTGTTTGGTTGGTTTTTGGGCCACACCCGGCGGTGCTCAGGGGTTACTCCTGGCTGTCTGCTCAGAAATAGCTCCTGGCAGGCACGGGGGACCATATGAGACACCGGGATTCGAACCAACCACCTTGGGTCCTGGATCGGCTGCTTGCAAGGCAAACACTGCTGTGCTATTTCTCCGGGCCCGACTTTTTAAGTTTTTTAATAGACTTAAAAATGTGTAAAAATAAAATAAAAATATATAAAAATATAAAATAAAATATATAAATATATAAATTAATGTGAGGGAATTAAAGTAAAGTGAAAATAAGTATAAGGGAATGATGCTCTGTATAATAATATTTTCTAGAGAAACAATGTAGAGGATGTGACTATATAATTGCAAGAAGATATTCTAAGATTACAAGATTCTCGCAAATCTAAAATCTCTGTGACTGGCAAATAGACAGAGATCGAGGAAAAACAAATGTTGTGCTAATGTCTAATGATTGCCTGCTGAAAGAGAACTCTCCTGCTTGAGAAATATTTATCTTTTGTTCTGTTCAAGTTATCAGCCAATTGAATGGTACCTACTCATATTAAAGAGAACAATATGCTTTATATCCAAATCAACTTTTAAATATTAGTCTCATTCCTAATCACCCTCATAGAGAATTCTAGTATAATACTGGTCCCTGCAGTTACATGTAAAACTTGACACATAAAATTAACCATGATAAATATTCAAAATTAAAAGGTGTAGTATAAACTGCAATTTATAAAAATCTTATTTTCTTAGGTCATCAATAATGATACTCTGACCTCCCTAAGAAAACAATAAGTAATAACAAAGCAGGGTAAAACACACATATCCTCAGAATATTTTCTAATAAAGAAACCAAAAATGAAGAGACAAGTACTCTTTTCCTACTTGTTTACTCTCAGCGGCCTCTTGGCCTCTTCCTTCTTTCATTGTCTAACTGTGTTTGCTACCATACTAGGTTTCTGATTAGTTCCCACTCAAATGCATTTTCCTATGTGAAATTGTGGGGAGTCATTTTGCAGACTCCTGAAAGCTAAATCACAGACCAAAGGGGTGTCCAGGATTCAGCATCCTCCTCCTGACTATTTCTAATTACATATAAAAGGGACATGCATATCTCCTTTGAATATTGTAGATATATTCCCTCAACTGCTATAATTATTATTGAATATTTCCTTAAACAGTGACAATTGTGTCCACTGTCTTAAGTTAGATTGTTTATTTTCCCCACTTTTTATCTGTTCTTCTCTTTGTTAACTTTTCAATAAGGAATTTCGGTGAAAGAGTCCCTCAGTTTAATGCTTATGTTTGAACCAAGTCACAGGGATTGTTGGACTTGTTCTTGCAGCCCCCTTATGCACTGATAACGCCACTAGCATTATTCCTTGTTTGCATAGGCACATTAAAATGGAAAATACTATATACACAAATAAGTTCTTATCTAATAGAGATAGGAACAAACAAATCTTGTAGTGCAATGGGACCTTACATCCTGAACATTGACATGATGACCTGGCACAGGTCTCAGAAGTATGGGCATTCTCCATTCACCCCTGAACGAGGGAAGCCATCTATGAAACATCCAAAGTTGTCTATGACATCATCTGAAAGCAATCCTCTACCAGAGAAAACCCTACTGCTGCTCTGACATGGATCTACTCAAAAGAGTCTTCCCTTAACACTGAGAAGACTTAAACAACAACAATGACCTGCATACCAGACAGGGCTTTCTGCATTGCCCTTGAATTGTGAGTGGAAATTAGAGGACGCACTGCACCATCCTGATTTCAATGTAGGATATACAGATTCCAGGATCTTCAATACAGAAACATGATACCAACAAGAAACTGTGTGAAAAATAAAAATGGATTGGCACTACAGAATGACCTGGATTGGACAAACTAGTTTGCCTGGAGCCTAGAATTGGTCTTATTCCAGGAAACTTCAGGGGTAGGGTCTCCTTGTATTTAGGCCAAGGCTTTTCCTTTCCATTTCCCCCATACTTTGGTGGGCCTATGCAAACAATAATTGCCACTCTAACACCGTTTTTACTATGCTCCTTTGACTCTAAACCTTAAAAAAAAAAGCCAGTTAAACTTTTGAGGTTAACTTAAACTAATATGCATGTTCATGGAAATGTAAAAAACTACTATGTCTTTAAGTTTAAAGAGTTACATAAACTTTATGGCTTTAGATTGCTTGTGTATCACTAAGAAATTTTATAATGTACTACAATCTTGGTCTTGAGGGATGAAGTAATTGTACATGGGTTCTGTTTTATCTTTCTTTGATTGTAAGTTTAAAATTAAGGTGTCAGCAGGGGATTTCTTCTGAGAACTCTGCTTTTGAGTGATTGTCCTTCCACTGTAACTTTACCTTGTCCTCTTTCTTTGCATCATTGTTCACATAATTAAAAATAAAAAAGTTTAAAAAAAAGAAAAAAGAAACCAAAAATAAATTTCTCATATCAGTCCTCAGAAAAAGGATACTATGTGACTCCAAAAAAAATCCAATCTTCTATGCTAAATTAATTCAATGGTATAGGTCCAACACATATATGCAACCAAAATTATTTTATGAGGAAAAATAAATGTAATTTAATCCAACATCATTTTGGGACTGAAATATAAGATAATTTAGATGGAAGCAGATTTTTATGGTATTCTTAACTAAAACTTATTTTTTAATATATTTTATTTTATTTAAACACCTTGATTACATACATGATTGTGTTGTTTGGGATTCAGTCATGTAAAGAACACCACCCATCATCACTGCAACATTCCCATCACCAATGTTCCAAATCTCCATCCTCCCCACCCAACCCTGCCTGTACTCTAAACAGGCTTTCCATTTCCCCCATACATTCTCATTATTAGGACAGTTCAGAATGTAGTTATTTCTCTAACTAAACTCATCACTCTTTGTGGTGAGCTTCATGAGGTGAGCTGGAACTTCCAGCTCTTTTTCTTTTGTGTCTGAAAATTATTATTGCAAGAATGTCTTTCATTTTTCTTAAAACCCATAGATGAGTGAGACCATTCTGAGTTTCTCTCTCTCTCTCTCTCTCTCTCTCTCTCTCTCTCTCTGACTTATTTCAATCAGCATAATAGATTCCATGCACCTATATTCATCACAGCACTATTTACCATAGCAAGACTCTGGAAACAACCAAGATGCCCTTCAACAGACGAATGGCTAAAGAAACTGTGGTACATGTACACAATGGAATCTTATGCAGCTGTCAGGAGAGATAAAAACTGTTATTTTTTAATCAAAAAGGCATAATAAGACATTTTATATTAAACTCTCAGGCTAAAGTTTAAAGGCCAAATGGCCTGTAGATATGTAGACAATATCGAGCAAATTATTAAGCTCTGACATATATGTGCACAAAGGAAATTAAACCCCAGATTAAAATTCTAACAAATAGGATTGAACAAATTAATTCAACTACTATGTGAAAATGATCCAAGCTAATATTTCTAGTCAGAACCAGTAATTTACTTTGCTCTGGATCTGCTTCAAAAATAAGCTATTCATTAAGTCCCCAAAGTTTTCCATTATAAACTGTCAATAAAAATATTAACATAACTATGTTGTGAATAGGTGTTACAAATCATCCAAACACTCATTTGTAAGATCAATACTTATAGAACAATGACTATCAAACACAGAATTTAAATTGCACTTGCCTTATAGTGACCCTCTATAATAAATGTTACTTTGGGGGGGGGCACACCAGGTGACACTCAGAGGTTACTCCTGACTATGGGCTCAGAAATCACTCCTGGCTTGGGGGAACATATGGAACACAGGGGAATCAAACCGTGGTCCATCCTGGGTCGGCCACGTGCAAGGCAAACAACCTACTGCTGCACCATCTATCCAGCCCCTATAGTAAATATATTAAAGCATTGTTTGCTCTACTGTAGATCTTTCTCTGGCTGAATGCTAAGTCTGGATGGGGTTGTGGGGGGAAGATTTCTCTAAACTTGATGCAGAATTGGAGATTTTTAACATATTGATTTACCATAAATTCCACTAATGGCAAAGAAAAAAATTAAATCAAGTGAAAAATTTCAAATCTGGAGCACACAGGAAGGTCAATAAATTGACAAACATACTGAAAGTTGACAAGTAAGCAAAAAAGGAGTGAGAAAATTGAAATGATATAATTGAGCCCTTCTGTTAAATCTAGGATTTCTACTCTTAATCTCACAAGAAATCCAGTTTCACTTACATAATCAGAATTTCCAAGGAGTTGTAAAATAATTTATTAGTTTCTGTAAAATTAAAAGAAAGTATTTGAGTAGAAAAAGAGGAATTATTAGCCTAAAAAGCAGAAGACTCCATTGTTATTAGAAAATATCTGCTCACCTATCTACAAAGAATTATAAGTTGAACTACATTGATTTGCTCTTTTCTATGTACTGTTACTTATGTAAATTGCTTGGTTGAACAAGTTTAGAAAATAATAGCTAGTAAATTAGCTGCAAAATTGTAATAATCCATTTTGTCATATTTTCTGAATTCTGAAACTCAGGGTCTGTCATCAACAATGACTACCAATGGAAAAAGGAGAAGAGTTCAGTGAAGGAAAATAAAAACTGAGATTCTTAGTAGACTCATTTCCAAAAAGCACTGACATACTGAAAGTAAAAGGAAGAGGCTAGTAGTGGTGAAAGTAGTTGAAATTTCACTAAAAATTACTTCCGACACAAATGCCTAGTGAGTATGAAGACAGAGGAAGAGGGTAATATCTCTACATGTAAGTAATATCAAAGATTGCTCTAAACCACAGTCAAAGAAAGAAGTGTAGAAGGTGTTTTCCCACAGGATTCTTAGTGGAAAGAGCCCTTGATCTTTGACTTCTACCCTCCAAAATGATGAGATAATTAATTCCTATTGTTTGAACCACTCAGTTTTTGGTACTTTTCTATTTAAATTACTAGGTTAATACTGTAGACATAGTTAAGCTGTGTTAATTTTTTTAAATGTTTCTAAAATAGATGATAAGCACATTAAAAACGATTTAACTTACAAATTTGGGAGAACACCCAATGGAGCTCAATGATTATTTCTGACTTCATGTAAAAACACAACACTCTGGTTGCTGTACCATATGTCCAGCCTGGTCAATATCACTATTTTTTTTTTCAAATTGGGAGAAGGGTTCTTTGGGATAATGGTAGAAAATTTGATTTTTCAACAGTGGGGGTGAAGTAGTAGCATTCCAGATTGCTTGATATTGCATCTGAAAGTATCTAAGATAAATTCTTAAAAGTTTTCCCTTCAGAAAAATGATTAATAGTATAATGATGGATGTCACTTATAATTACTGGTGACTATATTTCAATATATACAAATAACAAATAACTACTTTGTAAACAAACTAATATATCACTTATACCTCAAAGAAATGAATAAATAAAATTGTACTCCTAGGTTTAACAAATATAAATTAAATCAAAATAGGGTATAAAGAAGAATTATAGAGGGAAACATCCCTGTTCTTAATAGGCAAGTGACAATTGGAAAACATTGAGAGTGTAAGGAAAAGAAGACATATGTTCTTTTTATAAAAACCACAGACCTTAAGCATTTCAATTGCCAGCTTCCCTACATTTATTCCAAAAGCATCTAAATGATTGCTGTCCTTGCATTCCATTCTATGCGGTAATATGCTGTGAGCCTCCAATTACACATGTCTTTATAGTACCAGTTTGTTAAAACCTCCTTTCCTCTATGGGTCATTAATTTAATCACTGAGGGATTGCTGAAACCAGGAGAGAGCTGTCCTGTAGCAGCTGATAGATTAATAGACTTCACTTATTTTTATTTTATAAATGTGTAGACTGATGCTTTAAGAGAATTTACTCTGTTCAAGTTCTTACAGCTAATAAATGAGTGAATTTAACCCAGAAAGAATGTCAGTCTTGAAAGTATCTGCATTGTTTCTCTTCCAAAACTCACTCATCAGCAAAAGATGATATTGCTTGGGTAAAATATGTTCTACTCTAGATTTTCTTTTTACTTAAAAATTTAAATTTAAATAAAATTTACTTAATAAATTTTACCTAAAGAATTTGACTTACTTATAGTAAAACAGTACTATCATATAAATAAAACTTAGTGCTACTTACTTCCCCCATTTTTAAAGGAAACGGTATTTAGAATGTAATAAGAAAAAATGCCCTAGTACCTGAAAAGGTGATGGACTTTTGTGTAATTTAGAGTAACTTCCAGTAATAGTAGAATTTTGGATGGCTATATGGTCTTCCTACCAAATATATAGAACTCAACAAAATTTTTTTCATATAAAGATAAATATATATATATATGTGGAGAACATTTTAACAATTAAGCCATGAAAACATACCATGAAAAAATACCATGTGATCTTAAAATAGCATCCATTCATTTATTTGTTTATTAAAGTTTAAGGCAGAACTATTTAAGGCAGAGCTGGAAAAAATTAAGTCTGATTTGTCCTTTAAAGACATGTATTAGTCCGTAAATGGCTTCAGCTCTTCCTAGAATCTCTACATTAAAAAGAGATGCTAATAATGTCCACCTAATGGGTTTTCTCCATGCCTTAATTTGATACTGCAAATTTCTTTTTTTTTAATTTTTAAGTTTTTTTTATTCGTGGATGATCAGTTTTCTTTTTTCTTTTTTTGTTTGTTTGTTTGTTTATTCAAGAGACAAAATTGATTAACATAATGAGGTAAGCTAACATAACATAATATAGTGACATAACATAACATATAATATAATTGATATAATAATAATACATGTAAGTCAAAGAAAGTTTCTGATTAAAAACATATTTTTTCCATAATGGCTTACATATCTTTCACAGTAGTGTTTTAGGTACATATTAACATTGAATCAGGGAAATACCCATCACCAACAATGTCCTCGTCCCATTCCAGTTTCCTTTCTACAACCCATATACCCCACCATCACCCCCCGGGCTGCTAGAGTAGGTGGACCCCTCTTTGTCTGGCTTACTATTAGTGATCTCATATCTGTTTGGTCCTGGAACCCTCGTTTCCCCTTCTATTTAAGAGGCAGAGCTAGAAAAATCGAGGTATGTGGTTTTGTTTGAAGGCAAGAAAAGCAATAGAATGGGGTACAAAATAAGAGGGAAAAAAAAGTCAAAAGTCAAATATGCTGAAAATGGGCTGAGTCTCTCTAAAGACTTCCAACCTCAGTTTGAGAGAGATGTGAAAAAGGTAATTGAAATACCACAACAATACAGAAAAAATTATCTAATTAAATAACCGGTGAGCACTACAGCAATTAAGATAGGCACCACACAATAGTCTCGGTTCTGAAATCAACTCATGCTCGAGTGCAAAAAGAAAGACAAGACAAGACAAAATAAAATAAAATAAAATAAAATAAAATAATATTGGAGACAACAACTATAATCTCCACACCAAAATAAAGACATCAAAAAAATCGATCAATCAATAAATAAACATGTGGAAAAATGATTGTTTTGTGCTTTTATTTCCCGTCCTTTTCTTTATCCCTCTGCATAGGCACAGTAACTATTGGGGTTATTGTAAAGGGAATTCCCTTGACATGGGAGACACAGGGTTTCTCCACCCCTGAAGTATACTGTCATGGGATTAACTCTAGACTTCTTGCATGATCATTTACTCTCCCCTTGCTGCTTTCGTGGTGTGTGGAAGACTTCTGCTGTCTTGGATGGTAAAATCAGACCTTTGTTTCCAGAGATCTTTGTGGCTGTGCAGCTCAGGGAATGGAGTTTATGGAGTCTTTCTTTATGATTCTAGCAGTTATGTTTCTTCAGTGTCGTTTTAATCCATCTTCTGTAGTTGGTGTTCTTGGTCGTTATGTTGCTCCTAGACTGGAGCCTGGGATAAAGTCTTTGATTATGTTTCCGGAAGACCCGTTCAGTTGCGGTTGTCTCAGTCAACCTTTTGGAATTGGAGCTCTTGTTTGTTGAACAGATCGTATACCAAAAGCTAGGCTAGAGCTTTTCGTTGCTGTTGTTGTTGTTGTTGGTCCCTGGATGTGTACTGTCCAGTCTTGGTTAAAACAACCAGTATATAGCGATCTTGGCTTTTGCACATATCAAAGGGTGACTTGTTTTCTGATTTTGTCTTATTGCTGATACTGCTAATTTTTAAACACACTATATGGAGTATTTTGCTTATATTCAATAACCTTAAATACAACAGATTTTTATAATTATAATTAATAAGTCCATTGTCCAATAGAATATAAGTCTAATAAACCTGTGAATAGACAGCTAGACTGCTAGAGTGATGAAAGTCCTGTCCACAATGAAAGAGATAAAGGAGCAATGTCCTCTAAAAGAGAGGAAATCTAGAGAAAATCTTTAAAAATGACTATTAGAGATCTTGGGACTGGAGAGATAGCATGGAGGTAAGGCATTTGCCTTGAATGCAGAAGGATGGTGGTTCAAATCTTGGCATCCCATATGGGCCCCCAAGCCTGCCAGAAGTGATTTCTGAGCATAGATCCAGGAGTAACCCCTGAGCGCTGCCAGGTGTGAGTGAAAAACCAAATAAAAAGATCTTGGGAAGGAAAGTAGGAGTGCTAGGACTACTAGGAGGAAGCAGAATAAGTAGCATAACCAAAAATATAAAAGAATGGTAGTATAGCCATAATCTTATAAATGGTTTTGGGCCAGGACATAGTCTAAATAAGATTCTTTTCTCATTCTGAATTGAACTTTGTCATAAGCATAAGGAACATTATATGACATATCTATGTGTAGGAGTTTAGAAGACAATGTCAACAGCTGAGTTGAGTAGCATTGTGTTTCAAACACCATACTCAGAAAATGAGGTAGTTTGAGATGAGCAACTGGAGACACCATCTAAGACTTCTTCAATTTCACAGTAAGTGTGAATGAACAGGGTATAGTATATGGACTAAGGCTATAGCAGAGGTTAGAAGCAAAAATATTTAATACTCAATTGGGAGACAGAAGAGGCATTTGAGACAGATTAAGGAAAAAATGGGGGAACATACAAAGATTATCTGTATTCCCACCTTGCGTAGTTGTATTGAATTGGTTTCATCGCCAGGTAAAGAGTAGAGAAGGTATCTGTTTGGTGAGGATTTGCAAACATTGAGAACTTTTCAGACCATCTTACAGTGAGTCATACTCATTGTCATCATCACACACTGTGTGATGTAAAATTTTCATGATATGGGGGGTGTCTGTGATGCCAATTGAGTTGGATGTCCAATTTCCCAAATTACTTTGATTAGTATTTTGTGGTATGAGCCCAAAAAGGAATCTCATGACATTTACAAAATAGTAGCCATATTCTTATTCTTCTCCAGAGATTAGAGCTGGATATGAGGAGCTGGTACTGTACCCAACATTTAATCTAACTTAATGTCATGAAAACATACAGCTGTCAAGCCTACATAAGCTCCTTTAGTGCTGTGTCTCATTTGGAATAGCATCTCTTACTCCTGAGGCTGGTGAATAACACAGGGCATCACTTATTCTATAATATAGACTCTTATAGCTGCAACCCCGCACCGGTGCCCAGGGTGAGTGCATTCCCCTGGGGCCGCTCCACGTGGGTTCACGGAGACCTCTGCGCCCGCCAACCTGTGTGTCTGTCCCCAGAGTGAGTGAAGTGCCCTGAGGACACTTCACCTGGGCACACAGGGACCCCTGTGTCCGTGACCCCCCGTGCTGGTGCCCAGGGTGAGTGCATTCCCCTGGGGCCACTCCACATGGGCACATGGAGACCTCTGCGTCCGCCAGCCTGCGTGCCTGTCCCCAGAGTGAGTGCAGTGCCCTGAGGATGCTACACCTGGGCAAGCAGGGACCCCTGTGTCCGGGACCCTGGGGCCGCTCCACGGGGGTGCACAGAGACCTCTGTGCCCGCCAGCTGCATGTCTGTCCCCAGAGTGAGTATAGTGCCCTGAAGCCGCTCCACCTGAGCACACAGGGACCCCCCACGCCGGTGCCCAGGGTGAGTGCATTCCCCTGGGGCTGCTCCACATGGGTGTACAGAGACCCCCTTACCTGCCGCCTCACTCTCTTGTCATCAGAGATCACCGCACCCAACCCGAGCTTAGACAGGGGAGTACAGTTCCCTGGCACGTAGATGGTCAGAGTCGCCTGCGCCAGACCCACTCTATGCCGCTAGGACAGGCTGGGACCAATAGACTGGGTGAGCTTGGGCCTGCCATCAGGATCTTTGGGTAACCTAAAGCAGCCTAGTCCCCTGAGTCCCGGAGTGGACCTGAGACTCCCCAAGGGCTGAGGGCAGCTACCTGGTGGGTTTGGCTGGGGGAATTTCTTCTGCAGAAGGTCAGAGGGGGCGGATCTTCATTGACTCCCAGATAGGGGAGGGAACAAAGAGTTAGGCTCAACAGCACCTGCAACCATTGTGGCCAGGAGCAGAACAGCACCAGCTAACAGGAATAAAGAGAAGGAAATTGGCCAGACCCACTGAAGGAAGGCTGACCTCCAGGTAGCAGAGTGGGAGGAGAAAGAGCTAGACTCAACAGCGCCTTCCACCATTGTGGCCAGAGAAGGACCAGCACTAGCTAACAACAAAAGGGCAAAGCAACAGATCAGGCCACAAAAACAGCACAGGAGGAGCCAAACCTCAGCGAGCTCACCCAACAGCCCCTATAGAACCACCCTCAGGGAGGGGACCCATCCCCACACCACAGGGGATCAAAACAGGCTAAATTTAGAAGGCAGAGCACTCCAAATCACACCAATAAATGCAAAGAAATATAGGTAAATCCAGGAGAACCCTAACATCTGGAGATATGGAGACAAACCCTAGCAAGTTTCCAAGTTTGCCAAAATGCACAGATACATGTGAAAGTGACCTAAAAGCAGCAATGAGGAAGGAAATACAAGAAATGATAAAAAAAAAAAAGAATGAAATAAATGCTATCTGCTGAGTATAAGAAATCTATGGATGAACAAATCAGACAAATTCAAGAAGAAATGTTAAAGAACATGAGAGATTCCATACAAAAAGAATTGAAGGAATTAAAAAAAAATAACAAGCCTTACGATTAGAAACACAGAGTTGGAGAAGCACATTGAGAAACTTGAAGCAAAACTAAAAACAAAAAAAGATCAAGAAACCAACAAAGAAATAAAAGGCAAACACTGGAAGGAAAAGTCCAGTATTTAATGAACAAGGACAAAAGAAACAATCTAAGAATTGTGGGTATACAAGAAGGGGAGGAAATAGGGAAAGAGCAAGTAGTCAGGGAGATAATAGCAGAGAAATTCCCCACCCTCTGGAAAGAAACTTCAATGCTAATCCACGAAGTGAAGAGAGTCCTAATAAAATAGACCCTAATAAACCAACACCAAGACATATAGTACTCCAAATGGCAAAAAAAAAAAAAGAGAAAGATGAACTCCTAAAAGCAATAAGGGAGGAAAAAACCTCAAGTTCAAATGAAGGGACATAAGAATCAAACCAGATCTCCCATTTGAAATAATACAAGCAAGAAGACAGTGAAATGACATATTTAAATTACTGAATAAAAGAAATTTCCAACTCAGGGTCCAATACCCAGCAAAACTATCATTCATGTGGGAAGGCAGTCTAAAAACATTCTCAAACAAGAACGAACTTGAATTATATGTGCAAACAAAGCCGATCCAAAACGACTACTCAGAGAAGAATTAAACAATCAAACCCCCAATTGTAACAACAACCACCCTACACAACTGCACAACAGTCATCTCTGTCAATAATCTCCCTAAATGTCAACAGACTAAATTCTCCAATTAAAAGACACATAGTAGACAACTGGATTAGGAAAAATAAACCGGACTTCTGCTGTCTGCAAGAAACACACTTACAACTACAGGATAAGCACAGGCTTAGAATAAAAGGATGAAAAGTAAATATTCAGGCCAATGGCAAACAAAAAAGAGCAGGGACAGCCATTCTTATATCAGAACAAATTGCATTCAACCTCAAGAAAGTGATCAGAGACAAAAAGGGTCACTACTTACTGATCAGGGGAACATTAGATCAAGAAGTACTAACCCCAGTCAATATCTATGCACCTAACATAGAGCCAGCAAAATATGTGAGGCATCTGCTCGCAAACCTGGAGAAACACATGAAGGGAAATATGATAATAGTAGGGGACCTCAATACTCAACTATCACGATTGGACAGATCCACCAAACAGATAAACAGCAAAGAAATAAGAGCTCTAAATAAAAAATTAGAAGATCTAGGGCTAATAGACTTATATAGGACACTCCATCCCCAGAAAGCAGAATACACATTCTTCTAAAGCCCACATGAAACCTTCTCCAAAATAGTCATGTCTTGGGATACAAAGCCAACCTATATAAGACCACAAATGTAAGGATCATTAGAATTACCCTAACATGTCACTATGCAATGGAGGTCAAAATTGACTTCAAGAAGAAGCAATGGGCCTTTGCAAAAGCTGGCTCCCTGTGTGTGACACCAGGCGGGGAAAATCCGCGAAAGTACACCGGCCCAGTGGGGCTCAGCTGTGAAAGACTGTGAGTGTGACCTGTCTATGTCTGTCTACTGTCCTCTTGCGTGAAACTCTTGCGAGTGGGGCAAAAAGAGCCTCCAGAAACCTCGCTCGCCCAGACGCCATTTTCAGGGAGGGACTTCAGAGCATAAAAACCGGCTATCCTTTGCAAAAGCTGGCTCCCTGTGTGTGACACCAGGCGGGGAAAATCCGCGAAAGTACACCGGCCCAGTGGGGCTCAGCTGTGAAAGACTGTGAGTGTGACCTGTCTATGTCTGTCTACTGTCCTCTTGCGTGAAACTCTTGCGAGTGGGGCAAAAAGAGCCTCCAGAAACCTCGCTCGCCCAGACGCCATTTTCAGGGAGGGACTTCAGAGCATAAAAACCGGCTATCCTTTGCAAAAGCTGGCTCCCTGTGTGTGACACCAGGCGGGGAAAATCCGCGAAAGTACACCGGCCCAGTGGGGCTCAGCTGTGAAAGACTGTGAGTGTGACCTGTCTATGTCTGTCTACTGTCCTCTTGCGTGAAACTCTTGCGAGTGGGGCAAAAAGAGGCTCAGAGGAGCACGGCCGCTCCGCTTCGCTACGCGGCCGTGCACTCTTTCTAAGGAAAGAACTCCATTGCAACAAGAAGGAAAAATCACACTAAGAACGGCGCTATATCACAGAAGCAAACATTTCTCTCCAGACTGTCTTCTCTGTTGCATGCTCGGGCCTAAGATTTGACCCAGTGTGAGGCTTCATCCACGGAGGACTCCCCTCCCTTAGAGGCAAGTCAGCCCATCCAGAAAGGGAGGAGCCAGAGGAGTGTGCTGCCTACATCATATAGACAATGAATACCACTACAACACGTAGAAAAACCCACAATACAAATGTGACAATGGGGAAACAGCGCAGGCCAGCATCAGACATAGAGAATGAAGATGACAATTCTGAGGACCAGATAATGACTGAACAACTAATCAACCTCTCAGATAAGGACTTTAGACTAGCAATATGGAAGGTGCTCAACAGACTCCAAGAAACCATGGATCGAGTTGAACAGAACACTAATAAGAACCAAGAAAATATGAAGGCAGAAATGACAAAACTCCAAACTGAAATAACATGTCAACTAACAGGCCTGAAAAACTCAGTAAACGAAGTGAATGACAAAATGGATAAGCTCTGGGACAGGGTATCAGAAGCTGAGAATAGACTTGGTGCTGTGGAAGATGAGATACATAACAATTCCATACAGCAGGAGAGATTGGACAAAAAACTTAAAGCAAATGAGCAGACAATGGAAAAATTAGTCAAAGAATGGGAACAGACGAAAATAGAAGTCTATGATAAGATCAACAGAAACAACTTAAGAATCATTGGAGTCCCAGAGACCCAGGAAGAAAATTTCCAGGAAGAATCAATGGTCAAGAACATCATTAAAGAGAAACTTCCAGAGCTAAAGAATATATGTGATCAAATCCTGCATGCCCGAAGAGTACCAACCAAAAGAGACCCCAGAAAAACCACCCCAAGACACATCCTAGTCACAATGACAAATCCCACAGATAGAGACAGAATTCTGAAAACAGCAAGATCAAAAGGGGAAATCATGTTCAAGCAAGCTTCCCTGAGATTTACAGCAGACCTGTCACCAGAAACGCTCAATGCCAGAAAGCAGTGGTGGGATATTGTGACAAGACTGAATGAAATGAATGCTTCACCCAGAATACTATACCCAGCAAAACTCACTTTCCGGTTTGATGGAAGAATACATGGTTTCACAGACAAAAAACAGCTCAGAAACTTCACAGACACAAAACCAGTCTTAAGAGAAAAACTGAAAGACCTAATCTAAGACAAGACTACCCAAAAGACACACCAAATTTTGAAATAAAGATGGCGTTAAATCCCAGGACAATTCTTTCTCTCAACGTCAATGGACTAAATGCACCAGTTAAGAGACACAGAGTGGCTAAATGGATCAAAAAACTCAATCCAACCTTCTGCTGCCTACAAGAAACGCACCTGAATAGTCAGAACAAACATAGACTCAAAATAAAAGGCTGGAGAAAAGTTATCCAAGCAAACAACACCCATAAAAAAGCTGGAGTGGCCATACTAATATCAGATAATGCAAACTTTATACTCAGGAAGGTTGTAAGGGACAAAGACGGACATTTTATATTAATCAAGGGGTACGTAGAGCAGGAAGAATTCACTCTCCTAAACATATATGCACCGAATGAGGGGCCAGCAAAATATTTAATACAACTGCTGACAAATCTGAAAAATAATATCAACAACAACACAATAATTGTGGGGGACCTAAACACGGCTTTGTCAACACTGGACAGGTCAACCAGACTGAAACCCAACAAGAATATACTAGACCTGAGGAGAGAAATGGAAGAAAGAGGCCTAGTGGATATATATAGGACACTCCATCCCCAGAAACCTGGATACACATTCTTCTCCAATGTACATGGGACATTCTCCAGGATAGACTACATGCTGGCACATAAAACATACCTCCATAAGATCAAGAGGATAGAAATTTTGCAGATTACCTTCGCTGACCACAAGGCTCTGAAATTATTTGTGAACTCCAAAGGGACTCAGAAGAAACACTTTAACACCTGGAAGTTAAACAGCCTCATGCTCAATAACCAGTGGGTCCGAGATGAAATCAAGGAGGAAATAAAAAGGTTCCTGGAAACAAATGACAATAAAGACACAAACTCTCAGAACTTATGGGACACAGCAAAAGCAGTACTGAGAGGAAAATTTATAGCTTTGCAAGCACACATCAGGAAGGAAGAAGGAGCTTACCTGAGTAGCTTAATGACACAGCTAATAGAACTAGAAAATGCTCAACAAAAGGACCCAAGAACAGGAAGACAGAAGGAAATAACAAAGCTGAGAGCAGAAATCAACGAAGTGGAAACTCAAAAAACAATCCGAAAGATCAACGAAAGCAGAAGTTGGTTCTTTGAAAAAATAAACAAGATTGATAGACCACTGGCAAACCTAACAAAGAAAGAGAGAGAGAGAAACTTGATAACTCGTATCAGGAATGAAAAAGGAGAGATCACTACTGATATGACAGAGATTCAAAGGGTAATCAGAAACTACTTTGAAAAACTCTACGCCACTAAAAATGAGAACCTGGAAGAAATGGATAAATTCTTGGACTCTTACAATCTTCCACGGTTGAAGGAAGAGGATGTAGCATATCTAAACACCCCCATCACCATTGATGAAATTAAAACAGTAATCAAATGTCTGCCGAAAAACAAAAGCCCAGGTCCAGATGGATTCACTAATGAATTCTATCAAACTTTCCAAGAGGAACTACTGCCAATCTTGGCAAGACTCTTTCATGAAATTGAACAAACAGAAACACTTCCAAATAGCTTTTATGAAGCCAACATCACCTTGATACCTAAACCAGACAGAGACGCTACCAAAAAAGAAAATTACAGACCAATATCACTGATGAATGCAGATGCAAAGATCCTCAACAAAATCCTGGCAAATAGGATTCAATGCCTCATTAAGAAGATCATCCACTACGATCAAGTAGGTTTCATCCCAGGAATGCAAGGATGGTTTAACATCCATAAATCTATCAACATAATACACAACATCAATAACAAGAAAAATAAAAACCACATGATCATATCAATAGATGCAGAGAAAGCATTTGATAAGGTCCAACACCCATTCTTGATCAAAACTCTCAGCAAGATGGGAATGGAGGGAACCTTTCTCAATATAGTGAAGGCCATCTACCACAAGCCAGTGGCAAATATTATCCTCAATGGAGAAAAACTGAAAGCCTTCCCTCTAAATTCTGGCACAAGACAAGGCTGTCCTCTCTCACCACTCCTATTCAACATAGCACTGGAAGTACTTGCTATAGCGATTAGGCAAGAAAAGGATATCAAGGGAATCCAGATAGGAAAGGAAGAAGTCAAGCTCTCACTGTTTGCAGATGACATGATACTCTACTTAGAAAACCCTAAAGACTCTATCAAAAAGCTTCTAGAAACAATAGACTCATATAGCAAGGTGGCAGGCTACAAAATTAACACACAAAAATCAATGGCCTTTCTATATACCGATAGTAATAAGGATGAAATGGACATTAAGAAAACAACCCCATTCACAATAGTACCACACAAACTCAAATATCTTGGAATCAACTTGACTAAATATGTGAAGGACCTATACAAAGAAAACTATAAAACTCTGCTCCAAGAAATAAGAGAGGACACACGGAAATGGAAACACATACCCTGCTCATGGATTGGCAGGATTAACATAATCAAAATGTCAATACTCCCCAAGGCATTATACAGATTTAATGCCATCCCTCTAAAGATGCCCATGACATTCTTCAAAGAAGTGGATCAGACACTTTTGAAATTCATTTGGAACAATAAACACCCTCGAATAGCTAAAGCAATCATTGGGAAAAAGAATATGGGAGGAATTACTTTTCCCAACTTTAAACTGTACTACAAAGCAACAGTTATCAAAACAGCATGGTATTGGAATAAGGATAGGCCCTCAGATCAGTGGAATAGGCTTGAATACTCAGAAAATGTTCCCCAGAGATACAACCATCTAATTTTTGATAAAGGAGCAGGAAATCCTAAATGGAGCAGGGAAAGCCTCTTCAACAAGTGGTGTTGGCACAATTGGATAGCCACTTGCAAAAAATTAAACTTAGACCCCCAGCTAACATCATGTACAAAGGTAAAATCCAAATGGATTAAAGACCTCGATATCAGCCCCAAAACCATAAGATATATAGAACAGCACATAGGCAAAACACTACAGGACATTACAGGCATCTTCAAGGAGGAAACTGCACTCTCCAAGCAAGTGAAAGCAGAGATTAACAGATGGGAATATATTAAGCTGAGAAGCTTCTGCACCTCAAAGGAAATAGTGCCCAGGATACAAGAGCCACCCACTGAGTGGGAGAAACTATTCACCCAATACCCATCAGATAAGGGGCTAATCTCCAAAATATACAAGGCACTGACAGAACTTTACAAGAAAAAAACATCTAACCCCATCAAAAAATGGGGAGAAGAAATGAACAGACACTTTGACAAAGAAGAAATACGCATGGCCAAAAGACACATGAAAAAATGTTCCACATCACTAATCATCAGGGAGATGCAAATCAAAACAACGATGAGATACCACCTCACACCCCAGAGAATGGCACACATCACAAAGAATGAGAATAAACAGTGTTGGCGGG
Source organism: Suncus etruscus (assembly GCF_024139225.1). Classification (NCBI taxonomy): domain Eukaryota; kingdom Metazoa; phylum Chordata; class Mammalia; order Eulipotyphla; family Soricidae; genus Suncus; species Suncus etruscus. The sequence continues at coordinate 48,614,296 of NC_064860.1, read as the reverse complement.
GATGTGGAGAGAAAGGAACTCTTATCCACTGCTGGTGGGAATGCTGTCTAGTTCAACCTTTATGGAAAGCGATATGGAGATTCCTCCAAAAACTGGAAATCGAGCTCCCATACGATCCAGCTATACCACTCCTAGGAATATACCCTAGGAACACAAAAATACAATACAAAAACCCCTTCCTTACACCTATATTCATTGCAGCTCTATTTACCATAGCAAGACTCTGGAAACAACCAAGATGCCCTTCAACAGATGAATGGCTAAAGAAACTGTGGTACATATACACAATGGAATATTATGCAGCTGTCAGGAGAGATGAAGTCATGAAATTTTCCTATACATGGATGTACATGGAATCTATTATGCTGAGTGAAATAAGTCAGAGAGAGAGAGAAAAACGCAGAATGGTCTCACTCATCTATGGGTTTTAAGAAAAATGAAAGACACCCTTGTAATAATAATTTTCAGACACAAAAGAGAAAAGAGCTGGAAGTTCCAGCTCACCTCAGGAAGCTCACCACAAAGAGTGATGAGTTTAGTTAGAGAAATAACTACATTTTGAACTGTCCTAATATTGAGAATGTATGAGGGAAATGTAGAGCCTGTTTAGGGTACAGGCGGGGGTTGGGTGGGGAGGAGGGTGATTTGGGACTTGGGTGATGGGAATGTTGCACTGGTGATGGGTGGTGTTCCTTTTATGACTGAAACGCAAACACAATCATGTATGTAATCAAGGTGTTTAAATAAAAAAAAAATTAAAAAAAAAAAAAAAAGAAGAAGCAATGGAGAAAAACTAATACCTGGAGATTAAACAACATGCTTCTCAACAACAGCTGGATAAAATAACAACTCAAGGAAGAAATAAAAAGATTCCTTGAGACAAATGATAATGAAGAGACAACATGTCAAAATTTGTGGGACACAGCAAAAGCAGTAATTAGTGGGGAAATCATAGCAATACAGGCCTATGTCAAGAAATAGGAAAATGACAAAAGCAACAGTTTTTGTCACCTCAAAGAATTGGAACAACAGCAACAGAGAAATCCAACCAAAACCATAAGGCAATATAATAAAAAAAAAACAGAGCGGAAATAAACAACATAGAATCTAAGAAAACAATACAAAAAAATCTATGAGACCAGGAGTTGGTTTTTCGATAAAATAAACAAGATAGAAAAACCACTGGCAGAACTCACCAAAAATAAAAAGGAAAAACACCCAAATCAGTAGGACCACAAATGAAAGGGAAGAGATTGTAATAGAACCCCAAGAAATACAACATATCATGAGATCATATTATGAACAACTATAGTCAGCTAGGATAGAGAACCCAGTAGAAATCGACAGATTCTTGGAAAAACACCCTCTTCCAAGACTGGAAAAGGAAGAACTAGAAAGCATATACAGACCAATCACCTCAGAGGAAATTGAAGATGTAATTAAAAAACTCCCTAGGAACAAAAGTCCAGGCCCAGATGGATTTACAGGTGAATTCTACCAAACATTCCAAGAAGACTTACTACCACTTTTTCATAGGCTCTTCCAAACCATAGAAAAACCAGGAATCCTCCTCAACTCCTTTTATGAGGCTAATATCACACTCATTCCCAAAGATGGCAAAGACACCACCAAGAAAGAAAACTACAGACCAAGCTCACTAATGAACACAGATGCAAAGATACTCAACAAAATCTTAGCAAACCGAAACCAGCACTTCATCAAAAAGATCATACATCATGACAAAGTGGGTTTTATACCAGGAATGCAAGGTTGGTTCAACATACGCAAATCAATCAACATTATACATCACATCAACAAGAAAGACAAAAGTCACATGATCATATCAATCGATGCAGAGAAGGCGTTTGACAAAATCTATCAACCTTTCATGTTAAAGACACTCAGCAAAATAGGGTTAGAAGGAACCTTCCTCAAAATAGTTACAGCTATCTATGAAAAGCTACAGACAACATTATACTTAATGGCAAGAAACTAGAAGCATTCCCACTAAGGTCAGGAACAAGGCAAGGCTGTCCACTCTCTCCACTCTTATTCAATGTAACCTAAGAAGACCTAGCAATAGCAATCTGACAAGAGAAGGGAATCAAAGGAATTCAAATTGGGAAAGAGGAACTCAAACTATCTCTGTTTGCAGACGATATGATGATATACATCGAAAATCCTAAAGAGTCCACAGTAAAACTCCTAGAACCAATTAACCAATACAGCAAAGTGGCTGGATACAAAGTCAATACACAAAAGACAGTAGCGTTTCTATACACAAACAATGAAGTCGAGGAGAGAGAGAGATTAAAAATACAATTCCATTTAAAATAGTATCAAAAATATCAGGTACCTAGGAATCAACCTTACAAGGGAAGTGAAAGACCTATACCAGGGAAACTTCAAAACACTTCAGTAAGAAATTGAAGAGGATCTAAATAAATGGAAGAACATCCCATGCTCATGGATAGGTAGAATTAACATAGTCAAAATGAATATCCTACCCAAACTACTGTATAGATTTAATGCAATCTCTATCCAAATTCAGACATCATTCTTTAAAGAAATAGAACAATCATCACAAAATTCATCTGGAACCACAATAGACCTAGGATAGCTAAACACATACTGAAAAACAAGAAGCTGGGTGGCATCTCTTTACCTAACTGGAAACTATACTATAAAGTCATAGTGATCAAAACAGCATGATACTGGAACAGAGACAGGACCTCAGACCAGTGGGTCAGAACAGAATTCCCAGACATAAACCCTCCAGATATACAACCAACTAATATTTGATAAAAGAGGCAAGAACTTGAAATGGAACAAAGAAAGCCTATTCAACAAATGGTGTTGGTACAACTGGAAAACCACATGTACGAAAGTGAAAATTGACCCATACCTCACTCCTTATTAAAAAAAAGTCAACTCAAAATGTATCAAAAACCTTGAAAACAGACCCTAGTCTATAAAGTATATTGAGAATAAAATAGGCAGAACACTCGAAGACCTATATATCAAAAAGGTCTTCGAGAATGGAGCACCAATTGCAAGAACTTTAGCATCAAATATAAACAAATGGGACTACATCAAACTAAAAAGCTTCTGCATAGTGAAAGAAATATTACTTAACGCAAGGAGACATTTAACAGAATGGGAAAAAAACTTTTAACTCGACATATCATTAAAAGGCTGATATCTAGAACATACAAAGCACTCAGAAAGCTGAGCCCCCCAAAACCAAATAAAGCCATAAAAAATGGGGAGATGAAATAGACACTTCTCTGAGGAAGACAGAAGGATGGCCAACAAACACATAAATACATGCTCACATTCACTCATCATCAGGGAGATCCAAATCAAGACAACAATGAGATAGCACCTTACACCAGTGAGGATGGCTCACATCAAAAATAAAGGGAACAATCTCTGTTGGTGGGGATGCAGTATGAAAGAAATTCTCATCCACTGCTGGTAGGAATGCCCCTTAGTCCAATACCTATGGAGAACAGTCTGGAGAGTGCTCAAAGAACTCAGAATTGAGCTGCCATTTGACCTAAAAATTGCTCTTCTAGGTATATACCCCCCAACTTGGAAGGACATTCATTCCAAAATACGTGTGCACCCCACTATTTATCGCAGCACTCAGTATAATCCAAGTCTTGGAACCAACCTCGATGTCCAACAACAGATGAATGGATCATTAAGGTGTTGTATCTATACACAATGGAATACTACATGGCAGTCAGAAATGATACAGTCACAGACTTTGCAGCAACATGGATGAACCTAGAACATGTTATGTTAAACAAAGTATGTCAGAAGACAAAAGATATACACAGAATGATAGCACTATTCTGAAGCACCTAGAACATACATCTTATAAACAACTAATACTCAACAATCAAATAACAGGGTTTAACAGGGTAGAAACTCCAAACACTGTAATAGTCAACATATACTTGGGAGCAATGCCCAAAATACATGAAAAAGGAACAACACAAACTCTTGACCACAAAGAAACCACAACACCAGAAACAGCAGCATAGAGAGAACAGGTATGTAATCAGCCTTCTACAATAAAGGCCCACAATAATCCCTTAGAGATTGTATACAGGATCGCAGGAAATCACTGACTCCAATGGAAATATACCATAACACTGTGTTTTAATGCCTTTATCTTACTATATTTAAAATAACCTCTCAGCTTTTTAGGCGCTCTTGGATACAAAGTGTGGATAAACTAAGATGGCAGTTCGGGGCTCAGTCACACAAGATACCATACCTAGCTTGCACTATGAGATGGTCCCGAGAAAACTCTTTAACATACACTTTACCTCTAGGTTATACCTTCTTTTAGGAATTGAAGCATGTGACCAGTCAAACCACCGAAGCAGCAACTGCGACATACAGACTTAAACTACAGGCCCTACTCATTGAACATATTTAAGCAAACTAGAATTCCCTTGCTATTTTCTCCTCTCTTCTCACTACTTTCTTTTTTATTTTTTTTCCTTTCTTCTCTTCTCTTTTCATCTTTCCTTTTCTCTTCTCCTTTCTTTCTAATGTATTTTCTTGTTTCTCCTTTTCTACTGTTCCATATACCTTCTCCTTTCCCCTCTTTGGAAATCCAACTATCCCTTTACCCCTCAATCACATCCAGACCTCCCACCATATTAAAACACTGTATCCTCAGTCCTTAATCTATTAGGCATCAAGATTGACCTCTTACCCCAACGAACAAGTACCCAGCACCCAAGCGAAAGGACATCCAGTCAAACCCACACCTCGTCCCCTACAAGAAAAGACAGCCAACTCCACTGCAGACTCATGCTGTGCAGCCCTCCCTACCAACTCCCTGTAACATGCACTGTTACTTGAAACCGGACTTAGTTCCAAAAGTATCTCCAATGCAAGAACACTTCTAAGACCTCCCTGCTGCTAATCTTTAGCCAATCTGTAGAAGGTCAGGGGGTGTTATGGAAAGGTACCTGGGAAATCACTCACAAGAAAAACCCAAAAGATAATGGGAAAACCTGTACTTCCAATAAAATTATAAGACCTGTATTACACCACCTCTTTACCTGCTTTTCCCCAAATGTAAGGTAGTCTTTTTCATCACTTTGATCCTTTAAATACGTTGTTAATTCATTTTTTTAAATGTCTGTTCTACATATACATATGTGAGCACATACATTTTTATTCCTATATTTATCTTTTTTGGGTATGTGACCTGTTTCTGTTTTTCTCTCTGTCCACCCCAAAATTCACTGACAATATAATGTAGCACCATTTCTCCCTGCAAAGGCACACTAAAAAAAGAAGAAATCTTACTTATAAAAAAGAGCTCTTATATACTAGGGATAGGAACTCATAGTTGTTTACAATACAGGGATATCTCCTACCTTGAAAATATGCCATGTGGACTCAACTTAGACCTCAGATGATTAAAAACCATCCATCCAGCCTTGAACCCTGGATCCCAGACATAAAATTGGAACAGTTCTTCACAACAGCTGCATGAAACAAATCCCATCCAGGACAGCCTTAATACTACTGGGTCACCAACAAGTGCCAGCTCTAATATGATATCCTGACGAGAAAAACGGCAACAACTTGACCTAATAGCAGGTTGTCCTACCTTACAAGCTAACGATAAGAAAAAATTAGAAGATTTGTCACCTTTTGGTAGATCCAAAAGCCAAGATCGTGATTTACAGATGACTGGCTGCTAGAACCATGACCATCTTGGGACCAATAAAAAAGCCCTAGTCTAGGGTTTGACCTACGACCTGCACAATAACCATGATACCCAGTTCCAAAGGTCTGGCAGAAACAATTGTAATGAAATGGGGCTTCTGGAAACACAAAGAAAGACGCTATCCTAGGTGCCATCCTAGGTTCAGTGCAAAGACCAAGATCACCAACCACAGAAGATGGATTAAAATGACACTGAGGGAACAGAGCTTCTAGAACCACAAAGACTGACTTCATCATAAGTCCCACTCCTGGACCTGTGCAGATACTGAGATCTCAAGATACATAGGTCTGATTTTATCATCCGGTAAGGAGCAGAAGCATTCCAAAAACCACAAAAGCACCAAGGGGAGAGTAAATGAACCTGAACGGAGTCTATAGTTAATCCCATGACAATATACCCCAAGGGTGGAGAAACCCCATATCTCTTAGGCCAAGTGAGTTACTTTTCGAATGACCCCAATATTTACTGTGCCAGGGCAGGAGGGGGAAGAAAAGCAAAAAGCACAAAACATTGTTTTTTGGTTTTTCTTTTTAATTTATATATATATATATATATATATTATTTAAACACCTTGATTACATACATGATTGTGTTTGGGTTTCAGTCATGTAAAGAACAACACCAATCACCAGTGCAATATTCCCATCACCAGTGTCCCAAATCTCCCTCTTCCCCACCCGACCCCTGCCTATAATCTGGACAGGCTTTCCATTTCCCTCATATATTCTCATTATTAGGACAGTTCAAACTGTAGTTATTTGTCTAACTAAACTCATCACTCTTTGTGGTGAGCTTCCTGATGTGAGCTGGAACTTCCAGCTCTTTTCTCTCTTGTGTTTGAAAATTATTATTGCAAGAATGTCTTTCATTTTTCTTAAAACCCATAGATAAGACCATTATGCTTTTTTATCTCTCTCTGACTTATTTCACTCAGCGTAATAGATTCCGTGTACATCCATGTATAGGAAAATTTCATGACTTCATCTCTCCTGACAGCTACATAATATTCCATTGTGTATATGTTCCACAGTTTCCTTAGCTTGGTAGTTTCCAGAGTCTTGCTATGGTAAATAGTACTGCAATGAATATAGGTGTAAGGAAAGGGCTTTTGTATTGTATGTTTGTGTTCCTAGGATACATTCTAGGAGTGGTATAGTTGGATCGTATGGGAGCTCGATTTCCAGTTTTTGGAGGAGTCTCCATATACTTTCCATAAAGGTTGGACTACATGGCATTCTCACCAGCAGTGGATAAGAGTTCCTTTCTCTCCACATCCCTGCCAACACAGTTTATTCTCATTCTTTGTGATGTGTGCCATTCTCTGTGGTGTGAGGTGGTATCTCATCATTGTTTTGATATGCATCTCCCTGATGATTAGTGATGTGGAGCATTTTTTCATGTGTCTTTTGGCCATTTGTATTTCTTCTTTGTCAAAGTGTCTGTTCATTTATTCTCCCCATTTTTTTTGATGGGATTAGATGTTTTTTTTCTTGTAAAGTTCTGTCAGTGCCTTGTATATTTTGGAGATTAGCCCCTTATCTGATGGGTATTGGGTGAATAGTTTCTCCCACTCAGTGGGTGGCTCTTTTATCCTGGGCACTATTTCCTTTGAGGTGCTGAAGCTACCCAGCAAGTGAGTGAGTGAGTAAGAAATGGCTGGCTGTGGGGTTTGCCAGGCAGAGTGCTGATTGCTCTACCTGCAGAGTTTCCGCCCTGCTGTGCTTCTTCTGAGGAAACTGAGGACCTGAAGGGAGCCCTGTCCTGTGCTTCACTGTCTTTCCTGAATTCTTGAAGCTCTCCTCAGAGCCCTGGGAAGCGAACCCCAAAAAAAACTACATTCTGAAGATACCCAGTGAGCGAGTGAGTGAGTAAGAAATGGCTGGCTGTGGGGGTTGCCAGGCAGAGTGCTGATTGCTCTACCTACAGAGTCTCTGCCCTGCTGTGATTCTTCTGAGAAAACTGAGGACCTGAAGAAAGCCCTGTACTGAGCTTCTCTGTCTTTCCTGAATTCTTGATGCTCTCCTCAGACTCCTGGGAAGCAAACCCCAAAAATACTGCATTCTGAAGCTGCCCAGTGAGCAAGTGAAAAGTACACCTGCCCAGTGCGGCCCAACTGTAAAAAACTGTGAGTGCTGCCAGTGTGTGTTTGTCTACTATCCTGTTGTGTGAAACTCTAGGTAATGGGCCGAAAAGAGGCTCCAGCAGAGCACTTTCGCTCTGCTTTGCTATGCGGCCCTGCGCTCTTTCTAAGAAAAGAACACCATCGCAACAAGAAGAAAAAATAACACTAAGAACTGGGCTGAATCACAGAAGCAAGCATTTCTCTCCGGTCTGTCTTCTCTGCTGCATGCTCAGGCCTAAGATTTGATCCTGTGTGAGGCTTCATCCATGGAGGACTCCCCTCCATTAGAGGCAAGTCGGCCCATCCAAAAAGGGCGGAGCCAGAGGAGTGTGCTGCCTGCATCATATAGCCAATGAATACCACCACAACATGTAGAAAAAACCACAATACAAGTGTGACAATGAGGAAACAATGCAGGCCAGCATCAGACATAGAAAATGAAGATGACAATTCTGATGACCAGATAATGACCAACCAACAATCAACCTCTCAGATAAGGACTTTAGAATAGCCATATGGAAGATACTCAACAAACACAAAGAAATTATGGATCAAGTTGAACAGAATACTAATCTCTGCTTTCACTTGCTTGGAGAGTGCAGTTTCCTCCTTGAATATGCCTGTAGTTTCAATATCCTAGAATGTTTTGCCTATGTGTTGTTCTATATATCTTATGGTTTCAGATCTGATATCGAGGTCTTTAGTCCATTTAGATTTTATCTTCGTACATGATGTTAGCTGGGGGTCTAAGTTCAATTTTTTGCAAGTGGCTAGCCAGTTGTGCCATCACAAATTGTTGAAGAAGCTCTCTATGATCCATTTGGGATTTTTTTGCTTCTTTATCAAAAATTAAGTGACTGTATGTCTTGGGAATATTTTCTAAGTATTCAAGCCTATTCCACTGATCTGAGGGCCTGTCCTTATTCCAATACCATGCTGTTTTGGTAACTATTGCTTTGTAGTAAAGTTTAAAGTTGGGGAAAGTAATTCCTCTCATATTCTTTTTCCCAATGATTGCTTTAGCTATTCGAGGGTGTTTATTGTTCCAAACGAATTTCAAAAGTGCCTGATCCACTTCTTTGAAAAATGTCATGAGTATCTTAATAGGAATCCAATTAAATCTGTATAATGCCTTGGGGAATATTGCAATTTTGATTATGTTAATCCTGCCAATCCATGAACAGGGTGTGCGTTTCCATTTCCACGTGTCCTCTCTTATTTCTTGGAGCAGAGTTTTATATTTTTCTTTGTATAGGTCCTTCACATTTTTAGTCAAGTTGATTCCAAAATATTTGAGTTTGTGTGGCACTATTGTGAATGGGGTTGTTTTCTTAATGTCCATTTCTTCCTCATTACTATTAGTGTATAGAAAGACCATTGATTTTTGTGTGTTAATTTTGTAGCCTGCCACCTTGCTATATGAGTCTATTGTTTCTAGAAGCTTTTTGGTAGTGTCTTTAGGGTTTTCTAAGTAGAGTATCATGTCATCTGCAAGGAGTGAGAGCTTGACTTCTTCCTTTCCTATTTGGATTCCCTTGATATCTTTTTCTTGCCTAATCCCTATAGTGAGTATTTCCCGTGCTATGTTGAATAGGAGTGGTGAGAGGGAAGGCTTTTAGTTTTTCTTCATTGAGGATAATATTTGCCACTGGCTTGTGGTAGATGGCCTTAACTATATTGAGAAAGGTTCCTTCCATTCCCATCTTGCTGAGAGTTTTGATCAAGAATGGGTGTTGGACCTTATCAAATGCTTTCTCTGCATCTATTGATATGATCATGTGGTTTTTATTTTTCTTGTTATTGATGTTGTGTATTATGTTGATAGATTTACAGATGTTAAACCATTCTTGCATTCCTGGGATGAAAACTACTTGATCATAGTGGATGATCTTCTTAATGAGGCATTGAATCCTATTTGCCAGGATGTTGTTGAGGATCTTTGCATCTGCATTCATCAGTGATATTGGTCTGTAATTTTATTTTTTGGTAGCCTCTCTGTCTGGTTTAGGCATCAAGGTGATGTTCGCTTCATAAAAGCTCTTTGGAAGTGTTTCCGTTTGTTCAATTTTATGAAATAGTCTTTCCAAAATTGGTAGTAGTTCCTCTTGGAAAGTTTGAAAGAATTCATTAGTGAATCCACCTGGGCCTGGGCTTTTGTTTTTGGGCAGACATTTGATTACCATTTCAATTTCATCAATAGTGATGGGGTGTTTAGATGTGCTACATCCTCTTCCTTCAACCGTGGAAGATTATAAGAGTCCAAGAATTTATCCATTTCTTCCAGGTTCTCATTTTTAGTGGCATAGAGTTTCTCAAAGTAGTTTCTGATTACCCTTTGAATCTCTGTCATATCAGTAGTGATGTCTCCTTTTTCATTCCTAATACGAGTTATCAAGTTTCTCTCTCTCTCTTTCTTTGTTAGGTTTGCCAGTGGTCTATCAATCTTCTTTATTTTTTCAAAGAACCAACTTCTGCTTTCGTTGATATTTCGGATTGTTTTTTGGGTTTCCACTTCATTGATTTCTGCTCTCAGCTTTGTTATTTCCTTCTGTCTCCCTATTTTTGGGTCCTTTTGTTGAGCATTTTCTAGTTCTATTAGCTGTGTCATTAAGCTACTCAGGTAAGCTCCTTCTTCCTTCCTGATGTGTGCTTGCAAAGCTATAAATTTTCCTCTTAGTACTGCTTTGCTGTGTCCCATAAGTTCTGATAGTTTTTGTCTTTGTTGTCATTTGTTTCCAGGAACCTTTTGATTTCCTCCTTGATTTCATCTTGGACCCACTGGTTATTCAGTATGAGGCTGTTTAACTTCCAGGTGTTAAAGTGTTTCTACTGTGTCCCTTTGGAATTCACAAATAATTTCAGAGCCTTGTGGTCAGCAAAGGTAGTCTGCAAAATGTCTATCTATTTTATTTTATGGAAATATGTTTTATGTGCCAGCATGTAGTCTATCCTGCAGTATGTCACATGTACATTTGAGAAGAATGTGTATCCAGGTTTCTGGGGATGGAGTGTCCTACATATATCCATTAGGCCTCTTTGTTCCATTTCTCTCCTCAGGTCTAGTATATTCTTGTTGGGTTTCAGTCTGATTGACCTATCCAGTTTTGACAAAGCCATGTTGAGGTCCCCCACAATTATTGTGTTGTTATTGATATTATTTTCCAGATTTGTCAACAGTTGTCTTAAATATTTTGCTGGCCCCTCTCTCGGTGTATATATGTTTAGGAGAGTTATTTCTTCCTGCTCTACATACCCCTTGATTAATATAAAATGTCCATCTTTGTCCCTTTCAACCTTCCTGAGTACAAAGTTTTCATTATCTCATATTAGTATGGCCACTCCAGCTTTTTTATGGGTGTTGTTTGCTTAGATAATTTTTTCTAGCCTTTTATTTTATGTTTGTTCTAACTATTCAGGTGTGTTTCTTGTAGGCAGCAGAAGGTTGGATTTAGTTCTTTGATCCATTTAGCTACTCTGTGTCTCTTAATTGGTGCATTAGTCCATTGACGTTGAGAGAAAGAATTGTCCTGGTATTTAATGCCATCTTTATATCGAAATTTGGTGTGTCTTTTGGTTAGTCTTGTCTTAAATTAGGTCGTTCAGTTTTTCTCTTAAGACTGGTTTTGAATCTGTAAAGTTTCTGAACTGTTTTTTGTCTGTGAAACCATGTATTCTTCTGTCAACCCGGAAAGTGAGTTTTGCTGAGTACAGTATTCTAGGTGAAGCATTCATTTCATTCAGTCTTGTCACAATATTCCACCACTCCCAAGGGGTTCACGCAACAGGACAGTAGACAGACATACACAGGCAGCACTCACAATTTTTCAAAGTCAGGCCCCACTTGGCAGGCATAGTTTCGTGGATTTTCCCAGTCTGACGTCACAAACAGGGGACCTGGCTTCTGCAAAGTACTGATTATAGCCAATTTTCACATTATCGTGCAGTTCCTTGGCATTCCCGCCCTTGAATTGGCCTCTGGGAGAGCGATTTTCTGGAGCCTCTTTTTGGCCCACTCCCAAGAGGTTCACGCAACAGGATAGTAGACAGACACACACAGGCAGCACTCACAATTTTTCACAATCAGGCCCCACTGGGTAGGTGTTGTTTCATGGATTTTCCCAGCCTGACATCACAAACAGGTTACCTGCCTTCTGCAAAGTACTGCTTATAGCCGGTTTTCACGTTATGGAGCAGTTGCTTGGCATTCCCGCCCTAGAATTGGCCTCTGGGAGAGCGATTTTCTGGAGCCTCTTTCAGCCCACTCCCAAGAGGTTCACACAACAGGACACTAGACAGACACGCACAGGCAGCACTCACAATTTTTCACAGTCGGGCCCCACTGGGCAGATGTAGTTTCGTGGATTTTCCCAGCCTGACGTCACAATGTTTATTTTTATATATTATTTTTTATCTTCATTTATCATTATTATATTTTTATTTACCTACCTATTTTTGGTCAATTTCTTTGTTTTGGTGTGATTATTGAAGTTGTTGTCCCCATTTATATTTTTTCTCTTCTTTTCATTTTCTTTCTTTTTGTGCTCTGCCATGTTTCTTATCTCAAGACCATGGATTTCTTTTGTGGTGCTTATCATTATTGTTGGAGTCCTCACTGAATATGTGACACTTCTTTTTGTACTGGTGGAGTGTTTCACCTTCTTGTTCTCCTTCATCTCTCAAACCGATGATGAGAGCCTCTAGAAGGATTCCACCCATTTTCGGTGTATTAGACTTTTACACCAGTTTATTACTTTTCTCTTCTTCAAACAAAATCACATAACTTGAACTAGCCAGTCCTGACTCCCAGTGAGAGGGGGAAATAAGAGAGGCACCAAGACCAAACAGGTGCAAGGCTACTAAGTAGTAGGCTAGGTACAGAGGGGATCACATATTTTAGCAGCCCCGGGGGTGAGGGAAGAGGATATGGGAGGTAGGACGAAAACGGAGGTGTAGGGAGGACAAACTGGTGATGGGAATCCTCCCTGATTTTTATGTAAACATGTACCTAAAATATTATTGTCAACAGTATGTAAGCCACTATGATCAAAATAAAAATTATATTAAAAAAAGAATAGTCTCTTATAAAAATCAGAGACTTAGAAGTAATAGGCACAAATATGATTATTACAGTATTAGTATATCATGAGCCTGGTAATATCACAATCTTATTGGTTTCAGTTTTTCTTAATTCTAACTTACTCACTCATATTCTACTTTGAACTTTTTGGATGCCTGATTTTATAATTTCAGGTTGCAACATGAGATACAATAACCAAAAGTTTTCCTTGTACTATTCAGTCAACTCAACAAATAGCATAAAGTCAAATCTATAGAAACCCCAGTAGGTTTAACTTTCTGGTTAAATCCTGGAAAAATAACAATTGAAGTTTTTATAGACTTTGACATTTTTCATAATACAGTCCTCCAGATACTAAGCCACTGGACCAAAAGGTTAGAAATTTTAGGTTCCACCATTCTAGGACATTATTTGTTTAGTTTTATTATTAAGCAAGGTGCATAATTTAAAACAGAAATTATATGTACAATGGACAGGCAGAATCAAGGCAGAAATTAGCAAACATTCTCTGTATAGACCAGAGAGTAAAGAATTTAGTATAATCAGTCCATAAGATTCCTGTCACAATTATTTAATCCTCTATTTGAACAAAGACAGAGAAAATAAATAAAATGTGTTTCAATAAAACTTTTATTATAAAAAAACATACTACTAGATTTTCCCCTGGGCCCTGGTTTGTTGCCTGACTTATTTATTTCTCATAAATGTACACTTAGAAGAGACATCATTGCAGTTAACATAAATATAAAAATAATCAATTGACCCTTCATTTTTCAAAAGCAGTTCAATAAAATATGTAAGTTTACAAAATTTTAACAAGCTTCTTCTAAAATATAAATCCCTTTCACTTAAATATGGATTGGACATAGTGACTCATTCCAAATGAATAGAGCACTGAAGAAGTAGAATTTGCATAATTGTCCAAACTCAGCTTCAAAAGATTATTTGGCTTCCATCTGACTTTCTTGAGGCTCTGCCTCTTGAAATTAACCACCAAGGCATGGAGAAGCCAAGTGACCAAATGGAAAGGTCATATATAGCTGTTCTGATGATAGCCTGTGCAGAACTCAGAGCTGGCAGCCAGCAAAATTTGCCAGATCCACAAATGAGAAAGCCAGCAGATGATCCTAATCACCAAGTGTTGGAAACTAGGAAGCAAAGTAACAAGAGAAACATTGTTCTCCTTAGACCCTACCTAAATGACAGAAACTTAATCACACAAATGTTGTCAATGATTAAAGCCATTTACTTATGAGGTGATTTGTAACATGGCAACAGATTACTGGAAAATGAGGATGCCCAGAAACTTCTCAGCTATTACCATAAATGAAATTCATAGGAATCTCCCAAAATTATTGACCTCCTGACTGGATCATAATATTATGCACAAATATGTATGAGAAGCTGACATTGAGAATTTTGAAACAATCCAAAGAGAGTTCAGGAAAAAAAAAAACAGCCAAGAATACTATCAAAAACCACAGAGAAAACTTAAGTCAGTCATTTAACCCAATGACTTAACCTGGAATTGAACCAAAATTCTAAACTTGACACAACTCTTTCGAAAACAGTGTCATGGGACATCCGATGATCAGACGGGATCAAGACTAGAGCTGGCCAAACCAACAGTCTATGAAATGTAACACCTCTGCAAGTCAATTGGTCCATGAATGCTCAACTAGAGAGTTCAACTTTTAATTTTTTTTGGCGAGAGTTATTTTCAACAGAAGTGTAAATTAAACATTAAAAATTGGCACCTAAAGAACTGAAATATCTACAGGTTAGTTACCATTGGTTCATTTAAGGTTCATTCTTAAGTTTAAGATAATAAGATGTAATTCTAGGGTTGGGAAGATAATTCAGAGAGTCGGGCAATTGTCTTTTATGGAGATAACTTGGGTTCTATTTTTGGCATTCTCTCTGATTCTCCAAGCACCACCAAGAGTAATTCCTGAGTTTGAAGACAGGAGTCACCCCTGAACATTAGCCTCCTTTCAAATAAGATGAATTCTGGGACTTGAATAAACAGAATATTTAAGCCAGGAGTGATTTCTGAGTGTATAGCCAGGAGTAATGCCTGAGTGTCTAATGGGTGTGGCTCAAAAAAAAAAAAGAATATCTACATTGTTATCTGAATATTGGGTACAATAACCATATGTTTGTGATAATGTTTATTGGTGACTTAGAAGATACTGACAGTGAAGGAATAAAGGGTAAATAAACCCAAAATATGGGATGGTATCTTGATATGATGGCATAGAAATTTAGTAGAAGAAGTTGAGGGTGATTTTGTATTAAAATGAGTAGATACTATTGAATATTAAATTTAAAATTAAAGTACAAGTCCTAAAAATAATGGAATATGATAAAATCATTAGACATTATCTCTTTGCAATACCTTTACCTCTCCCCACATGACATCTTGAGTAACAGTATTCTAATCACTTTTTCTCCATTTGTCCCTTCTGTCCCAGATTCCATAACTTTGTCCATATAACTTGTTTTTTTTTTCTGGAGTTACCTTTAGTTAATATTTTTAGTGTGGTTAGTGTTTATTTGATCTGTCTCAATAACTGATGCATTCCTGGATGCCATGCAGATACCCAACATAGAAACAGTCCTTTGGTTAACATCTATTTATTTTTTTAATTTTTTATTTTTATTTATGAGAACAAAGATGCAAAGAAAGAAGGTAAAGTTACAGTGGAAGAACAATCACCCATAAACAGAATTCTCAGTAGTCCCATTACTGATATCTTAACTTTGAAATTTCAGCCAAAGAACATTACGAAAAATATAACAAAACCCATGTACAATTACTTTGTCCCTCAAGTCCCCAGATTGTAATACATAATATTTCTTAGCAGCACATTAAGCAGTCTAAAGCCATAAAACTTATGTAACTCCTTAAACATTGAAGACAAAGTACTTTTTTACATTTCCATGCACATGCATATTAGTTTAAGTTGACCTCAAATGTTTAAGTGGGTTGTTTTTCTTAAGGACTAGAGTCAAAGGAACACAGTAAAAACGGTGTTAGAGTGGCAATTACTGTTTGTGTAGGCCCACCAAAATATGAGGACATGGAAAGGAAAAGTCTTGGCCTAAATACAAGGAGACTCTACCCCTGAATTTTCCTGGCATAAGACCAACTCTAGGCTCCAGGCAAACTAGTTTGTCCAATCCAAGTCATTGTCTGTAGTGCCAATACACTTTTATTTTTCACACAGACTCTGTTACTTTAGTTAATATTTTAAAGAGGAATATAAATCAAGCCATACAATTCTGGATTTGTAGTTCTCATCTGCCAGCAAGTAAATGAGCCTTTGGAAATTATGATCATCAATGTCAAATCTTAAAACTGGAGATTAAAAGTACACTGTTATGGTAGTTATAAAGTTTTAAGGCAATATGAAACATACAATAATAGCAGAGAATAACAAGAAAGACAGGATCAGTAAATCTAGTTAGAAACCTAATTCTCAATTAGGTCACTCCTACTAATGATCCACTATCCTGATGTGGTAATTATCTTCAGTATGCAGGTTTTGTCAAAACCCTAAGAAAAACTTAGCTTCTTACTCTAGTTTCACATCACCTTAACCACATTGTATTGTCTTCATGTGATCCTATGTCTGTCTATCTGTAAATTAGGGGGTTTACTAATTTCTGGTATGTGTTATTTATTTACCGTGATAGCTTTTAATTATAAGCTGTATAACTAAGACTTTCATAAAAAGTGAGGTGGTGCTAGAGGTAAGGTGTCTGCCTTACAAGTGCTAGCCAAGGAAGGACCACGGTTTGATCCCTTGGCATTCCCATATGGTCCCCCAAGCCAGGGGCAACAATTTCTGAGCGCTAAGCCAAGAGTAACCCCTGAGCATCAAATGGGTGTGCCCCCCCCCAAAAAAAAAGAAAATGTAAAAACCAAGTTTACTATTACTATTAAGTCTTTCATAAAAATTAGTGTAGACTATTTAAGAAAGTGTAAAACCCAAGTTTACTATTACTATTACGAGAACATGTGTCACTG
This sequence comes from Suncus etruscus, assembly GCF_024139225.1. Taxonomy (NCBI): domain Eukaryota; kingdom Metazoa; phylum Chordata; class Mammalia; order Eulipotyphla; family Soricidae; genus Suncus; species Suncus etruscus. Next base: position 48,597,300 of record NC_064860.1, on the reverse strand, counting down.
GAAAGCCTATCTAGAGTACAGATGGGGGTGGGGTAGGATAGAGGGAGATTTGGGACATTGGTGGTGGGAATGTTGCACTGGTGAAGGGGGTGTTCTTTACATGACTGAATCCTAATCACAATCATATTTGTAATCAAGATGTATAACTAAAGACATAAAAAATGAGTACATATGTTTTGTTAGGTTCAAAGTGATTTATTGCCTATCTCTTTGCTTAAATCTATATATTCTTACTTTTTGGGGGGCCACACCCACTTGATTCTCAGGGGTTACTCCTGGCTAAGTGCTCAGAAATTGCCCCTGGCTTGGGGGGACCATATGGGACCCAGGGGATCGAACCTTGGTCCTTCCTTGGCTAGTACTTGCAAGGCAGACACCTTACCTCTAGCACCATCTCACCGGCCCCATATATTCTTACTTTAAAAATAATTATTATGTCATAGTTTTTTATTTTAAATATATTTATTTAAGCACCATAATTAAAAACATGTTTGTAGTTGGGTTTTAATTATAAAAAAGAATACCCGCCTTCACCAGTGCAACATCCTCACCACCAATAAAAGGCTTTTCATCACCAAAAAAGCCAAATTCACATTCTCCACTACTGCATATAGGACATTTTCCAGAATAGACCAGGACAAAAAAACATACCTCCACAAAGTCAAGACATTATAAATCAAACCAACTAGCTTCTAAAATCATGATGCACTAAAAACAGAAGTTAATTACAAACAGAAACAGAGAAACAATGTAAACACCTGGAAACAAGTAAGAATCAGGCTGTTAGTTACTATTGCTTATGGTACACAGAAAAAGTAGTATTAAGAGTAAAGTTCATAGTTATGAAAGCATTCATCAGGAAGTAAAAATGACCCACATAAATAATTTGAATGGACAATGTAAGAAACAACAAATTATCACAAAGTATGAAGAATTAAAAACAATAAAATTTAGTGCAGAAATTAATGAAGTAGATCCCCACAAAAGCTAACCAATAAAAACCAAAGGACCAATGAAACCAAGAGCTGGTTCTTTGAAAAAATAAACAAGATTGATAAAACACTAGAAAGACTTACAAAGAAAGAGTGAGAGGGAACTCTAATAAACAAAAATTTTTAAAAAGTGGGGACATCATACTAGTTACCATAGAAAGTCAAAGGATTATCAGAAATTACTTTGAGAACTGCTGTGCCAAGAAATGAGAAAACTTAGAATGGGTAGATATTTGGAACTGCTAAAATATCCCAGTGTTGAACCAAAATGATTTGGAAAAACTAAACAGACATATAACTACTGAGGAAATTGGAATGGTATCAAGTCTTTCCCAAAACAAAAGTCCAGGCCCAGATAAATTCATTAGTGAGTTCATTCAAATCTTTAAAGAGGGCATACTGAAAATCCCTTTCAAGCTTTCCAGGAAATTGAAGAAACTGAAACACTCCCAAAGAGTTTCCATGAAGCAAACATGACCTTGATATCAAAAGCAACAGAAACCAATATCTTTGATGAATACTGATGCAAAGATCTTAACAAATATTTAGTAAATAGAATACAACAATGTATCAAAAATATCATATACCATGACCACCAAGTAGTATTAATCTCAAAGATGCAAGGATGGTTTAACATATGCAAATAAATCTATATAATACATCATATTAATAAAAAGAATAAATAAAATCATATGATCATAACAATATATGCAGAGAAAATATTTGATACGATACAGCACTCATTCATGATAAAAACTCTCAACAAAAGGAAATTGAAGAGACTTTTCTCAATATATTCAAAGCTATTTAACACAAGTTCATGGAAAACATTTTATTCAATGGGGAAAGACTACAGGTCTTTCCTCTAAAATTAGAGGAAATTAGTCCTCTAAAATTAGAGGACTAGAAGTAGTTTCTATAGCTATTAAACAATCCATAGTTTAAAACAATCCTTGGAAAAAATAAGATGGGAAAAATAAATTTTTCCAACTTCAAAATACTACTACAAAGTGGTAGTACTTAAAAGAGCATGGTATTGAAATAAAGATAGATTTTTCAAATAGCAGAATAGAATTGAATATACTGCAACAGATTTCCAGGTTTGTGGTAAATTAATTTAGATAAAGAAGCAAAAAAAATGAAGTAGATCAATGAAAGTCTTTTCATGGTGCTGGAGAAATTGTTCAGCCATGTGCAAGTAAATAAACTCAGATCTTTTTCTAACACCGTGCATAAATGTCAAATAAAATGGATTAAGTGCCATGGTATCAGACCTGAATCCATAAAAAAATAAAGGAAAGAGTAGGAATAAATCTGCATGTTATAAAAATAGAGGAACAAGTAGGAATAAATCTGCATGCCATTGAAGCTAAATATTTTCAAGGATGAAAGGTCACTGGCAATGCAAGTAAATATAAACAAATTGGACAACATTAAATCAAAAAGCTTCTGAACCTCAAATCACCCGGATACAAAGACAGCTAATAAAATGGAGTAAATTATTTAACTCACGTTCATCTAATAATGGGCTAATATTAAAGAAATGTAGGTACACAGGATAATGTTGAAAGGAATTATCCATAACATTGAATCCAAGGTTCAACTTCAAGGAGGAAACACCACTTTTATCCTTGCAAGCAAGTGGAAACAAATATAAATAAATGGGACTGCATAAAATTTTCTGCACCTCAAGGAAATGATTATCAGAATAAAAGATTGCCCACAGATTGGAAGAAATTATTCACCCAATAGTCATATAGTCATGTGATAAGTGGTTAATATCTAAGATACATAAAGAACTGGTAAATCATAACAAGAAAAAAATCCAACACCATAAAAAATGAGGAGAGATGAATATAAATTTTCTTAAAAAAGAAATGCAAATGGCCAAAAATCACATGAGAAATTGCTTCACATCATTATTCATCAGGGAGATGCAAATCAAAACAAAAATGAGATATCATCTGACACCACAGAGACTGGCACACATCAAAAAGAACAAGAACAACCAGTGCTGGCTAGAATGTGACACTACTGGTGGAAATGTAAACTGGTCCAGTCTTCTCAGAAAACAATATGGATATTTCTCAAGAAACTAGAAATTGGGCTTCCTCTTGACTCAAAATATGCCTTCTGGGAATATACCCAAGGGCCTCAAAAGCACAATGCAAAAAAGGTATTTTCATTCCTAAGTTCATTACAGCACTATTAATAATATTCAGAAACAAGCAACAACCCAAGTGTCCAAGAACAGGTGGGTAGATAAAGATACTAATGGTGTGTCTACACAAGAGAATACTAGGCATTTGTTAGGAAATATGAAGTCATAAAATTTGTCTCTATATAGATAGACATGAAGAGTATGATGCTGAGTGAAATGATTCAGAAAGAGGTGGACAGACAGAATGATTGCACTAATCTGAAGGATATAAAAAATTAGTAAGATGGGCCTGAGAGATAGCATAGTGGTAGGGCATTTGCCTTGCATGCATCAGACCTGGGGGATTCAGTTTGATTCCCAGCATTCCATATGGTCCCTCAGCCTGCCAAGGTGAATTCTGAGTGCATAGCCAGGAGTGTGACATCTGAGCGCCACTGGGTATGGCCAAAAAAAAATAATAAATCAATCAAATTTAAAAAAAATAAGAGAACAATAACCAAATTCAATAGAAATGACGAGGGAAGTGTAGTTAGGAGAGACAGTTATCACTATAAAAATAATAGTTGGAAATGATCACTCTGGACAAGAACTGGAAATGAAAGCAAGTAAAGTGATAGTCACAATGGTCCTTCAGTAAAAGTATTTTAAACCATGGTGCCTAAAAATAAAGAAGAGGAATAGAGAGAGATGAGAAATAAAGAGAACTAGAGAGGACAAGAAAAGAAATAAATACTGGTAAAGAGATGTGTGCTGGAATATTGTATTACTGACACTAAACTATCAACAATTTTTTTTTCTGTATCTCAATGTGATTTAATTAAAATAATAAATGCATATGTTTGTAGTGAAATAGACAGTTTCTATAGAAAATTAACTTTTAAATTTAAGTTTGGGGGGCATCATCTAATGGTGCTCAGAAATGTACTTTTGGTTATGAACTAAAGGATAATTTCTGGTGAGCTCAGGAAACCTGTTTGGTGCTTGAGTGGACTGCATGTAAGGCAGTGCTTCTCAAATAGTGCGGAGCGCCCCCCCCCCCAGGAGGGGCACGAGGATCCATAAAGGGGGCATGTTGGACCTCTGCAAATACTGTCATAACAAGCTAAGCCCCGTGTTCATGTCTCTGCATGTCTCTGGAGCTGAGAGTTGCTGTGTCCTGCTTCAAACCCCGCTTCGAAAAGCTATGCATTGCAAAACGTGCTCATTGTAGCCATTAATCTAGATATCACCTCTGATTAAAACATCAGCTCAAATTATTTTATATATTTTTGTTTTGCAGGTTAAAGTTTTTTTTAATAAAAATACTATTTACAGTCAAGCGGGGGGGGGTGCAAAAATGTTTTCTTCTTACCGGGGGGGGGGGGTTATGACAGAAAATAATTGAGAACATTGATGTAAGGCAAGTGCTCTACCTGCAGTACTCTATCTCTAATCCAGGCAATAGGATGTTAGCCTTGAAAAAAATAAAATGTTACCATATTTCAAATGAACTGAAACTCCAAAAAGAAATAAAATCCACAATAATATCAAGACATGCCTTTGGCAGTAACCTTTTGTTACTATGTGTTCACTGGGTTATCTAGAGCTCAATTTGAATTAACAAGAAGACTTGGAAATATTCAGTTAAGTTAAGGTCAATGTGACCCTTCATAGTCCCAATTCTTGGGAAGATTATTAGCTCAAAACATTCAGAAATGTTTTGTTGAAAGCCAGACAAGTTGCTATAAACACAAGAGAAATAAATACCATTCCAAACTAAAAGTAGGCCCAATAGGTTGGAGAAACAAATTCAGAAATTTGCTGAAGACGACAGTGGAAGGTCCACCAGATAACTGAAAAGCTTTAACACTTGATCATTATTTTGAAAACACTGACCTTTTAGGAACTGGAGTGATATAGAAGACATTCAAAGTGAATATTTTACAATCTTTTTTATAACTTTAGGAGAAATATTTAAAACATTTTGTATTTGATATTAGATAGGGTATTAGATTGTGAAACTCTGCCACGAAGTAATAGCTTTTATACTTCCTGCCTATATAACTGAGCAACACATTCTCTCTGAGCCATAGTCTACTGTTCTGTAAAACAGACCCAAAACTACCCCCACTTTATAGAAATGGTATATATAGTAAATGAAATAAGAAGTGATTACTTCTTAGTGCTATTGAATAAGCAAAATAAATGATTTTGCATTATGTTATAAAATGATCAGCTGTTAGTTTTGTTAACATATTTAAAATTCAAAAAAAGATATTTAAAATTCACAGGTTTAGAAGAGATTTTTTTCTTTGTTTTTCACCGTTCTACCAACTTTGTTCATTAAGTCTTTATTTAACATACATATAGGTCCAAAATGAAAGCATGGTTAATGTGTTTGTCTTACATGCAGCAAACCCTAGTTAGATCCCCAGCCTGCCAAGAGTGATTTTTGAGTGCAAACCCAGAATTGAATGTCGCCAAGTGTGGCCCCAAAACAAAAACAAACAAACAAACAAACCCATGTAATATATGATACATTTTTCAACCTAGGACAAAACTTAAAATGTAATAGGTTAAGGGTGGTGTTCTGTTTGTGACTGTAACCCAACTATGATCATGTTACTTAAATAAAAAATATACTTAAAAATATTCTTATGTTTCTACTTTGAACAAAAGAATTTACACTCCCTAAAGGAAATTCACTTTCATAGGATAAATTAAGAAAAATATTGTATCAATAAGCAGTCTGATACATTTTGCAATAACTGTAAGAAAGATAAACAGATGCTTACTTCCATCAAGCTTTTAGTGCTTAGATGAAGCTGCTAAGAGCTTATGTGTAATAATTACCAGTTTTACCAATCCTATAAAAAAGAGGGCATATAACAGGCCAGACATTTGCCTTGTACAAAGTCTACCTGGATTGGATCCTCAAGCCCACCAAAAGTGATCATTCAGCACTCAGTAAGCACTGAACACCACTGGGTGACTTTTTTTGATTAACATTGGTGTATAAATTACACAAGTTTTAGAACTACTATATTAATCTATTTATATTAAATTATATATTAATGCACTTGTATATATGTTATATTCCTCACCAAATGGCTGGCTTCCATCCATGTCCATAAAGTTTATTGCATTTATTTAATTTATACAACTGGCTTCCTTCTTCCATTTTGGTCACCACTATTTTTGTTCCGGTGGTCTAAGAGTTTGTGTTATTTTAGTTTTACGAGTTCATTTGTATTATCTATGAAATATGTATGAAATAACTCTATCTGTTCTCTTATTTACAGAAATATCTAATTCCATCCATCTTGTCTCAAGCAGTAAAAAGAACTTTGTATAATCGATCAGTATTTAGTTGTTTAAAAATACCACCACTCATCCAATGATGGTCACTTAAGTTCTTTCCAGATCATAACTATTATGAATGAATAATAATAGTACAATGAACTTAGAGGTTTATAAGAGGCATTGAATTTCTGTATTTAGTCAAATCATATGTTCCTAATCTCAATACTTAGAATACCCACATTCTTTTCTTTAGTGGCTTCACTGATTTGCATTCCACAATAGAATATTAGGATTCCTCTTTTTCACATACCAGTACTTGGTGATCTTTGAATTTTTTTAATAGCCATTCTGAGAACTGTGAGACAGTCTTAATTGCATTAAAAAAACTCAATCATTGAACACATACATACTATGAAGCTGTGTAGGTGCACATAATAATACTCATGAATGCAAACACAGACATAGGTGCAAGCAAGTATATATGTTTTTATTTGTGTGTATGTAAAACATGGTTGCTTTTACAGGGAAATCTACAGCCTAAATTTTGGGTAAGAATACTTTCAACATTCTTCATTTGCCAGCTATTTTGACTTTATGCTAAGCATATAATTTTGTTTGACTTAATATAAGAAAATTAGAACTGTTTTAGTAAAGTTGAATTACACCCTATATTATAAAATTAAGATTAAATTCTTATATTGTAATCTTTATTGTTGCCATTTTTTTTTTTTTTGGTTTTTGGGCCACACCCTGTGACGCTCAGGGGTTACTCCTGGCTATGCGCTCAGAAGTTGCTCCTGGCTTCTTGGGGGACCATATGGGATGCCGGGGGATCAAACCGCGGTCCATCTAAGGCTAGCGCAGGCAAGGCAGGCACCTTACCTCCAGCGCCACCGCCCGGCCCCTATTGTTGCCATTTTACATATTTTTGTGGGAACAAATTGAGCTAATAACTTGGCATCTTTATTGGATAAAGTAGATTATTACATTTATACAAAGTATATAATCTTATTATGAATTTCAAATGTAATCAAAGACTACCAAAAGCCTGAATAGTTTCCTTTTTTTCTAAGAATCAATAACTTTTTATTAGTACATTAAGTCTTCAAAAATTTGATTTTTCCAGTTTTCATACACATTATTTCTATTCTTATAGAATTTGTTATATAAAGATGCTTGATAGTATTACAATTATTGATGGCCTTATTCATATGTTTTCTTTTTCTAATTTTTCATTTTTAATTATAAGAACAAAGATGCAAAGAAAGAGGACAAGGTAAAGTTACAGTGGAAGGACAATCACCCATAGCATAATTCTCAGAAGTCCCCTTGCTGATATCTTAACTTTGAAATTTCAGCCAAAGAACATTAAGATAAATAAGACAGAATCCATGTACAATTACTTTGTCCCTCAAGTCCCCAGATTGTAACACATTATAATATTTCTTAATGGCACACAAGGCAATCTAAAGCCATAAAACTTATGTAACTCCTTAAACATTACAGGCATAGTATTTTTTACATTTCCATATACATGCATATTAGCTTAAGTTAACCTCAAATTTTAAGTGGGTTCTTTTTAAAGAGTAGAGTCAAAGGAGCACAGTAAAAACTGTGTTAGAGTGGCAATTGTTGTTTGCATAGGCCCACCAACATATAAGGGACATGGAAAGAAATAACCTTGGCCTAAATACAAAGAGACCCGACCCCTGAAGTTTCCTAGCACAAGACCAACTCTGGGCTCCAGGCAAGGTAGATCATCCAATCCAAGACATTGTCTGTAGTGCCAACACACTTCTATTTTTCACACAGTCTCTGTTGTTGGTATCATGTTTCTGTATTAAAGATCCTGGAATCTTCATATCCTACATTGAAGTCAGGATATGGAGCGTCCTCTCATTTCACTTCACAATCAAAGGGCAATGCAGGGAGCCCTGTCCTGTAAGCAGGTCGTTATTGTTGTTAAGTCTTCTCAGTGTTAAGGGAAGTCTCTTTTGAGCAGGTCGATGTCTGAGCAGTGTAGGTTCTTCCGTGGTAGAGAATTGCTTCCAGGTGATGTTATAGACCAGCCTGGATGTTTCGTGGATGGCTTCCCTGGTTCAGGGGTGAATGGAAAATGCCCTTTCTTCTGAGGCCTGTGCCAGGTCGTTATGTCACTGTTCAGGGTGTAAGGCCCCTTTGCACTACAAGATTTGTGTGTTCCAATCTCTATTAGATAGGATCTTATTTGTATGTATAGTATTTTCCCATTTTAATGTGCCTATGCAAAAAAGGAGCAATGCCATGTGGTGTTATTGGCACATATGGGGGCCATAAGAACAATTCCAACGATTCCCATGATATGGTTCAATCATAAGCATTAAACTGGGGGACTCTCACCAAAATTCCTTGTTAAACAGCTCATAAAGAGAAGATAAAAAGTGGTTAGAATCGTCACTGTATAAGACAACATTTAGTAAGAATTATAGCTGTCAGAAAAAAACCCAAAATATTCTAAAGAAATACGTGTTCATTTTATGTATCTTGAAACAGTTTGGGGTTGTTACACACAATGCACAGCTTTGGTCTGTGATTAGGATTGTATACTACTGAAGTTAAAAAGAGTAATGTAGGTTAGTGACGTTAAGTAGGGGTTAGAGAGTTAAGGAGTGAAAAAGAGCTTTGTAGGGGTGTGGGAAAGGGCAGAATACAAAATGAACATTCTGGATATGCAAAACATAACAGAAGGATAAAACGTAGTCTTAATACATGAAGTACGCACAGGGGGCCCCCACGCGGTTCTGTAGTTTTTGGATGCATAGGGAGGAATTTCTGCCCCCCCCCCCCAGGGCCTGATTAACCATGTGGCGTGTTCTGAGCTCAGCCCTGCCTCTGTAGTTTTTGGATGCATAGGGAGGGATTTCTCACCCCCTCCCCCCAGGGCCCGATTAACCAGGCGTGGCCCTGAAGACCTGCCCAGTGTGGGGGGATCTCGGTCCCCTGGACTAAGTGGTCAGCCCAGGGGGCCTATGGCTGGCTGTCCTGCCCAGAGCCCCCAAAATACCAGTCAAACACACCCAGAAATCCTGGCATGCGAAGTGTTCTGAGCCCAGCCCTGCCTCTGTAGTTTTTGGATGCATAGGGAGGAATTTCTCACCCCTTTCCCCCAGGGCTCGATTAACCAGGCGTGGCCCTGAAGACCCGCCTGGTGTAGGGGGGATCTCGGTCCCCTGGACTAAGTGGTCAGCCCAGGGGGCCTATGGCATGCCGAATAGTTTCCTTTGATGTGACTAGATTTAATGAAGTAGATATGATTCTTGCCAAATGTTTAATACATAATAGTTAAGCCCAATCTATTTCTTTTTCTACAGAAAGAAAAACTTGGAGGTGGGAGCCGAGCATCAAAGTGCTAGTATGGGGAAGAAAGCACATGCCTTGTATCCTACCAACACTGATTCGATTCTAACATAACATTTGCTAATTATGTTATCCTAAACATAATATAACATAATTCCGCAATACCTCTAAATGTAGCATTGAAGGTAATTGCTGCTTTGCTGGGGAATATCCTGGAGCTTTAAATAAAGATGCCAAAATGGATATGATAGCTTATTTTATAGGTAAATTCCTCTAATAAATATAGATTCTAAGTCACTAAACAAATTTTGCAAATGTAATCATTCAGTGAAACAAATCAAACTTCTTTTATATATAAAATGAGGAAAGCCATATGGTGCCTCAATAGGTACCGAAGACTTAATTTTAAAATAAAGCTTCCACATTTATTATTCTTACTAAAAAAAACTTAGAACAAAACTAGGTGAATATTTGTTAAATGTACAATAAACAACGTATATAAAATATATAAAAGTCATGTCTATGAGTGAAATGAAAAGGCATTCCTAGTAAATTCAGTCACAAAGATACCCATACTTTCCATACTTATTTAACATTTTCCTATAAGTGCCAATGAACAAAATACACAAGAAAAATTAATGAGGTGTGAAAATATTAGAGGAGGAGAAAAATACCACAGCAATTATTATAGGTGACATAATGTATATCTAGAAACTCCATTTGAAAACCAATAAAAACTTGTTGGTTGAAAAAAATGATGAATTGTAACATTAAAAATGCCCATAAATCAAATTGTTTGGAGTCCTAGAATCTGGTTAATACTAAGCATTGTGGAAGTTCAAAGTTTGGGGCCGGAGCGATAGCACAGTGTTAGGGTGTTTGCCTTGCAAGTGGCTGATCCAGGATGGACCTGGATTCCATCCTGGCATCCCATATGGTCCCCCAAGCCAGGAGCAATTTCTGAGAGTAGAGCCAGGAATAACCCCTGAGCATTACCAAGTGTGGTCAAAAAAACTAAAAAAAAAATTAAAATGAAAAAACAAAGTCCTCCTCAAGCTTTTTAATTTCTAGGATGCTTTATTCTTATTAACACACTGAGCATTGGTACTTATTTCTACCTGTATTCTCTCCCTACTCTATCAATATAATTTTTTAAATTATTAAATAATATCAAGCATTTTATGCATAGAAGACATTAATTCAACTTTTTGTACACGTTAAAATGATGTAACACTTACGTGTTATATAAAAATAAATTGTATATAGTTTAATTATTTTCATTTTGTATTAGAGGAATAATGACATGACTTAATGACACACTGTAAATACATCCTTTATTAGTGACATAGTAGACTATGATATCATATTTTAAGTTTGTTGAAGGACAGAAATTTTTTAGTTCTATTGAAAAAATATATAATACACACAGCCAAGATAGTAAACAGGTTCAGTGGATTATTTGTATGCAGCAGCCCCTAGTTTTCTAAACTGTATATTGATCCCTGAGTATAGCCTGGCATGATTATTCCTTGAGCACAGAGCCAAAATTAATCCAAAGCAATTCAAGCAGATTACCTTCTCACCAATGAGGGTTCCTTTTTCTTCACATCCCCACCCACACTTGTTCTTTCGGGATTCCCTGATATGGTTACATAGGTCTGTAAGTGACAAGTAGCTGGTATAGAGGTAGCTGGTGTCAAACACAGCCAAAAGGGGTTCCCTTGGCTAACTGGATTAGCTTTATGAGGTGTGGCCTGCTTGCTAATAGACATCTGTGGACTGGAGGGATCTTATGTCTATATGGCTCGGCTAAACAAATGTTGAGACTTGCAGATAGTATCTGCCTGTCTGCTCAACTATTGATCTGAGAGGAGAGGAACTCACCTCTGGAATGATATCCCCAGTCAGTTTGCAAGATGCCATGAAAAAGATGTGATGCCACCACTTCTAAATTTTGTCTTGCCTCCTTTTCTGATACTATAAAAATAAAGTTGTATAAAAATTAAACCGGGCCTGTTATGCTAGCAGGCTGGGGGAATCTGGAGGTGTGGCTTGAGATGCACTCTGGAAAATTTGGTAGATGAAGGTAGACCCTGATGATGGGATTGCCCCTGAAACATGTATATCTGAAACCCAACTCTGAAGAACTTTGTAAATCACAATGGTTTCAATTTAAAAGATTAAAAAAAAAGAATTGTGGAGTTGGGGTGTTGACATGGAGCATGTTACACCAATTTGCCAGAACCTTAAAAATACATCAGTATTCAGTACCTTAGAAATACATCAAACTGAATATTTTTACTCACACAAAACACCCACCTTTCCATCTCTTTTCATACTGTCATTGTTAATCTGAAGATGTTCCTTCTCATGATATGCAGTTCTACCCCCACCCCGATCTCACTATCTGAAGGCTATCCTTAGGCCAGGAAAATTGGTTGAGAACTCAGGAAAAACTTTGTTAATAATTTAGGGGGTAGGTTTTGGCCTAAGCATAGCCATGAAAATGACCCCAACCCCAGGAGAATTCTGACAAGAAAACTATTTGCCTGTCTTGACCTCATGTTGATTCTGGAATTTTTATAAAACAAGACTTCCCTTTTAGATCTCTTGGAAATCATTGCTGTTGATGTAAAAGACATGTATGGACTAAATAATTAAGTGATAGATAATATGACCACATCTTCATGAGCATATTGCTTTAACTTACTTGTTACAAAGCTCTCTATATGTTTTTATTTTATATAAGTTGTTTTAATAAACTGTTGATATCCTTATGCCAGCTTTAAGAAACTGTAATTATTTTCTTAATTTCTTTCTTAAACATTTTATAAGAAACTGACATTTCCTCCTATTTTTATTTAGACATCATTACTAGCAATACTATTAGTAATAAAGTTTCAGACATGTAATATTTTAGTATCTCATTCACCACCAATGTCAGCATTTCTCCCCTTCCATCATTCCCCAACTCACGGCCTTGGTAAAGTTTATTTTCATTTGATTGCTATCAGTAGGGTCACATGTTTACAATAATGTCAACAGTTATGATTTTAATGTATAGTTATGTTACTCAATTCCACCAAAGTTCTCAATGTCTTTGTTTTATATTCAGAAGCTCTAAATATGGAAAATTACTAAAACTGTGTTTAAAATTTCTTCCATAAAACACAACTGATATTTATTCTTAGGAAAAATAATTTCTGAAGATAAAGTTTAAATTCACAAGTCTTTTTAGTTTTCCGAATAATTAAACCAATAACTATGTGGTTTATAATGCCATTTAATTATTTTAATCTTTATTTAAACACCGTGATTACAAACATGATTATAGTTGTATGATTACAGTCATGTAAAGAACAACCCCCTTCACCAGTGCAACATTCCCACCACCAATTTCCCAGATCTCCCTCCTCCCCACACCCCTACACCTGTACTCGAGACAGGCTTTCAACTTCCCACATTCATTCACATTGTTATGATAGTTTTCAGTGTAGTCATCTCTCCAACTGCACTCATTACTCTCTGTGATGAGTTTCATGTCCTGAGCTGCACCTATCAGCCCTCATCTCTCTTGTCTCTGAGATACTGTTAAAAATGTCTTTCATTTTTCTTAAAGCCCATAGATGAGTGAAACCATTCTGCGTCTTTCTCACTCCTCTGACTTACTTCACTCAGCATAATAGATTCCATGTACATCCATGTATAGGAAAATTTCATGACTTCATCTCTCCTGATGGCTGCATAGTATTCCATTGTGTATATGTACCACAGTTTCTTCACCCACTAATCTGTTGAAGGGCATCTTGGTTGTTTCCAGAGTCTGGCTATTGTAAATAGTGCTGCAATGAATATAGGAGTAAGGAAGGGATTTTTGTATTGCATTTTTGAGTTCCTTGGGTATATTCCTAGGAGTGGTATAGCTGGATCGTATGAAAGCTCAATTTCCAGTTTGTGAAGGAAACTCCATATCGCTTTCCATAAAGGTTATACTAGATGGCATTCCAACCAGCAGTGAAAAAGGGTTCCTTTCTCTCCACATCCCTGCCAGCACTGCTTTTTTTTTTTTTTGTGATGTGTGCCAATCTCAGGGGCGTGAGGTGGTACCTCATAGTAGTTTTGATTTGCATCTCCCTGATGATTAGTGATGTTGAGCATCTTTTCATGTGCCTTTTGGCCATTTGCCTTTCTTCTTTTTCAAAGTGTCTGTTCATTTCTTCTCCCATTTTTGATGGGATTAGTTGTTTTTTTCTTGTATAGTTCTGTCAGTACCTAGTAAATTTTGGATATTAGCCCTTTATCTGATGCGTATTGAGAGAATAATTTCTCCCACTCAGTGGTTGGCCTTTCTATTCTGGGCACTATTTCCTTTGAGATGCAGAAGCTTCTCAGCTTAATATAGTCCCATCTGTTTTTCGCTGCTTCCACTTGTTTGGAAAGTGCTGTCTCCTCCTTAAAGATGCCTTTAGTCTCAATGTCCTGGAGTGTTTCACCTACATGTTGTTCTATATACCTTATAGTTTCAGTTCTGATATCAAGGTCTTTAATCCATTTGGATTTTAACTTTGTACATGGTGTTAGCTGGGGTCTGAGTTCGCTTTTTTGCAAGAGGCTAACCAGTTGTGCCAATACCACTTGTTGAATAGGCTTTCCTTGCTCCATTTAGGATTTCTTGCTCCTTTATCAAAAACTAGGTGGTTATATGTCTGAGAAACCTTCTCTGAGTACTCAAGCCTATTCCACTGATCTGAGGGTCTGTCTTTATTCCAATACCATGCTGTTTTTATAAATATTGCTTTGTAATACAGCTTAAAATTGGGGAAAGTAATGCCTCACATATTCCTTTTCCCAAGGAGTGCTTTAGCTATTCGAGGTTGTATATTGTTCCAGATGAATTTCAGAAGTATTTGATCCACTTCTTTGAAGAATGTCATGGGTATCTTCAGAGGAATCGTCTTAAATCTGTACAATGCTTTTGGAAGTATTGACATTTTAATGAGGTTGAACCTGCCAATCATGAGCAAGGTATGTGTTTCCATTTCCGCGTGTCCTCTCTTATTTCTTGGAACAGTGTTTTGTATTTTTCTTTGTATAGATCCTTCACATCTTTAGTCAGGTTGACTCCAAGATATTTGAGTTTGTGTGGCACTAATGTGAAGGGGATTGTTCTCTTAATGTCCATTTCTTCCCTATCATTATTAGTGTATAAAAAGGCCATTGATTTTTGTGTGTTAATTTTGTAGCCTGCCACATTGCTATATGAATCTATTATTTCTAGAAGCTTTTTGGTAGAGTCTTTAGGGTTTTCTAAGTAGAGTATCATGTCATCTGCAAACAGTGAGAGCTTGACTTCTTCCTTTTCTGTCTGGATTCCCTTGATACCTTTTTCTTGCCTAATCGATATAGCAAGGACTTCTAGTACTAGGTTGAATAGGAGTGGTGAGAGAGGACAGCCTTGTCTTGTACCAGAATTTAGAGGGAAGGATTTTAGTTTATCTCCATTGAGGATAATATTTGCCACTGGCTTCTGGTAGATGGCTTTGACTATATTGAGAAACGTTCCTTTTATTCCTATCTTGCTGAGAGTTTTCATCAAGAATGGGTGTTGAACCTTATCAAATTTTTTTTCTGCGTCTATTGATATGACCATGTGATTTTTATTTTTTTTGTTGTTTATGTTGTGTATTATATTGATAGATTTACTGATGTTAAACCAGCCTTGCATTCCTGGAATGAAACCTACTTGATCAAAGTGAATGATCTTCTTGATGAGGCACTGGATCTTGTTCGCCAGGATTTTGTTGAGGATCTTTGCATCTATGTTCATCAGGGTTATTGGTCTGTAATTTTCTTTTTTGGCAGCATCTCTATCAGGTTTTGGTATTAAGGTGATGTTGGCTTCATAAAAGCTATTTGGAAGTGTTCCTGTTTTTTCGATTTCATAAAAGAGCCTGGCCAGGATTGGTAGTAGTTCCTCTTGAAAGGTTTGAAAGAAATCATTCGTGAATCCATCAGGGCCTGGGCTTTTGTTTTAGGGCAAATTTTTGATTACAGTTTTAATTTCCTCAATAGTGATGGGGGTGTTTAGATATGCTACATCTTCTTTATTCAACCGTGGAAGGTTATATGATTTCAGAAATTTATCCATTTCTTCCAGGTTCTCATATTTAGTGGCATATAGTTTCTCAAAGTATTCTCTGAATACCCTTTGAATCTCTGCAGTATCTGTAGTGATCTCCCCCTTTTCATTTCTAATACATGTTATAAAGTTTCTCTCTCTCTTTTGCTTTGTGAGTTTTGCCAATTGTCTATCAATCTTGTTTATTTTTTCAAAGAACCAACTTCTGCTTTCGTTGATCTTTCGGATTGTTTTTTGGGTTTCCACTT
This sequence comes from Suncus etruscus, assembly GCF_024139225.1. Classification (NCBI taxonomy): domain Eukaryota; kingdom Metazoa; phylum Chordata; class Mammalia; order Eulipotyphla; family Soricidae; genus Suncus; species Suncus etruscus. Next base: position 48,581,142 of record NC_064860.1, on the reverse strand, counting down.
CGTTGATTTCTGCTCTCAGCTTTGTTATTTCTTTCTGTCTCCCTATTTTTGGGTCCTTTTGTTGAGCACTTTGTAGTTCTACTAGCTGTGTCAATAAGCTACTCAGGTAAGCTCCTTCTTCCTTCCTGATGTGTGCTTGCAAAGCTATAAATTTTCCTCTCAGTACTGCTTTTGCTGTGTCCCATAAGTTCTGATAGTTTGTGTCTTTATTGTCATTTTTTTCCAGGAACCTTTTGATTTCCTCCTTGATTTCATCTCAGACCCACTGGTTATTCAGTATGAGGCTGTTTAACTTCCAGGTGTTAAATTTTTTTCTTCTGTGTCCCTTTGCAGTTCACATCTGACTTCAGAGCCTTGTGGTCAGCAAAGGAAGCCTGCAAAATGTCTATTTATTTTATTTTATGGATATATGTTTTATATGCCAGCACGTGATCTATCCTGGAGAATGATCCATGTACATTGGAAAAAAATGTGTATCCAGGTTTCTGAGGATGGAGTGCCCTATATATATCTACTAGGCCTATTTCTTCCATTTCTCTTTTCAGGTCTAGTATATTTTTATTGGGTTTCCATTTGGTTGACCTATCCCGTGTTGACAAGCCTGTGTTGAGTTTTCCCACAAGTTTTGTGTTATTATTGATATCCTTCTTCAGATTTGTCAACAATTGTACTAAATACTTTGCTGGTCCCTCATTGGGTGCGTATATGTTTAGGAGAGTGATTTCTTCTTGCTGTACAAATCCATTGATTAGTACATAATATCCATCTTTGTCCCTTACAACTTTTATGAGTATAAAGTTTGTGTCATCTGATATTAGTATAGCCACCCCCGCTTTTTTAAGGGTGTTGTTTGCTTGAATGATTTTCCTCCAGCCTTTGATTTTGAGTCTATGTTTATTCTGACTATTCAGGTGTGTTTCTTGTAGGCAGCAGAAGGTTGGCTTCAGGTTTTTCATCCATTTCGCCACTCTGTGCCTCTTAACTGGTGCATTTAGTCCATTGACATTGAGAGAAATAATTGTCATGGGATTTATTGCCATCTTTGTGTAGAAGTTTGGTGTGTTTTTTGTTCTGTCTTGTCTTTAGTATAGATCTTTCAGTTTTTCTTTTAAGGCTGGTTTTGAGTCTGCAAAGTTTTTGAGCTGTTGTTTATCTGTGAAGCCATGTATACATCCTTCAAACCTGAAAGTGAGTTTTGTTGGGTGCAGTACTCTTGGTGAAGCATTTATTTCATTGAGTTTTGCCATTATATCCCACCACTGCCTTCTGGCCTTGAGTGTTTCTGGTGACAGGTCTGCTGTAAATTTCAAGGATGCTCCCTGGAATGTAATTTCCCTTTTCGATCTTGCTGCTTGCAGTATTCTATCTCTATCTGTGGGTTTCATCATGGTGACTAGGATGTGTCTTGGGGTGTTTCTCCTGGGGCTTTTTTAGCTGCTACTCTTCGGGCATGCAGGATTTGGTCACATGTTTTCTTTAGCTCTGGTAGTTTCTCTGTGATGATGTTCTTGACCATTTATTCTTCCTGAAGATTTTCTTCTTGGGTCTCTGGGACTCCAATGATTCTAAAGTTGTCTCTGTTGAGCTTATCAAAGACTTCTATTTTCATCTGCTCATATTCTTTGAGTAAATTTTCCATTGTCTGATCCTTTGATTTAAGGCTTTTTTCCAATTTTTTTCTGCTGTGTAAAGTTGTTATGCATCTCGTCTTCTAAAGCACTAATTCTATCCTCAGCTGCTTTTAACCTGTTGAAAAGCTCATCCATTATGTTCTTCAATTCTTCTACTGAATTTTTCAGACCTGTTATCTGACCTGATATTTCAGTTCGGAGTTTTCTATCTTCATATTCTCTTGATTTTTATTAGTGTTCTGATTTATACTTTCTTTAATTTCTGTGAGCAACCTTCATATTTCTTCTCTAAACTCCATTTCTGAAAGACTGCTTAGGTAGTTGGCCATTGTTGGGTCATCAGAGTTTCCATCTTCATTCTCTATGGTTGAAGTTGGTCTGCATAGTCTCCCCATTGTCACACTTACGCTGTGGGTTTTTCTACGTATTGTCGTGGTACTCATTGGCTAGGTGGAGTGCGCGGCCATGAATTGAAGCGGAGCGTGGGAGCGGCCGCGCTCCTCTGCTTCTACCCCTTATAGGTGGGTTTAAAGGGGCCAGCAGAGTCAGCTTTATCCACAGCTCCGGCCCCCAAACACTCACCTCAGCCGAGGCAAGCCATCAGGGGATGAATGCCAGATAAGATCAAAGTTCCCAGGTTGATGCAAGCCCAGGGAAGCCCCAAAATGTCTGCCAAGATTAAGGGGCCCTGCAAAAGTCTCTTATCCACAACTCCAGCTGAAAAGACACACCTCAGCCGAGGCACGCCTTGAAGGGAGAAGATCAAATTTTCCAGGTTGATGCAAGCTGGGGGAGGCCCCAAAATGTCTGCTGAGCCTAGGGGGCCCAGCAGTCAGCTTTATCCGCAACTCCGGACCCCAAATACTCACCTCAGCTGAGGCAAGTCATCAGGGGATGAATGCCAGAAAAGATCAAAGTTCCCAGGTTGAGGCAAGCCTGGGGAAGCCCAAAAATGTCTGCCCTCCATTTAAATTTTAAACCTACAGTCGTTTTTAAAGATGCATAAGCCTCTTCAAGACACACGCTTTTTGATATTTAGGATCATTCCTTATGCCTATGAACAAACATATATGCCCTGATTTGAACAAATTCTTCATGATTGTAAGTCAGTATTTCCAAGATAAGTAGCACAAGAAAGAGAAAAGACTGATATTAACTAAGTTATTGACTCCTGGATTTCTTCTAAGACCCTCATGTACATAACTTTATCTGCTTTACTAAAAAGCATAACCTGAATTTAAGACTTTTGAATAAGAATCAACAGTAAAAATTAGAGATTCAGCATAGTGGGTAGTGCACTTTCCTTGTCCATGACAATTTGGGGTCAATCCCCAGCATCCATCAAAACAACAGCAACAACAACAATTCAGAGCTCTTACCCATGGAAAGTTATTTTTGCAATGAATCTTTGCATTTTTATTGTCAATAGCAGAAAGAAAAGTCTGTCTAATTTAATCTACTCAAAAAACAAGGAAAAGCTATGTATATGTGTTTTACATTTTCTTTTAATCTAGGAATAATGTATAGCCAATAAAATACCCATCTTTACAAATGTATATCCTACACAACCATCACCCAACAAAAATAATGAACATGTTCATTAGTTCAAACAGTTCTAACTGTTCCCTTCCTTCTTCCTCCCCGCCCAGACACTATTCCACCCTACTCTGATGCAATAATTTGGATATTACAATCAAGGACAGTTCTAATTCACATAATGTCAAAGGGAACCACAGAGTATTTTTCTCTTTTATGTCTGCTTTTTTATCACTAAACATAAAGTTTATTGTTCTGTGGGTCAATAGCTTGTTCCTTTTTCTATTCAATGTATAATCATACCACAGCTTGTTTATACACTGACTCACAAGTTTTTGTATTTTTTCTCTTTGGGGTTATTATGATGAAAATGTCTACGTATATTCCTATATAAATCTTCTTTGTGAGAATGATTTTATTTCTCTTGTGTAAATACATAGAAGAGGAATTTCTAGGTCATATGCTAAGTATATGTTTAATTTTACAAGAAACTGTCAAACTATTGTCCAAAAGATTGTGCCATTTTATTTTCCCACCAGCATATATGAGCTTCAGTTGTTCCATATCTTTGCCAACAGTGTTGTCAGCCTTTTTAATTTTAATCCTTTAGAGACTGCTAAGATCTTCCTCAGTGCAATCTTCAGGAAAATACATGGCTTTGCATACCATAAATTATTGATCTTTTCATGCATCTATTGACTATTCATATGACCTCTCCTGAAGCATGTCTTGTAGGTTTTTATTTCTTTGTTCTATTTTGGGACTATGCCTAGTAGTGCTCAGAGCTCATCATCAGAGACCATTCCTGATGTTACTTGGGAACCATATGTGATGCTGGAGAAATAAAACTTAGATTTGACATGTGCAAGCCTTCCTTACCCATGTGCTATATTTCTGGATATAGATTATTTTTGTTTATTGTAAATTAAGTTTGTATTTTGCCATCAACATTTATAAACTTTTAAAAGAATATTCTTTTATATTATAACAATAACTTTAATTTTTCATAAATCTTAAGAATTTTTGTTGTTTCTGAATATTTCCTAGTTTTATTTTAGGAGTTATGTAAGTCTAGGTCCCCCCCCATTTTTTGACTTAGATTTCATTTCAAATAAATTTCTTTTTTTTTTATTTGTAATATAAGAACAAAGATGCAAAGAAAGAGGACAAGGTAAAGTTACAGTGGAAGGACAATCACCCATAACACAATTCTCAGAAGAAGTCCCCTTGCTGATATCTTAACTTTGAACTTGAAGCCAAAGAACATTAAGATAAATAAAACAGAATCCATGTACAATTACTTTGTCCCTCAAGTCCCCAGATTGTAACAATTATAATATTTCTTAACAGCACACAAGAAAATCTAAAGCCATAAAACTTACATAACTCCTTAAACATTAGAGGCATAGTATTTTTTACATTTCCATGTACATGCATATTAGCTTAAGTTAACTTCAAATTTTAAGTGATTTTTTTAAGGATTAGAGACAAAGGAGCACAGTAAAAATGGTGTTAGAGTGGCAATTGTTGTTTGCATAGACCCACCAAAATATGATGGGAATGGAAAGGAATAACCTTGGGCTAAATACATAGACCCGACCCCTGAAGTTTCCTGGCATAAGACCAACTCTAGGCTCCAGACAAGTTAGATCGTCCAATCCAAGACATTGTCTGCAGTGCCATCACACTTTTATTTTTCACAAGTCTCTGTTGCTGGTATCATGTTTCTGTATTAAATATCCTGAAATCTGCATATCCTACTTTGAAGTCAGGATGTGGAGCATCCTCTCGTTTCACCTCACCATTAAAGTGCAAGGCAGAGAGTCCTGTCCTGTAAGCAGGTTGTTGTTGTTGTTAAGTCTTCTCAGAGTTAAGGAAAGTCTCTTTTGAGCAGGTCGATGTCTGAGCAGTGGTAGGGTCTTCCGTGGTAGAGGATTGCTTCCAGGTGATGTTATTGACAAACCTGGATGTTTCGTGGATGGCTTCCCTGGTTCAGGGGTGAATGGAAAATGCCCTTTCTTCTGAGGCCTGTGCCAGGTCGTTATGTCACTGTTCAGGGTATAAGGTCCCTTTGTACTACAAGATTTGTGTGTTCCAATCTCTATTAGATAGGATCTTATTTGTATGTATAGTATTTTCCCATTTTAATGTGCCTATGCAAAAAAGGAGCAATGTCACGTGGTGTTATTGGGGCATATGGGGGCCATAAGAACAATTCCAACGATTCCCATGACATGGTTCAATCATAAGGATAAACTGGGAGACTCTTTCACCAAAATTCCTTGTTGAACAGCTCATAAAGAGAAGATAAAAAGTGGTTAGAATTGTCACTGTATAAGAGAATATTTAGTAAGACTTATAGCTTTTAGAAAAAAAACACAAAATATTCAAAAGAAATAAGTGTCCATTTTATGTTTTTTGAAATAGTTTGGGATTGTCGCACACAATGCATGGCTTTGGTCTGTGATGAGGATTGTGCAGTAGTACTAAAGTTAAAAAGAGTAATGTGGGTTAGTGATGTTTGGGGGGTGAGAGGGTTAAGGTGTAAAAATAAGCTTTGTAGGGGTGTGGGAAAAGAAAGAATACATAATGGACATTTTGTATACATAAAACAAACATAAAGATAAGGGGACTAGTCAAAAATTGCCAGTGACAAATTTAGCACAACTGAGCAATTCTCAGCACACCCCAAGTTAAGACCCACCATTTCTGGCCGCCTGGGCTGCCACCCCAGAAGAACTGGAGACCAGGGGCAGAAGAGAGGAAGGCTGGGGCCTATCAAGGCTCCCAGCACACTCAAGTTAGGGAGAAGGCCTTCCACATGGGGTCACCCCAAACACCATACAGCTAGAGCTAGCCTCCAGCTCAAGAGAGGATGGATAGAGAGCCGGAAGCCAGGCTCTGCCCACCCTACACCCTGTGCCCTTCCCACCCTAGAGCTGGGGGTAGGACGGGGAAAGCTTGGGAGCCCATCCAGAAGGGACTCCCGACACCCACCTTGTGTGGCCGCCTGGGCTGCCACCCAAGAAGGCCTGGAGGCCGGGGGCAGAAGAGGCATTTCAAATAAATTTCTAATCTTTAAAAAAAACTTATAGTATCCAGTTGTTCCCAAAACTTACAATTGCCACTATGCCAATGGTCCAACTTCACTGCTTTACCACTGACTGATCTACAGAGATACCTAACGACCAAAACTCAAAGTATGCTGTAGTATATGAAAAAGTTTCCATAAGATTATTCTTGGAATTGTTGTATATAACAGTATTTCTTTAGGATTGTTCTGTGGAGTTGGCATAAATAGCTTGATGGAGAATTGTTGTATATAACAGTATTTCTTTAGGATTGTTCTGTGGAGTTGGCATAAATAGCTTGATGGAGAGGGGAGAGGGTTCCTTTTGCAAAAGCTGCAGGCTGCAAGAGGATTCTCTCGCTTTCTTTGCCCAATCTTTTACACCCTATCCTTCTTGTCTGTGTGGATTATTATTTGCTGTGGATAAATATTATCAAGGTCTCCCCCCGAAAGGGGACAAGGGGATGGGAAGTAATTTCTCATTCTGGGGACTGTTCTTGGATTCACAAATACCCAACAAAGGATTTAACAGCCCAGGTAATTTACAAATGGTGCCTGGAACAGGTGGACCTGGACCCTCAATAACTGTAAGTGAAACGCTTTATTGGAAATTGCCTCTGGAGATCCTTGGATGGTTTCTATGGTCAGCCATGTTGAGTTTGCCAAATTGTTACAAATTCTTTGGTTGTGCGTTTGTCAAGTGGATATTTCCATACTATTTAAAACAAATAGGCTTGATGATAAGGAAAATTCATTGCTTTTTGATGGTTGTGGTCTATGGTTCAAATGAAAATTTATACTCAAATATTTGCCTCACCTGTTTTGTCTCCATCAGTCATAGATTGTGGAATCTCTGTGTTTGCTAATATTGTTATGGTGTGCATAGGTATTGGCTGGTATTTAGGAAGTAAAAAGTGTGGAAAAAGTGAGGCTAAGACCAGCCTGGATAATAAGGAGCTCTATCCAATGAAACTCCAGGCCAAAGTGCAGGCTGATGAATCTAGCACCACCATCAAAAATATAGGCATTTTTCCCAACAAAAAATCTACTCGGAAACATAATTTAAAAACTCGGGACCCAAATCAAAATATTAACACTGATGACCAACCCCCGGTGCTAAGTCCACAAGTGAGTCCGGATTCTGTACACAGAATGGAATCACATAATAGTGCTGACTCAGATGACGAATCACAGACTAGTGCTCCACATGTCAGGTCTCAAAGCCCAGTGCAGAGTACTTCTGCTAATACGACCTCAGTTCCATTACAAACAGTATATATACCAATTTATGAACCCCTTGAAATAGAAAACATAGAACGGTTTAAGAAAGCATGTAAGGACTTTGGGCCAACTTCTCCATACTGTCTGGAGATGCTAAGACTTTGGTGTCGAAAATCACTTTGAACCCTGCATGAATTTAAAAAACTAGCTGAAATATGCCTGCCATCTAAACAGCGAACCGAATGGGAGATATTATAGGCAGAGGGTGTGAAATCCAAATTATATAGACAGATGGAACAAAAAAAATGAGTGGCAGCAGTCAATCTCTCATATGAATTATTAATGGCAGAAAATCAATATGCAGACATTCAGGCACAAGCTGCTTTACCTAAGGAAATCTTAAACATAATTAAAGATATTGCAGTATCTTCATGGGAAAAAATTGATATGAACAGCACAGGTACAGGAAACTTTTTAAGAATTACCCAAGGTCCCCATGAGCCATATATTGAATTTGTAGCTAAACTGAAAGATGCTTTGAAAACATCAGATAAGCAGGTTAGAAATTATTTAGAAAAAAGTTTGGCTTATCATAATGCGAATTCGGCCTGCAAATTGATATTGGCCCCTTTGCAGGACAACACTGACTTAAATGATTTTTTATATGCCTGCAGAAATGTTTATGATATGCCCCATTCTTCAGCAAACCTGGATCCGGTGCAAACCTTTGCAATCACTAAGGGAACAAAGCCCTTCTACCCCCGGGGAAAAAGCACCACCCCAAAGCCTGGTCTCTGCCCAAAATGCAAGAGAGGTTGCCATGGGGCAAAAGATTGCAGATCTGGAAATCTCCCTAATAATAACACAGGGACAGGTTTTAACACTACACCCAGGAGACAATTCTTCTGTTACCATTGTGGAAAACAGGGCCATATCAAAAGAAATTGCCATCTTTTGTTAAACTAAGCTCCTCAGGGACCCACATTTCCAATGCAGGGAAACGCCTACAGGGCCAGTCCCCAGGCCCGTGCAAATCAGGGGCAAAGTCCTCAAACCATAATTCTTCCCAGCCCAGCCCAAGATTGCTCACAATTAGCAAATTAATTCATGCAACGGTGGGGAGCGCTGGGCTCAACATAACTTGCCCAGAGGACATTACAATTTACCCAGAGCATGCCCCTATATGTTAAAAACTGGCATTGTGGTCCTGCCACCCCCAGATACAATGGACAGAAGTTCCCTCAATGTAAAGGGTATATCAGTAATCACAGGTGCCATTGACTCAGATTCAAAGGGAGAAATTATTGTAGTAATTACCGTACCGGCTACTAGGCAGAAGTTCCCTCAATGTAAAGGGTATATCAGTAATCACAGGTGCCATTGACTCAGATTCAAAGGGAGAAATTATTGTAGTAATTACCGTACCGGCTACTTGTACATTCAAAAAGGGAGAGGCAATTGCCCAGATAGTAATAGTGCCGTATGTCAAATTTGGGACTTCAAATAAGACACATATTGGAGGTTTTGGAAGCACAGATCCAGGGGCCGCCCATAACCCAATTATCGCTCTGGTTAATAAATTTAAAGATGAAAAAACAATGATTAAACTTCACTTTCAAGGGCAACCCTTTAACGGTTTGATAGACATCAGGGCTCAAATTACCATAATTTCTGATAAAGAATGGCCAGAAAATTTGCCTCTACAAGAAATTTCATACTCACTAGAAGGAGTGGGAGGCTTAAATTCCTGTCTGTTAAGTAAAAGGACTATGGTAGTTCACGGCCCAGAAAATCAAAAGGCTATAATTAGACCTCATGTGGGCCCATTCTCACCTTCCCTGTGGGGCCATGACCTACACAGAGGAAGGCAGAATTCTACATCTCATTAGCTCCAGAAGAGTCTGGAACCCCTCCTGAAATAAAAACTTAGAATTTTTGGTAGGGGCCACTGACAGAAAGAACCCAGCACCGATAAAAATAAAATGAAAATCTGATGAACCAATTTGGATAGTTCAGTGGCCCCTTAAAATTGATAGATTAAAGGTACTAACAGAATTAGTGGAAGAACAGCTAAAATTAGGGCATATTGAGCCTTCATTTTCTCAATGGAATTCGCCTATATTTACCATACAAAAGAAGTCTGGAAAATGGAGACTGTTGATGGATCTGAGAGCTGTAAACATATCTATGTTACCTATGGGAAAATTGCAAACAGGTTTACCATCACCTGTAGTTATCCCAAAGGAATGGCCACTAATTATAATTGATTTGAAAGACTGCTTTTTACCATATTCCTATTCACCAGTTGATAAACACCATTTTGCATTCTCAGTTCCTTCTATCAACACTACGTATCCCTGCCGGCAGTTCCAATGGACTGTCCTCCCCCAGGGCATGCTAAATTCCCCAACAATGTGTAAATTTCTTGTAGATAAGATTTTGAGCCCTGCTTATGAAAGATTTCCTCAAGCCATGATCTTATACTATACTGATGATATTCTTATCACAATGAACAATGAAACAGATCTACAGGAAGTATATTCTTTTGTTATTGACTGTTTGCAAACAGCAGGACTGAAAATAGCTTTAGAAAAGATACAGACTATGCCACCATATCAATTCTTGGGTTTTATTTTGGACCGAACGTATATACGTCCACAAAAAATCTCCATCAAAAAAGAAAACCTCAAAACACTTAATAATTTTCAGAGACTTTTAGGTGACGTGAATTGGCTCCAGCCTGCACTAGGAATCCCAAATGAAGAACTGTCTAATTTATTTAAAACTTTGGAGGGTGATTCTGTCCTAGACAGCCTGAGAAATTTAACTATAGAGGCCAAAAATGAATTGGACATCTTCTTGAACAGGTTGCAACAATCATTTCTCTCAAGATTCATCCCAGGAGAGAAGGTTTCTTTATTAATCTTCCCTACAAAAGAAACCCCTATGGGGGCATTGATGCAACAGGCAGGTCCTCTGGAATGGGTATATTTACATAACAAACAGCCTCGGTCTGTGATATCTTATTTGGATTTAATTTCAGAATTCATTATCAAAGCAAGACTCAGATCTATATCTTTATTAGGATTTGACCCTGATATATTAGTATTGCCAATACCAAAAAAGGAAATTGAGTCAATATTGTTTCTTAATGAATCTTTACAAAGGGCCCTTTCAGATTTCACAGGAGAAATTTCCTCTCATTATCCACCAGAAAAGACATGGGACTTTTTGAAAAAGACTCAGCTTGTTATTTCTTCGATCGTTCGGGACTCTCCTATCCCCAATGCAAAGGTTTTTTACATAGATGGGTCCAGCGGGGGGAGGGGAGAAATAACTGGAGAAAACATGAAAATAACTATAGATACCAAGTATAACTCTGCACAGAAAGTTGAATTAGCTACGTTAATTTACCTATTAGAAAATGTATCTGACACCATGAATGTCATTTCTGATTCTTTGTATGTGGTAAATTTATGTCCGGTGATAGCCATGGCCTCTCTCAATGCTCACAGCCCAATTATACAGAATTTACTACAAACATTACAACAGCTTATTCAAATACAAACTGAACCGATCTTCATCATGCATATTAGAGCCCACTCAGGTCTTCCAGGGCCAATGGCTCAAGGAAATGAAACTGCGGATTTGTTGGCAATGCCTATATTCAAGTCACCTGCAGAAGAAAATACAGCACTACACATGAATGCTCGCTGCTTACATGTAAATTACCAGATTCCCTGGAGGCAAGCTAGAGAAATTATAGAAAGGTGTGACATATGTGCCCCATTAGCAAAAAAAGACTCACATAGCAGGAGCAAACCCTTACAGTCTAATGAACTGTGGCAAATAGATGTAACTCAAACAAATTTATTTCCAAAGAAACCTTATCTTCATGTGGTGGTGGACACTTACTCTCGATTTATTTGGAAAATCCCTATGTCTTCCCAAAAGTCTAAGGCAGTTTGCGGTTTTCTTTTACAATGCTTTTCAGTTATGGTTGTTCCGTATTCCATTAAAACTGATAATGGACCCGCCTATATCAGCAAAACTTTTGAATTCTTTTGTAAAGAATGGTAGATAAAACATCTGAAAGGAATCCCCTACAATTGCCAAGGACAGGCCTTGTGGAAAGGGCCCAACGGACGCTAAAAACTCAATTACAAAAGAATAGAAAAAGAGGTTTAGCACCTACTGAGCTGTTATCTTTGACTGTTCTCACATTAAATTATCTAAACTTACCCCGAGGGGAAAGTTACACTGCTGGAGAAAGACATTTTAAAGAAGATATTCAGAGACAAGAAATATCACATACACCAGTTTGGATCAAAGAGGATGAAAAATGGATCGCTGGATATCTTCTTCTGAGAGGAAGGGGATATGCATATGTTGGTACAAATGACAATCCCCCCAAGAAATTTTGGGTCCCTTTATGCCTCATCAGAAATCAAATTAGCACAAACCACCAGGATCAGGTTGCTGCGACTACAAGCCTGCCCCCACGTCAAATACAAAATGCTCATGCTATATGAACTCAATATTACAATGCTTGTATAATATTTCAGAGTTAATTTAGTATTTTTATCAAGATCATTATAAAAAAGACATTAACAAAGAAAATCCAAGCGGACATAAAGGTAAATTAGCAGAACAATTTGGTTACCTCATCAAAACCATGGGAAATGGATGTCATAGGAATGTCAGTCCTGAACACTTCAAGGCAACAATTGGTTTACTTAATGATCAATTTGATGGACACAACCAACAGGATCCTCACGAATTATTGACGTTCCTTATAGAGGAACTACATCAGGATTTGCTTACTGAAAATTCAATGGCAGATAAAACTATACACCTGATAGACAATGAAAAACATGAACAATCTAGGCCTAAACACCAAAAGGCTCACAAATCTCTTATATATGACCTCTGTCAAGGACAGTTCAAATCAATACTACAGTGTCTTACATGTCACCAAAAGTCTGAGGTATATGAGACATTTGTTCAGTTGTCCCTGGCAATCAAGCCTATAGATAAATGTACCTTACAAGAATGCCTTGTTGAATTCTTTAAAGAAGATTTGAAAGATAACAATAGAATTCATTGTAACAGCTGCAACACTAAAAGGGACTTTTTTGAAGAGGACATATTTATGGAAATTACCTCCAGTATTAATAATTCATTTGAAACGTTTTGCTTTTGATGGCAAACAAATTTAAAAAACTACACACTTATGTGGATTTTCCTTTAGAAGACCTCAACTTAGCAGAATTCACTCAGGAAAAAAATTACAAAACTGAAAAATACATGTTATCATCAGTGTCTAACCATTTTGGTAAACTTCATTTTGGACACTGTATATCGTACTGTAATATTGACTCAAGACAACACTGGATCAATTTTGATGACAAGATCAAGAAAATTCCTATTGCATCGGTAAAATCCACAGCAGCATACATCCTGTTTTATACTTCTCAGAGATCTACTATAAACACTTAATAATTATTTATTTTATTTGTCAGTTGTCATTAATGCTTTATGATTCATTTTACAGGTACTATTGCTGAATAGGATTGAATATGATGAATCCCCATTGTGGTTGCTTGTATGATGTATTTATGTCTTAATGCCATTATTGATCCAGGCTCACTCGAGACAAAGCTTCCTCATCATATTAAGGGTGTTATATAGCAATATGCTAAGATATACTCATCTAACAACTTTCACTCTTTCACTCTAACATCATTGTTTTATTTCCCTCAATTTAGGCTTCAAGATGGATGTGAATTCATAATTTTGACATAATAGTACCTTTTAGGTGGACTCTCTTTATAGTGCTCATCATCTATAGTTATGATAGAATTACTGGTCTCTACTTGTATTATTGGTTTCCCTGGTCGTATTGTGCGTGAAATTCTCTTTCAGATTTACTCAACTATGCCTTAAAATATATCTTTTGTTGTTGCGAACTTGAAGATATTCATCTAAACTGTTTGCAAGCTATTGTATTTTAAAGCGCTTTTTGTTGATTCAGCTGAATTTTTTCCTTTCACTGTATTTGGGATCCTTCCCAGCAAACATTTTTTGGTAAGTATGAGTGAGTGATGGCCATGTTTCATGTTTTTGTGAAATATTTTTTTTTTTTTGGTTTTTGGGCCACACCCTGTGACGCTCAGGGGTTACTCCTGGCTATGCGCTCAGAAGTTGCTCCTGGCTTCTTGGGGGACCATATGGGACGCCGGGGGATTGAACCGCGGTCCATCTAAGGCTAGCGCAGGCAAGGCAGGCACCTTACCTCCAGCGCCACCGCCCGGCCCCTGTGAAATATGTTTATGTATGTCTTGTTGTTTGTCTGTATGTCTTACATGTTTTGTATATAGTTTTTTTTTCCTGACTTTATCTTCCCCAATATATTCTTACTTATCCTTCCCTCTTTTTTCCTAGTGCCTAACATTCTATTTTCAGGAATCCCTTCACATATGCAAACCATCATGTGCAAATCATCACCCACAATGACAAGCCTCCTGATCTCAGACTGAGAAAGACATCGTAAACTGTTGCAGTGCTGTATCCTGCTTCAAATTACTACCTGCTTTCCCTGACTCATCAAGTTTCTTTGGTCGGACTTTTGGGAATTCTGGACTCCCTATCCTTTCATAGTGATTTTTGAACTTGGGAGAAATTTCAGCTCTTGCAGTTTTTATAATTGTAATCCTATAAAGTTATATTTGATTCTACACTTTTGTTGATTACAGTAATTAATGTTTTTACATTTTAGTTGTTAATTCTCAAAATTGATGTGGTATTTTATTACAGTTTTACTTTAGTTACTTTGGGTTAGGGGTTAGATACTGTCATAAATAAGTTACTAGATTGTAATCCTGTCTGGTATTTTGGCCTTTTGCGTGGGTGCATCATTGGAAAAAATAGCAGGTGCAAAAGGAGGTTTTATCCATTTTGGATAGACCCTCAATTTATTCATTTACATGGGGAAGTTCTCTGCCTTAAGCATTTTGTTTTGGTTTTGAACTTAAGCTATCATCTAATAATCGGCCTTATGTGGTTCTTCATTCTCGGACCTCTTATAAACTTCTGACTGGAACTAAAACTACTCTTGGATTGAGTTCAAATACCTATGGATCTTCTTTATTATGGAGCCCATTGTGCAGGGGTGTGTGTACCTCTTCCTTAGAAATAGGGGCCTAATTCACTTCCTCCAAAGATGGACTTTCTTTTGCTCAAGCTGGACTGGAATGGAAAATGTGTTTCTTCTCGCCTGCTACACAGCCTTGTGAGCATCTCATCTAAGGGTCTCTGTCTCCAAATTACTTTTGGGCTTTGTGATTGCCCCGGGAGCTCCCCATGGCCTATTAGGTCCTGAATCTTGGAATTTCATATTCAACTTCTGTTTTTTCCAAAGGAATACTTACTCAGAATTGTTCATCTTGGATATTGTAGATTTTTCTACTCTGGAGCTTGTAGTTGATTCCTCTACATCTGTTTCTGGTGGTGAACACCCTGTGTTAGGTTAAAAAAAATTTTTCTATACATTTTCCGGTGATGTGCTTATGCAAAAAGCCACTCTTTTACCATTGCTCAGTTGTTCTTTTTACAATTATAAAAATATTACTTACTTCTGTACATTATTATTGTTTCTTTACAAAAAAAGGGGAAATTGTAGTATATGAAAAAGTTTCCATAAGATTATTCTTGAAATTGTTGTATATAAAAGTATTTCCTTAGGGGCCTGGAGAGATAGCACAGCGGTGTTTGCCTTGCAAGCAGCCGATCCAGAACCAAAGGTGGTTGGTTCGAATCCTGGTGTCCCATATGGTCCCCCGTGCCTGCCAGGAGCTATTTCTGAGCAGATAGCCAGGAGTAACCCCTGAGCATCGCCGGGTGTGGCCCAAAAAACAAAAAACAAAAAAAAAGTATTTCCTTAGGATTGTTCTGTGACTATTGCCCCACCTAGCCCTTCCAGGTGGGGGCGCTGTGGAGTTGGCATAAATAGCTTGATGGAGAGGGGAGAGGGGTCCTTTTGCGAAAGCTGCAGGCTGCAAGAGGATTCTCTCGCTTTCTTTGCCCAATCTTTTACACCCTATCCTTCTTGTCTGTGTGGATTATTATTTGCTGCGGATAAATATTACCAAGGTCGCCCCCCGAAAGGGGACAAGGGGATGGGAAGTAATTTCTCATTCTGGGGACTGTTCTTGGATTCACAAATACCCAACAAAGGATTTAACAGCCCAGCTAATTTACAGTATGCCAGTATTTTGGCCATGATCTAGCACTTTATCAGGGTGAGTGCAGGCAGCCTACCTTCCTCCAACTCTACTCATCCTCTACATTTTTCTACTTCCAGAAGCCTGGCAGCTATAATCATGCCCCCATCACTGCCATGTCAGCCAAATAACTTGGAATTTCTAGGTCACATGGCCACATATAAGGTCATGTGAACACCTCCAAACTTTTCAATACTGACACTCCAGTAAAATTACCAAATTAGTTGTCAACGTAGCAGAAAGGCCACATTAAGGCTAACAAACAAAACCAATAACAGAATGACCATGTAGAAATAAACATCTTAAAAAAAAAGAAATAAAAATCTTAGTCAAACTTTCCAATAATTATTTAAGGCTCCATTGCAAGATCTAGTACTTTCCACAAAGATGTTTTTGCTATAGTCTTTCTTGATAATTTCATTATCACTTAAATGTAAACAAGTAAATTATTGCTTGCCTGTCAAGGAACAGGCATGGGGGTCTTGTAAAACCAGGGGACAATGGTGGAGGGAAGTTTACACTGATGGTAGTGTTGGAATGTGCAATGGCAGAAACAAAACTATGTAAATGACAGTGCTTAAATAAAGTTGTAGTTTTTGTTAAAAAATATATGATTCAGATATTTGTTTTTAAAAATAAACATTATTAGGTTTATAGTAGAGCAATTTCTTTTAAATAAAATGTCAAATATGACCATAAAGAAAAGTAAATATGATAATATAATCATCTGACATTAAAATAATTCCATGTCAAATTCTTCTCACTTTCAATCTGGCTCTCTTGCCGCTAAATTGAACAACCTTCTCCAGAATAATATGGCTTGTGTTGAGATCTTTGTCTTACCTTCTATGACTTCAATTTCTGACATCTTTTTTTTCAAGGAAAACATTTTTTCAATATTGGGTACAGTATTGGACACTGATACAGGTCATCGCATGAGATCTTTGATAATTTGGAAGAGGTGAACTGAAGTAACTGTGTACCCCAAGACCACAAATGCCAATACCATTGTAAGTACATTTCCATAACTATAAAGATCTTTTAATATTTTAAAACATATCATGCTCCATGAGGAAAATAACAATGTAAAATTATCTTTAGAATAACATTTCTGATGTGACTTTTCTTTGAGAACAGTTAGATTTGTAGCAATAATTCTAATGCTGGTAAGGAGAAAAACTTGTTTTATTCTCACAGCTTCTTAGTTGCCAAACCTATGAGGTATCTTTGCTCATTTCCAATCATGTACCAAGGTTTTCAGATAAACATATATATCATCACCTTGCTACATTTGAATCTCATTGAACAATGAATAATTTTAATGCATTTCCATTTTTGTATACAACCTATTAATACTAAACTAATTGTACTTTATCTGAAATTCAAATGGAACTAAAAAACCTGTGATTTTATTTTGTTAAATATTGCAAATCAACCCACATCCACTTCATTACTTACTCCTCTAAATGCTACTCCCTCAATTTTTCTCTAAGTGCATTTTTTTCTTTTTCCACTACTCATCCTTAAAAAAATGACACCATGTTTATACCTAGATTGTTTTAACAGCACCCTAATTTGATCTCAATCTCTAGTTTAAACACAATTCACTGTTAAATGCACAATGATTCTTTTAAACAGAAACTTAATCATATCAGATCCTTCAGTAGTTCCAACTGCTTTGAGATAAAATCTGACTCCTCAATGTGGTTTTCACTTCAATATCTTAACTTTCCAGTGTATCTCTAAACAATCATAATTTATCACTCTCAAAAAAGTTCTGTCATTTTGAAGAAACCTCCAATGTTTTTTTAAATTGGACTCTATTCTTCAAATCTAATCATCACACATAACTGTAATTCCATAAAGAGCATTCTTCCAAATCATAATTTTTACACAGCCATTCTGTTAACCATGATATATTCTTTGTTTTGTTTTCTCTTACTCAACTACACGCTAAAGTTTTTTCTCTGAGTACATACTTGCTAGTGCTAGGATATAAGGGACTACTCAGTTCATTGGTCCCCTTGAGCAATGGAAAGAGAACTTTACCATTACAGCATATATTTGTTTGTTTTGGTTTTGGGGACCATACCTGGTAGTGCTCGGAATACCATAAATGATGCACAGCCATATAAAAAGCAAGTCCTTTACTTACCTGCTCTACTACCTCTTATTACCCCAACTATTTATTTTAAATCTCTATAGAAAAAATTCAAGTTATGAACAACCTACAACAATGCAAATTGAACTTTTTCATATCAATGCAAGTGAATCTTGTTGTTAAAAATATTTCTTACTGCCCTAAAGTGGAAATGACCCTAAAATACATCATATATTAAATTTTGCTACTGTATACAATATGGATCAGTTTTGTACCATTTACTAGTAAATTGTTAACATTTCTGATTGTGTACATTATGTATGTATTTACTCACATAGGAATTGATGTATATTTTTGTTTGTTTTTTTGGGCCACACCTGGCAGCTCTGAGGGGTTATTCCTGGCTTGATGCTCAGAAATTGCTCCTGGCAGGCTCGGGAACAATATGGGATGCTGGGATTCGAACCACCATTATTCTGTATGCAAAGCAGACGCTTTACCTCCATGCTATCTCTCCGGCCCCAGAATTGATATATTCTTGATTACCAGTAGTATTTAACCATTGAAGATGCCTCGAGATTTAATTTCAGGAAGTATTATACCTAATTTTGCTTAACAAAAATCTATAAATTCAGGTCTAATACCTAAGCCATTTTGATTTGACCTTTGTGTCAAAATCAAAATTAAAATAATGGGTCCAAATTTATTTTTGTGTATGACCAACCATTCTCCCATTTGCTTCACAGGTTTTCCTTACTCCACTTCTTATTTTTGCATCTTTATCAAAGATTATTTATTGATATACCTGGCATCTCTACATATATTCTTATTTTGATTCCATTGATCAGAGAGTCTGTCCTTATCTCAGTTCCACACTGTCTTAATTACTACAGCTTTATAATACAGTTGTAAGTTGGGGTAAGAGAGTTCTACATTGCTCTGATACATAGATTGTCACCTGATAAATTTGCTGTGACTCTTTTTTTTTTTTTTTTTTTTGAGTGGAAGCACACCTGGCAGCGCTCATGGGTTACTCCTGGCTCTGCTCTCAGAAACTGCTCCTGGCAGTCTCAGGGAAACATATGGGATGCCAGAATTGAATCCAGCTCTGTCATGGATTGGCCTTTCTTAAGGAAGCTCCTTTGTATGTAATTGTATGTAATTACCTTCTTTAATTTTACTTCTTTTTGAAATCTATTTTTGTCATTCTGCTTTTTATTATTCTGTTTAGGATGTTTTGTAATATTTTATTTAGGTCTTCTTGGTTAGGACCTTCCTGGCCCCTTGCACATGGGTATATGCACCCTCAACTATGGGAACGTCTCAGCTATGATTTCTTCATCAAAAAAAAAAGCCTCAGGGGCTGGAGCAATAGCACAGTAGTAAGGTGTTTTCCTTGCACACAGTTGATCCAGGACGGACCCTTTGTTCGATTCCAGACATCCCATATGGTCCCCCAAACAGGAGCAATTTCTGAGCACATAGCCAGGAGTCACCGAATGTGGCTCAAAAACCAAAGCAAACAAACAAACAAACAAAAACCTCAAAATGGTACTAGAGATGTCAATGATTCCTACATTATTCCTCTTGAATTCATTCCATAATTCTCTAATCTGTTTATTTGAGTTTTTTCTATATTCTGTTATTCTTTAGAGATTTCCAACATCCTATCTTGTAATTCTAATTTTATTCACAGTTGGTGTTTCTTTGTTGCTAAAGTCTACCACGAAGTTGATTTATTTTTACCTTACAAACTCTTTTGTCTGTCACTTCTAATTGTTGTTTTCTCTTTTCTGACATCATGCTTTCTTATTTTTCTTAGTTAATTAGACACCCTTATATTATTTCTAAAGTCTTTATTTAAGAGGTTATTGAGTGAGTTGAGTTGTTTTTAATTTTATTCATTTCATCACCATTGATTTGTATTAAATATATGAATTTCAAATGACAAATATTTAAGAACTCAGCAAAAAATAGCACAATATAAATAAAATGGCATTGGTGAAATATCAAGTTCATTTCAGAAAAGATGACCATATTTATTTCTTAATAATTGTGAATTTTTGCTAGTCTATTTTAACACTACAACGTCTAATCCATGTCTAATTCTTTCCTGAGTAATAATGAAGAATGTTTTGTTTATTTCACATTCACCATCTTTCTTTAAAACACTTCATTTCAGAGTTCGCCTTGCCCTAAGAGTAGCTAAGGTCATGCCTAAAAACTGTAATTTTGACTAGAAAGCATTAAGTAGGCTTAGAAGTAAACCTTATTCAACTGTTGCTAGATCATAATCTTAAATCACTATGAGTATTTAGAAACATGAAAATTATCAAAGCTAATTTTTTGTTGCTAAAAATGGCCATCATCAATCTCCAATCAGTTTATATGTAACTTGGCTTTTACAACTTGATATTCTTCTGATATAAATGAACTTGGAAAATTCAATAGCTGTAAGGAACAGGCATCCAGATCTTTCTAAGAGAGTCAAGATGTTCTTACACTCTAAAACCTAAAAACTCACGGAAGCCCTAGCCTAGACCCTAGACCCTAAGACCCAAGCAATCATTTGATTCACCTATTGGTAACCTATTTCCACCATGACAGGGCCCACTGTATCACACTTTTCTATCTCAGAAATTGTGTGAATTTGTAAGCTCTGATATTTTTAATGAATGTGATTTCAGGGAATAGTAGAGATATGATGTGCAGAACTCCCCAAATTGCTTAATAAATCCTCCTCTACCTCCAATTCCATACCCCACCAACTCATGGTATTTTATACACAATCCTTTCTTTTCAAAAAGTCTAGTTTGAGTTGTTGCAGTGAGAAATCTCTAAAGACCTAAAGGAAGCCTGAACAGGCAAAAAAAATTCTAGTATCTGTATAGACAGTGGTAAAATATAGTACTGAAAATACACACTATAAATGATTTTCTACATGAAAATCCCTCCAACTCACAGTCAATAATTACATTTCCCTTCTTTGTGTACAAATATTTTATTCCATTGCCTTCATTTTATTGTGTGCATATGCAGTTCCTGGGGCTAGTAGCAAGATTGTACTTATTATCCCTTTTCTACTTGAAAGTAAATAAAGAAATAAGTCATGAGACACCATGATAAGTGGCTTTTTATTCACCATTAACTTCGTATGGATTGATGCATAAGTACTGAAAGTTTAATCATCATGAATTTCTCATACTCCCATTCCAATGTGTATAAATATCTTTAATAGGGAGCTAATAAATGGCATGATACTAACTCCAGGAGAAAAAATAAAGAAAAAATCTTACTTATTGCATGCCAAAAATAAAGGCTTTAATTATTCCAGCCAAATTAAAAAAAAATTTGAGCTCAGTGATCAAATGAAGAATTTTATGTCAGATTGCAGTGCCAGTCACTGGGGGGAAATCTAAAGGGCCTTAAAACCATTTAAAATACCTTAAAATTTGACCCAAGCCGACTCCGCAGAAGGCGCAAGCCCCCCCGCTGCTTGGTTTCCTCCACCTGCGTCAGGTAGGGGAGCCCTGCCCACCCACGCTGACCCTGCGGAAGGTGCGAGCCCCCCGCTGCTTGGTTTCCCCTGCCTGCACCAGGTATATAGCCTAACACAACATATAGGTCTAGCCAGCTCAGACCCAACACCCAAATTTCTTTTTTTTTTTTTTTTTGTGGTTTTTGGGTCACACTCGGCAGTGCTCAGGGGTTATTCCTGGCTCCAGGCTCAGAAATTGCTCCTGGCAGGCACGGGAGGACCATATGGGATGCTGGGATTCGAACCGATGACCTCCTGCATGAAAGGCAAACGCCTTACCTCCATGCTATCTCTCCACACCCAAATTTCTTAAATAATAAAGAGCCCATAAAATTGCAAGCAAAATACAAAACAAGCCAGAAATACCTATATCAAACTAGACAGGTGGCAAAAGCGAGCTCTAATTAAAAGGCCCCGCAAACCAGGCAACTCCAAGAAATTCAAAGAAATATGAGTAAACCAAGAAAGACCCTAACATCTGGAGATACGGAAGTTTCCAAGTCTACCAAAACAAACAGACCCAAGAGATGAAGACCTAAAAACAGCCATGAGAAAAGAATTTGCAAATCATGATAAATAAAATGAAAGAAGCACTAGCCAGCGAGTACAAGAAAACCATGGATGAAAAAATCAACCAACTAAAAGAAGAACTACTACAAAATATGAGAAATTCCATACAAATGGAATTTAAGGAAATAATAAACAATGTAAAAAGCCATGCGAGCAGAATCTCACAATTGGAAGAGCACATAGAACAGCTCAAAGAAAAACTGCAATCAAAAACCGACCAGGAAGCCAACAAGGAAATAAAAGGCAAAGCACTGGAAGAGAAAGTCCAGTACTTAGTAAACAAAGACAAAAAAATAATATAAGAATTGTAGGTATACCAGTAGGGAAGGAAATAGGGAAAGGGGAAGAACAAGTGGTCAAGGAAATATTAGCAGAAAATTTCCCAGCCCTCTGGAAAGAAACTTCAATGCAAATCCAGGAAGTGGAAAGAGTCCCTAATAAAAGAGACCCTAATAAGTCAACACTAAGACATATAGTAATCCAAATGGCAAAAAAAAAAAAAAAAAAAAAAAGAGAGAGAAAGATGAACTCTTTAAAGCCATAAGGGGAAAAAACCCTCAAGTACAAAGGAAGGGACATAAGAATCAAACAAGATCTCCCATTTGAAAAAATTAAAGGAAGAAGACAGTGGAATGACATATTTAAAAGACTGAATGAAAGAAATTTTCAGCCTATGGTCCAATACCCAGAAAAACTCTCATTCATATGGGAAGAAAGACTAAAAACATTCTCAAATAAAAACGAATTTGCAATATTTGTGCAAACAAAACCTATTTTAAATGACCTACTTAGAGATGAATTACACAATCTAAATCCCCGATTGTAACAACAACAACCGTACACAACACAACTCCACAACAGCCCTCTCTGTCAATAATCTCCCTAAATGTTAATGGTCTAAACTTTCCCATTAAAAGACATCTACTAGAGAACTGGATTAGAAAACATAAACCGAACTTCTGCTGCTTGCAAGAAACACACCTACTAATGCAGGACAGGCACAGACTTAGAACAAAAGGATGGAAATCAATCATTCAGGCCAACAGAAAACAAAAAAGAGCAGGGACGGCCATCCTAATATAAGACCAAATTGCATTCAACCTCAAGAAAGTGATCAGAGACAAGGAGAGTCACTATATACTGATCAGGAAAATAATAGATAAAGAAATACTGACCCTGGTCAACATTTATGCACCTAATGTAGATTCAGAAAAATATGTGAAGCAATTACTCACAAACCTGGAGAAACACATGAAGGGAAATGTGATAGTAGTAGTAGGGGATCTCAATACTCCACTATCACCACTGGATAGACCCAGCAGGCAGAAAAATAACAAAATAATGAGAGCCTTCAATGAAAAATTAGAAGATCTAGGGTGAGTAGACTTATATAGAGCCCTGAAACCTCAAAAAAGCAGAATACACATTCTTCTCAAGCCCACATGGAACCTTCTCCAGAATAGACCATGCCTTAGAATATAAATCTAACATATAAAACCACAAGTGTAAGGATCATCAGAAGAACCCTATCAGATCACTATGCAACAGAGGTCAAAATTGATTGTAAGAAGAAGCAATGAAGAAAATCAAACACTGTGGGGAGCTGATAGAACCTAGAACAAAATGGTGTCTCAGAAGCCCCTGACCTTGTTGCCTACATGACAAGAGGCACTCATGCCTTGATGACAAAGGAAATGGCTAACCTCAAAAGTTAAAATTTACACAGAGCAGCCTGACCGCATACCTAGGAGGAAGCAACATAAACAGAACAGTCTGTCTTTGTAACAGTTAAAACTAGCAAAAATTAATGTGTCTCTTTTTGATGTTTGTGTCCTGACATTTCTATAGCAATTTCTTTTAGACCTGTTGGCTAAGCAAAGTTTTTAGATCCTGTCTTGTAACATTTTTTAAGTAACTGATAAGGTTGGAATGTTGGCTCACAAACTCTTTATCCCAACTCCTCCCCAAGCTTATGTAGATACTGAAAAACAAATTGCGCTTTGCCTCTGCCATATTTGGAAATATTCCTTGCCCGAAATAATGATTGGTGTGTTTGAATTTTCCCCCATGCAACTGCCTATAAAAGCTGGCCACCCCATGCAATAAACGCTTTTGAGCAGCGTGAGTTGCCTTAAGCCTCCTTCTTTCTAACCTCTCCAGTTTGCTTCATAGATCGGCTCTGCTCGAGAAGACCCATGAATTACTAGTGACCTTCATCTCCATACCCCTGCGGGTCGGGGGTCCCCATTGGGGGTCGCAAAACACCTAGAGATTAAACAACATGCTACTCAACAATAACTGGATCAAAGAACAACTCAAGGAAGAAATAAAAAGATTCCTTGAGACAAACAATAATGAAGAGACAACTTGTCAACATTTGTGGGACACAGCGAAAGCAGTAATTAGGGGAAAAATCATAGCAAAACAAGCTTATGTCAGAAAAGAGGAAAATAACAAAATTAACAATTTAAAGGATCACCTTAAGGAACTGGAACAACTGCAGCAAAGAAATCCAACCACAACCAGAAGTCAAGAAATAATAAAAACCAGAGCAGAAATAAACAATATAGAAACTAAGAAAACAATACAAAAACCAATAAGTCCAGGAGTTGGTTTTTTGAAAAAAATAAACAAGATAGACAAACCACTGGCAAGACTTACCAAAGAAAAGAGGGAAATCACCCAAATTAATAGGATCACAAATGAAAGGGGAGAGATTACAATAGAACCCCAAGAAATACAACATATCATGAGGTCATATTATGAACAACTATACTCAGTTAGGCTAGAGAACCTAGTAGAAACCGAGAGATTCTTGGAAAAATACCAGCATCTGAGACTGGAAAATGAAGATGTAGAAAACTTAAACAGGCCAATGACTTCAGATAAATCGATGATGTAATTAAGAAACTCCCTAAAAACAAAAGTCCAGGCCCAGATATTTTACAGGTGAATTCTATCAAACATTTCGAGAAGACTTACTACCATTGTCCACAGGCTCTTCCAAACCATTGAAAAGACAGGAACCCTCCCCAACTCCTTTTATGAGGCTAATATCACACTCATTCCCAAAGAAGGCAAAAACAGCACCAAGAAAGAAAACTACAGACCAATCTCACTAATAAACATAGATGTAAAAATTCTAAACAAAATTTTAGCAAACCGAATCCAGCATTACATTAGAAAGATTATACACCATGACCAAGTGTGTTTCATCCCAGCAATGCAAGGTTGATTCAACATACGTAAATCAATCAACATCATACACTACATCAACAAGAAAAACAAATACCACATGATCATGTCAATCGATGTAGAGAAGGCATTTGACAAAATTTAATACCCATTCATGTTGAAAATACTCAGAAAAATAGGGTAGAAGGAAACTTCCTCAAGTTAGTTACAGCTATCTATGAAAAGCCCACAGCCAACATTATCCTCAATGGCGAAAAATTGAAAACATTTCCACTAAGGTCAGGAACTAGGCAAGTCTGTCCACTCTCTCCACTCTTATTCAGTATAATCTTAGAAGTCCTAGCAATAGCAATCCGACAAGAGAAGGGAATCAAAGAAATCCAAATTAGAAAAGAGGAACTCAAACTATCCCTTTTTGCAGATGATATGATGATATAAATAGAACATTCTAAAGCGTCCACAGTAAATCTTCTAGAAATAATTAACCAATACAGCAAAGTGGCTGGATACAAAGTGAATACACAAAAGACAGTAGCATTTCTCTACACAAATAATGAAGTAGAGGAGAGAGAGATTAAGAATTCAACTCCATTTAAAATAGTAACAAAAAACATAAAGTACCTAGGAATCAACCTTACAAGGTAAGAGAATGATTTATGCCAGGCAAACTTCAAAACACTTCAGAAAAAAATTGAAGAGGATCTAGGAAATGGAAGAACATTCCATGCTCATGGGTTGGTAGAATCAACATAGTCAAATTGACTATCCTATCCAAACTCCTATATTAATTTGATGCAATCCCCATCCAAATTCAGACATCATTCTTTAAAGACTTAATCAATCATAAAATTCATCTGGAACCACAAAAGACTCAGGATATCAAAACACATACTAAAAAACAAGAAGCTGGTGGCATCTCACTAACTAACCTGAAGCTATACTAAAGCATAGTGATCAAAACAGCATGGTACTGGTACAAGGACAGAGCCTCAGACCACTGGGTTAGAACAGAATTTCCAGACATAGACCCCCAGACATATAGTCAACTAATATTTGACAAAAGAGCCAAGAACTTGAAATGGGACAAAGTCTTTTTAACAAATGGTGTGGCTACAACTGGAATACCACCTGTAAGAAATTGAAAATTGACCCATACCTCATCCCATATAAAAAAGTCAACTCAAAATGGATCAAAGACCTCGAAATTAGACCCGAAGCTATAAAGTTTATTGAGAAAAAATAGGCAGAACACCCGAAGACCTATATACCAAAAAATCTTTGATGATAGACTGCCAATAGCAAGAAATTTAGCATCAAACATAAACAAATGGGACTACACCAAACTAAAAAGCTTCTGCATGGCAAAAGAAACCATACTTAACACAAGAAGACAGTTAACCAAATGGGAAAAAATCTTTGCACTCAACATGTCAGGTAAAGGGCTGATATCTAGAATATACAAAGCACTCAGAAAGATGAGATTCACAAAACCAAATAAAGCCATAGAAAAATGGGGAGATGAAATGAATAGACACTTCATCAAAGAAGATCAAAAGATGGCCAACAAACACATGAAAACACGTTCACCTTGACTCATCATTAAGGAAATCCGAATCAAGACAACAATGAGGTACCACCTCACACCAGTGAGGATGGCTCACATCAAAAATAATGGGAACAATCTATGTTGGCGGGGATGTGGTATGAAAGGCACTCTCATCCACTGCTGGTAGGAATGCCCCCTAGTTAAACCCCTATGGAGAACAGTCTGGAGAGTGCTCAAGGACTCCGAATTGAGCTGCCATTTGATCCAGCAATTGCTCTCCTGGGTATTTACCCCCAAGTCGGAAGTACATGCATCCCAAAATATGTGTGCACCCCACTATTTATCGCAGCACTCAGTATAATAGCCAAGTCTTGGAACCAACCTCGATGTCCAACAACAGATGAGTAGATCATTAAGATGTGGTATCTATACACAATGGAATACTACATGGCATTCAGAAATGATTCAATCACAGACTTTGCAGCAACATGGACGGACCTAGAACATATTATGTTAAACAAAGTAAGCCAGGAGATGAAATATAAACACAAAATGATAGCATTGTTCTGAAGCACCTAGAAACTATATCATATATACAACTAATATTCATAGATCAAATAATAGGACTTAACAGGGTAGAAACTCCAAACACTGTATCATCACACATATACTGGGCAGAAGTGCCCAAAACACATGAAAGAGGAACAACATAAACTCTCGGCCACACATTATACCATAAAGAAACCAGCAACAGCAGAAACAGCAGTGTAGAAAGAACAGGTATGTAATCAGCCTTTTACTTTAAAGGCCCATAATAATCTCTTAGGGATCTTATACATGGTTACAGGTAAAGAATAACATGGGAAATTACTGACTCCAATGGAAGTATTTCAAAATAATAGGTGTTAATGCCTTAACCTTACTATATTTAAAGTAACCTCTCTGCTTTTCTGTCCACAGGTGTTCTTGGATACAAAGGAGGGACAACCTAAGATGGCATCTAGGAGCTAAGCCGCACGAGATACCATACCCAAATTGCGTTACAAAATTGTCTCAATAAAACTCTTTAACACACCCTTTTTCTCTAGGTTATACATTCTTTTAGAACCTGAAGCATGTGACCAGTCAAACCACCGAAGCAGCAACTATGACCTACATACTTATACTACAGGGCCTACTCATCAAACATATTCAAGCAAAATAACATGCCCACGCTCTTCTCTCCTCTCTTCTCACTACTTCTTCTTCCTCTTTTATTTTCTTTTTTTTATTTAATCTTATTTTCCCCTTTCTTCCGTTCTGCCCCTTCCAAATACTTTCCCCTTTTCTCCTTCTAGGAATCCAACTATCCCTTCACACCTCAATTCCATCCAGATTTTTCAATTTATTAAAACTCTTCATCCTCAGTTCTTAATCTATTAGGCATCAAGACTGACCTCCTACCCCCAACGAACCAGTACCCAGCACCCAAGCGAAAAGACATCCACTCAAACCCACACCTCGTCCCCAGCAGGAAAAGATAACCAACACCCCTGCTGACTCATGCTGTGTGGCCCTCCCTACCAACACTTTCTAACGTAGACTTAGCCCTAAAAGGACTCCCAATGCAAGAACTCTACACAAGACCCCCCCTGCCTCAAATCTTTTACCAATCTCAAGAAGGGCAGGGTGTGCAATGAAAAGGCACCTGGGAACCCACACCCCACAAGAAAATCTCAAAAGACAATGGGAAACCTATACTTCCATCATAAGTATAAGACCTGTATAACACTACCTCTTTATTTTTATTTCGTTTTACTTAAAATCACTTTTACTATATATATGTGAGTAAGTATATTTTTTAATTTTACTTCCATTTTTTATGTTTTTTGGGTGTGTGACTTGTTTCTTTGTTCTTCTCTTTTCACCCCCAAATGCACCGGCAATATAATGAAGCATCATTTCTTCCTGCAAAGGCATACTAAAAAAGGGGAAAATCTCAAGTATATAAACAAGCTCTTATCTACTAGGGATAAGAACTCATACATATTTACAATACAGGGGAATCTCCCACCTTGAAAATATGTCATGTGGACCCATCTCAGACTCCAGAAGATTAGACACTGACCATCCAGACTTGAACACTGAACCCCAGTCGTAGAAATGACACAGTTCTTCACAACAGCTACAGGAACCAAATCCCATCTGGGACATCCTGAATACTGCTTCGAACACCAACATGTGCCAGTTCTAATATGATATCCTGGCAACGAGGAAATTGGGAACAAATGGACATAAGAACAGGTTACCCTAACTCACCAACCAATGATAAAACAAAATCAGAAGACTTATCACACTGTGGGCTGTGCAAAATCCAAGAACATGATCTACAGATGACTGGCTGATAGAACCATGATCGGCCAGTATGTATTCTGGGACCAACAAGAAAGACCTAGTCTTTGTTCTACGACCTTCACAACAACCATGACCTCTAATTCCAGAGACCTGACTGAGGCAATTGCAACTGAATGGGTCTTCTGGAAACATAACAAAAGACGATATCCCAGTCTCCACCCAAGGTTCAGTGCAAGGGCCAAGACCACCAACCACAGAAGACAGATTAAAATGACACCAAGGAAACAGAACTTCTGAAATCACAAAGAAAGACTACATCATAAGTTCCACTCCTTGACCTGTGCACAGACTGAGACCTCTAGATATAGAGGTCTGTTTGTATCATCCAGATCGGAGCAGAAGTTTTTCATACACCACAAAAGCACCAAGGGGAGAGTAAATGAACTTGAAAGGAGTCTATAGATAATCCCATGACAATATATTCCAAGGGTGGAGAAACCCTGTATCTCTTAGGCCAAGGGGATTCCCATTTCAAATGACCCCAATATTTACTGTACCTATACAGGAGGGGGAAAAAAGAGACAAAAAGCATAAAATAACCTTTTTTTCTCTTTCTTTTATCAAGTTTTTGTCGATTTCTTTGTTTTGGGGTGGATATTTTAGTAGATGTTCAGTTTTTATTTATATATTTACTTTTTCATTCTTTTCTCTTATTTTTTATGCTTTGCCATGTTTTTTTATCTTATGACCATGGCAATTATGTGGTGCATATCTTTATTGCAGCAGTGCTCACTGGATATCTTATTTGATACCTCTTTTTGAACTGGTATGGTGTTTCACCTTCTTTTTTCCCCTTTGTCTCTCAAACCAAGTAGGAGAGCCTCTAGAATGACTCTGTTCATAGTCGGCGTAGTTGATTTTTACCCCATTTTATTACTTTTCTCTTCCTCAAACAAAACCACATAACTTGACCTATCTAGTCCCACCTCCCAATTAGAGGGGGCAGTAATGGAGGTACCAAGACCAAACAGCTATAAGACCACTAAATAATAATCTAGACACAGAGGGGACCATGCATTCTAGCAACCCCTGGGGGGGGAGAGTGGAGGATATGGGAGGCAGGATGGGAGCAGATTTGGGAGGAGGACAATTTGATGGTGGAAATTCCCCTGATTCAATGTAAATATGTACCTGAAATATTACTGTGAACGATATGTAAGTCACTATGATTAAAATAAAAATTATATCATTAAAAAATACCTTGAAATTCACTTTGTCATTGTGAGTATATATATGTATATATATATATATATATATATATATATATATATATATATATATATATATATAATCCTTCACTATATTCCTAAATCCTAGAGAAGATATTCACAAGATACAAACTTTATTTTTTCTTCTTTCTTCATAATATAGTATGACCAGTAGCATAGTAGCCAGATTCACTAAAAAGGAGTAACAAACTCTGAGGTTACCCCACAAACTAAGGACAGTTTTGTGCTAAATATAATAAAATAACAACTGAATAACAGAGCTAAATGATTGGATTTCTGCTTGGGGACCAATTTGTTCATGTAATTTAAAATGAAACTGACATTTTAAATGAATTTATTAGTCTCACTGGTTCCAAGACCAGACAGTAGTCCAGCTCACTCATATACATGGATGCCTTTGAGATTATATAACTTCATTCAGAGGTACATATTAATATCACTTCCCCTTTTTAAATGGTGAACTTTCCAAGGCCAATTCCTTGATCTGATGTCATGTTGTATGTTGGAACTGAAACTTCCACTTAAACCACCTGGGAATTAAGTGTGCCTGACCAGTAAAATATGATTCTAAAAATTGTGAATCATGGTCTTCAATAAAAAAAAAAACACTAGTCTTCCAAAGGTCTACACAAGTTGTGTCAGGGTATTCAGTGCTAGAGCCAAATATTTAAAGTAGAAGCAAAATCTCAGGAGGCCAAGAAAATTAAATGAACCAGATTGTATAGATGAGAATAAAGTAGGAATGATTAAGAGAAAATACTACAGTTAGAAGTTTTCTATACACAAAATATTTTACTCATTTCAAAATATGTAACTAATGACATCTTATGATTAGTAGAAATCAGAATGTTGGCATAATGTGCTATCCTAGACTACATAAGAATCAACTTAGTTACTTTTGCTTGGTGGTCAAGAGATAAGTCAGCAAACTAGTTGAGGTCTATTTGAAAACATTCCTTCTATATTAACTCATAAACTCAAGAGAATACCAGCATGAAAGTTTTCAGAACAGTGTTATTAAATTAGAATTTCAGAACCAACAGAGAACAATCTCAAGAAATGCTGTACTACAGACTTTTTTGGCACAGATGATTATTTTGTTGTAAAAACATTCATCAGTGACTCAAAATATTTGCCTGAAGATTTGCAATATGAGGGTCTGGAGCGATAGTACAACAAGTAAGGTACTTTTCTTGCACATGGCCAGCCTGGATTTGATCTCTGTCATCACATATGGTCCCCCAGGCACCACAAAGAGTAATTTCTGAATACAGAGACAAGCGTTACCATAAGCATTATTGTGCCCCCAAATATAAAGAGTTTCTATCTGAATATGGAACTATTTTATTAATACTTTAAGAGCCAGTGAGAATTGTAGGTAGGGCATTTATCTTGCACTTGGTAGACCCACGTTCAACCCTCATCATCCTGTATGGTCCACAAACCTGCCAGGAGTTGTTTCTGAATTCAGAGTCAGGAGTAGCTCCTGAGTCTCTCCAGGTGTGGTCCAAAAACAATACTAATAATACTAATACTAATATGGAACATGAGAGATAGCACAGTAGTAGAGCATTTGCCTTGCATGCTGCTGATATGGAATGTGCCTGCATTTAATCCCCAGCATCCCATATGGTCCCCTGAGCCTGCCAGGAGTGATTTTTGAACGCAGAACCAGGAGTAACCCCTGAGCACCATCAGATGTGGCCCCAAATCCAAATAATAATAATAATAATAATAATAATAATAATAATAATAATAATGATAATAATAATAATAAAATTGTAGCACCTATTGTTTCTGTGTATACTAGATATATGATAGATAAAAATGCTGAATATGAAAGAACTTTTTTAATAACTGAAAAGAAATTTTCTGGGAGATTAAAGATGAGTATTACATTGTTTAATGGCAAATTATATTTGCTGGCAATACATATAATAGTGAATGTTCTTCCAATTAATGATGTTATCAATAAAAAGACACACAAGAACTTTAGATTATTAGTTAAAAACCAACTCTTAATTCGGGACATTCAGGAATTCTTTATTTCCTTTCTTTATCAAAATCTTACAGCTCTCAAGAAGGGTCTTTTTTTCTTCAGGTTACCCCAATGTGAAAGCATGAGATCTCTCAGATACTGAATGGATTAAGGAGAATACAGATAAAAATAGACCCTTTCAATAGAGTTGTGACATCCAAGTCAACAATCACAATGAAGAATTTTCTGAACTACTTCAATTTTGTACAAATTGGATTCCTAGGAAAGCCTCATCTTTTCAATTCTAGTGAAAAATTTCCGAAAGCACATTCTGTACCACAATAGGAAGCCAAGTTGAGAAATTCTCCTCGAGTTTAGCAGCACAATAATTTTCTTGTTCAAATTCAGCAACATTACATGGCAAATGATGTCATTATCATTAAGTTATATTGTGTTATAAAATATTTAAACACAATTGCTATTTTATAGTTGAAAGCCAAATGTATTTATACCAACAGTTTAAAGTTCCCATTCATAGAGATATTATGCTAGGAATATAAAATCATTTATTTTTTTTATTTTAGGGTCTAAAAGATTTCAATAGAAATAATAAATTTTCAAGTCCAGGGGCCGGGCGGTGGCGCTGGAGGTAAGGTGCCTGCCTTACCTGCGCTAGCCTTGGATGGACCGTGGTTCGATCCCCCGGCGTCCCATATGGTCCCCCAAGCCAGGAGCGACTTCTGAGCGTATAGCCAGGAGTAACCCCTGAGCGTTACCGGGTGTGGCCCAAAAACCAAAAAAAAAAAAATTTTTTTTCAAGTCCAATTTTTTTTTTAATGTATCTTTATTTAAACACCTTGATTACAAATATGGTTGTAGTTGGGTTTCAGCCATGTAAAGAACATCCCTCTTCACCAGTGCAACATTCCCATCACCAACAAATAGTATGTTCTACATAACTCCAATTTTTAAAGTCCCTGAAAGTCCTTGTTCTGCACAACTATCTCTAACAATTTAATTATTATAATTATTTGTATTACCTAATCATAGCAATGTTCTAACATTCAAAAACATACCTTAAGTTAGACAGAAAATATTACAAATATTCCTTAGATGACCAATCAGAAAGATAATATTAAAGTGATTTTTACTTTACCACAATGCAGTACAAATTCAGTTTGAGTTATTAGCAATTTTGGCGATGTACTTACAGAGTTGTTATTCAAAGCAATAGTTTTCTTAATTTTCAGTATATTTAAGACAGAGTATATTAGATATTATTAATATTACCATTTTACAAGAAAATCAACAGTTAAATAGAACCAGTAAAATAAGTTCTGGATGCCAGAGAGAAAAATACAGGGGTGTCAGAGAGACAGTATATGCTTATCTTGCAAGTGGAAGGTTCCAGTTCTAACCCTAGCAATGCATATGGTCCCTAGACCACCACTCTTGGTGGTGACCAAGAGTGACTCCCAAGTGCAGAGTCAGAGTGGCCCCTTGAGCACCATAGGTGGGGCCTACCCACGAAGCTACAAAAAGTAGTTTTATCTTTGAAATTCCTGCATAGTAATTGGAAAGACTAGAATAAATGTATTCATTATTTATAAAACTAATTGAATAATTTAATTCAAATAATAATCTGAACTAATGAATCCAAATATCTCCTGAAAAATAAATCAAGAAGTAATAGAAATGCCAAGAGGGGAGCAAACACTATGATCAGAGTGCACTGATACACAGATTTTGACCCCCAGCACCAAATAACGCCCAAAGAACCACCAATTTGACTCCAAGATATTTTATTTTTTGAAGCTCAATTGTTAATGAGATTTTTTAAAATATATTTTTCTTCTATTAAATTATTTGTGTATAGATTTACAAGATTCCATAGATTTACAAGGCACTGATGGAACTTTGCAAGAAGAAAAGAGTTAACCCCATCAAAAAATGAGGAGAAGAAATGAACATTTTTCTTAAGGAAGAAATACACATGGCTAAAAGGCCTGTGAAAAAATGCTCCACATTACTAATCATCAGGGAGATACAAATCAAAACAATGATAAGGTACCATTTCACACTGCAGAAACTGGTGCACATCACAAAAAACAAAAAGATCAGTGCTGGATGGAAGGTGGGGAGAAATTCAATGCTGGTGGGAATGGCTTCTAGTCCAACCTTTTTAGAAAACAATATGCATATTCCTCATAAAAACTGGAAACTGAGCTACCAAATGACCAAGCAATACCACTCCTAGGATATACCCTAAGAACACAAAAGTACAAAACAAAAATCCCTTTCTCACATCTATATTCATTGCAGCACTATTATACAATAGCCTGACTCTGGAAACAACCAAGATGCCCTTCAACATATGATTGGCTAAAGAAACTGTGGTACATATACACAATGGAATACTATGCAGCTGTCAGGAGAAATGAAGTCATAAAATTTTCCTACACATGGATAGAAATGAAAACTATTATGCTGAATGTTATGAGTCAGAATAAGAGAAATAGACACAGAAATCTCACTCATCTGTGGGACTTAACTAAAATAAAAGATAGAATGGGAATAATATCCAGAGACAATAGATATGTGATTTAAAAAAAAACAGTCCATGATATGAAGCTTACCACATAGATAGGTGACGGCAGTTAGAGAAATAACAACACCAACAATTATCATGATAATGGCAGTGAGCTAGAGCAATAGAATGTCTGTTCCATTAGGGTTTTAATTTCCTCAATAATGACGGTGGTGTTTAGATATGCTACATCTTCTTTATTCAACCAGGGAAGATTATATGAGTTCAAGAATTTATCCATTTCATCCTGGTTCTCATATTTAGTGGCATAGAGTTTCTCAAAGTATTCTCTGAATACCCTTTGAATCTCTGCAGTATCTGTAGTGATCTCCCCCTTTTCATTTCTAATATGCGTTATCAAGTTTCTCTCTCTTTCTTTTGCTTTGTGAGTTTTGCCAATGGTCTATCAATCATGTTTATTTTTTCAAAGAACCAACTTGTGATTTCGTTGATCTTTCGGATTGTTTTTAGGGTTTCCATTTCATTGATTTCTGCTCTCAGCTTTGTTATTTCCTTCTGTCTCCCTATTTTTAGTTTCTTTTGTTGATCCTTTTCTGATAGTTTGTGTATTCATTGTCATTTGTTTCCAGGAAATTTTTTATTTCTTCTTTGATTTCATCTCAGACCCGCTGGTTGTTCAGTAGTAGACTGTTTAATTTCCAGGTGTTAAATTTTTTCTTCTGTGTCCCTTCGTAGTTCACATCTAACTTCAGAGACTTGTGGTCAGCAAAGGTAGCCTGCAAAATTTCTATTTTCTTGATTTTATGGAGGTATGTTTTATGTGCCAGCATGTGGTCTATCCTAGAGAATGACTCATGTATGTTGGAAAAGAATGTGTATCCAGGTTTCTGATGGATTCACGAATGAATTCTTTCAAGCCTTTCAAGAGGATTTATTCCCAATCCTGGCCAGGCTCTTTTATGAAATCTAAAAAAAAGGAACACTTTCAAGTAGCTAAACTAAAAGCCTTCCCTCTAAATTCTGGTACAAGACAAAGCTGTCCTCTCTCACCACTCCTATTCAACATAGTACTAGAAGTACTTGCTATAGCGATTAGGCAAGATGTCCTTCAACAGATGAGTGGCTAAAGAAACTGTGGTACATATACACAATGGAATATTATGTAGAAAATATGAAGTCATGAAATTTTCCTATACATGGATGTATATGGAATCTATTATGCTGAGTGGAGTAAGTCAGAGAAAGAGAGAAAGACACAGAATGGTTTCACTCATCTCTGGGTTTTAAGAAAAATGAAAGGCATTTTTAACAGTATCTCAGAGACAAAAGAGATGAGGGCTGGATGAAATGAAGCTCATCACATAGAGTGATGAGTGCAGTTGGAGAAATGACTACACTGAAAACTATCATAACAATGTGAATGAATGAGGGAAATAGAAAGCTTGTCTCGTGTACAGTTGTGCGGGGTGGGGAGGCGGGAGATCTGGAAACTTGGTGGTGGGAATGTTGCACTGGTGAAGGGGGGGTGTTCTTTACATGACTGTAATCATACAACTATAATCATATTTGTAATCACTGTGTTTAAATAAAGATAATTATACAAAAGAAAAAAGAATGTCTTTCAAAGAAAGGTAGAAAATGGGGGAGGAGGGAAATGGGGGTCATTGGTAGTGAGAATAAAGGAGGGTGTATTTTTTATGACTGAAATCCAACTACAAACATGTCTGTAATCATAGTGCTTAAATCAATATATTAATAATAAAACAGAACAAGAATAACCAGTGCTGACATGGATGCAGGAAAAAAGGGATTCTCATTCTCATGATTATGGTAATGCAGACTGGATCAGTCCTTTTGAAAGACAATATGGTCATTCATTAAAACCTAGAAATTGAGCTCCCATATGATCTAACAACACCACTTCGGGGAATATACCCAGGCACACAAAAACACAATAGAAAAATGTCATCTGCTGTCCTATGTTCATTGCACTATTTACAATAGCCAAAATCTGGAAACAACACAGGTGCCCAACAACAGAGTGGCTAAAGAAATCGTAGTATATCTACACAGTGGAATACCATGTAGCTATTAGGAAAAATGAAGTCATGAAAATTACTTATACATGCATGGATATGGAGATTATTATGCCAAGTGAAATGAGTCAGAGGGAAAGGATAAAGATAGAATAATCTCACTCATTGTGGTATATAAGTAAAACGAGAGACAGTATGGTATTAATATCCATAGACAACATATATGAGGGTCAGGAGGTCTAGCTTAGTGTAGGAAGTTTGCCATAAAGAATGGTGAGTGTAATTGGGGTAGAGAAGGGTCTACTATGATAATGATAGTTGAAACTGATAACTGGACAAGAACTTGGTTCTGATTGGGGAGAAAGTTACAAGCCAGGCACCTCATCATTAACAATAGAGCAAAACACCATGTCAAAAGGAAAATAGAGAAAGGGGGAAGCAAATTACTTGCTCCAAAGACAGTTTGGAATGGGATATGATGGGGTGGGAGGAAAATGTGAGACATCAGTGGTGGGAAGGATGCACTGGTGAAGAGGGGTATATATTCTATGACTGAAACTCAAACAATGAACAATTTTGTAAGCACAGTGCTTAAATAAAGCAATTAATAATAATAAGAAGAAGAAGAAAGGCTATACTAACAGCCAAAACCATACCTCACATATGCAGTTGCCATGCCTGCATTTAACCAGCTTCACAGACTCATTCTATTTTCAAAAGAGATGTAAATCAAGTCATGAATAATCAAAGGTACACCAGTCACAGAGCTAAAAACTGTCCATCTCAGAGGGAGGGAGAGGCAGGCCAATTTTCTACCCTGCCAAAGACAATTCAACTAAACCCACAACCCACAATTTTCTGCCTTGACAATGGCCCAGATTCCCACATAACCATTGATCTCTACAAAGAGGCCAAACTGACCAAAACTATGGGTATGCCAGTATTTGGGTTGACATCACCAAACATTTTTTTGAATAAGTGTAGGCGCCTCCTATACCAACCTTCTCATATTTTCAGAAGGCCTGACAGCTAAAACCATGTCCCACAAAAGCCAAAATATCAGCCACAGACCTTTTAATTCCTAGACAACTCTAAAGTTTTTATTTCTATCATCATAGTAGGAACACCCCAATTTAAACATCAATATGGATTCAAAGACACCTAAACAAAAGAAATAATTTAAAGATCAAACTAGCAACAAAAGCTTCTGACAATGACTTAATGTACCATTGTGAGATACAATAATTTTTACAAATTTTTGTTTTGCTATACTTTAGACATATCATTTTATTACCACTTACCTGTAAAGAAGTAATATAACATATATTTAATGCCTGTCAAGGGGTAGTCTTGGGAATGGGTGGAAATTTGGAGACAAAATTGGAGGAAATTTGAAATTGGTGGTGATATTGGTATTGGATCATGTGTTGCATAAACAAATGTTTATGAGAAACTGTCTTTAATGAAGAATTTTAGAAAGATATACTAGGAGTACATCTTCTAAGGAATCATATTTTTTAAATATTCTTTATATTTTGTTGCTCACTAGACTTTTTCAAATATATAAGCCAAATCACAAAAGCCAAGATATTTTTCCAAAGTGTTCTAAAATAACAATTCTGATTTTCTAAATATTTCATATAATTTGCAATTATTTTATAAACTACCTATGATTTGAAATGGGCTTATTATATACACAAGGAAAACATATTTTCAGTGGAGATCTATGTTCTATTTTTTAGGTTCATGTATTTCTAAGGGCAGGGCAGAATGAAGATCCATCCTCATAGGATATAAACTCATAATTTAATATGAATAAATTCTCAGGGGTAAATTAAGGACAGAGGGAAAGTATTGTAAGTATATTGTGAGGGGAGGGCTCAAAATATTTGTACAATGCCATAAATTTTGACACTATTGTGTTCAACTACAACTGTTACAATAAAAAATAATTTTCAATCTTTTAAAAGATAAATTAGTCCTGGGATTGTAGCATACAATATGATCAAGTTGACAACATTGCATTATATATATGTCTAGCTGTAAAGAATGTGTATCTTAGAAATTCTTAACATACAATTAAATATTTGAGTGAATATATCTATTAATTGTATTTATTGTAATTACAATTGTTTTACACCTTAAATTTTACATTGTTTCATAGCAATCATATTTCAATAAGGTTGGAGAATTACCACAAAGAGTGGTGAGTTCAGTTAGAGAAATAGCTACACCTACAACTATTATGACAAGGGTAGTGAGTGAGAGAAATAGAATGCCTGTTTGAATACAGGCAGGGAGGGGGTGCGGGAGGAGAGAGATCAGATGGGGGCCATTGGTGATAGGACGGTTGCACTGGTAAAAGGGGGTGTCCTTTTTTATAACTGAAACCCAATTACAAACATTGTTTATAATAATGGTGCTTAAATAAAGATATTTTTTTAAAATAGAAACAATAAATAAATATGTTGGAGAAATAAAAGAAAAGTCATTTTATAGACAATATATGGTATTTTTGACTTGACCTCAAAATATTTTATAAAGAAATATGTCTTACATAAATTAATCAGTGTGATAGAATTCATCTTGTAGTTTAATGAATGTTTAAGAAAAAAAGGGCTTAATGCTGCATATATTTTTATATTCATTAGCAATAGTAACTGTGGATGTTTTAACAACTTGCATTAAAATGATTTAAATTTTTCAGTGTTGACTGAAATAATCACTATTGTGGGACAAATTCAGAGTTCAGTAATACATATTACTGTATATATATTAATATATATCAGAGACAAACCCGAATTTCCATAGGACCAACATCAGATTTCTGTGAATTTTGGCTCAGTTTTGACTCATGTGTGTACCGGTAAATTACCAGTGCAGAAAGAATTCACAATCATTGTGTTGAT
Source organism: Suncus etruscus (assembly GCF_024139225.1). NCBI lineage: Eukaryota > Metazoa > Chordata > Mammalia > Eulipotyphla > Soricidae > Suncus > Suncus etruscus. The sequence continues at coordinate 48,541,358 of NC_064860.1, read as the reverse complement.
AAGGCTAAAAATGTCTATCATTTTTAGTTAACAAAAAGAAGTTGATTTCTAACAGACTTAGCTGCTAAAGAGATATAGTGCTTATAACTTCAAAGCAATCCCTTAATCTTCCATAATAAATCTAGCCAAGAGCTATCTGTGTTTGCATAGATGTAAGGACCAACTGTAATTTGAATTTTATCCTAAAAGTATCTTCCCTATGGCATGAGAGCTCAATCAGGTCCTTATCTTATGCCTCTTTCCTAGCAGCTTAAAGATTTGACAGACAGGAGCCCAGACTATGGACTCCTCCAGATCTTCCTTCTTTTTTTTTTCTTTTTTTTCCTTTTTTTATTTATTTAAACATCTTGATTTCAAATATGATTGTGATTAGGTTTCTGTCATGTAAAGAACACCCCCCTTCACCACCACTACCACCAATGTCCCAAGAAGCTCACCACAAAGAGTGGTGAGTGCAGTTATAGAAATAACTACACTGACAACTACCATAATCATGTGAATGAATGAGAGAACTGGAAAGCTTGTCTAGAGTACACGTGGGGGTGAGGTGGGATGGGGGATGGACAGATCTTCCTTCTTATCACTCTGCTTTCTTCACAAGACAAAAAACACTGTTACCTTCTATATAGTCTACCGCCAGAGCAAGTTAGACATTTTATAACAGAGCAAAGGGTAACATTTTCCTTTATTTTTCTCTGGGTTCACACTAATGTGCTTTTGTTACCTTACATTAATTATCTTACTTCTTTTATTTGTTGTTTATTTTACTTTTTTTTTTTAAATAAAACCTTTATTTAAGCACCATGATCACAAGAGTGATTGTAGTTGGGTTTCAGTCATAAATAGAACACCCCCTTCACCAGTGCAACATTCCCACAACTATATGCCCTTGAAAAATTAGAAAATTTGAGAAATACAACACATAGACTTAATGAAATCATAGACAACTTGAAAGACCTCTTTCTTTCTAATTTATAGTTAACAGTTAAAATTAGTTATTACCTGCCCATGTATGGTAGTAGTGCATTTGCCAATAATGCACAGCAAATATATACTGACTACACAATAAAGACCAAGAAGGTTAAAGGGAATTGTTTCCATTATCAATTCTTAATGGCAATCCCATTAGAAGACTAACCACTGTATCATCTTTTTTAAAATTATAAACCAAAAATCAGGAGAATTAAATATTTTACCAAGGTTATCATCAGCTAAGTTTATAAACAGAGATTCAATTTCATATTTTATGACTTTACAATTTTTCTGAACTATTCAGTCATCTTCTACCAGGCTTGATACTTCTTGAAAACTATTACCTTTAGTCTATATTATGTGAACACTATATATTTATTCACTGTACATTATTGGCAAGTGCACGACTGCCATGAATAGGCAGGAAGGAACTAATTTTAACTATTGACTATTCTAGATACTTTTAAATATTTACCAAAAGTGGAATATCTAAAATTTATTAAATATATTTTGTTTTGTTTTGATTGAGTTTGGTTTGGGGTCACATCCATTGGTACGCATGGCTTGTTCCTAGCTTAGGATGGAACTAGGTTGGCCCTGCACAAGGTGATTGCACTGCTCACTGTACTATCACTCCAGCCCCCTAAGTGATTTATTATTGTTAATTTTATTTATATGAGTAATTTATAATATATTGGAATGGTAGGTTCTGAGATATATAGGTTAATTATTGACTTTTAAAATATACTCCATGTGGATCAAAAATTATTATGTTGTTATGTTGTCACTTGCAGTGACACAAGTGGTAAGGCATTTTGCCTTACGCAAGGCTAACCTTGGATGGACTGCAGTTCAATCCCCCGGAGTCCCATATGGTCCCCTAAGTCAGGAGTGATTTCTAAGGGTATAGTCAGGACTAACACCTGAGCATCACCAGATGTGGCCCAAAAGCAAAGAAAAAATTGTTATGTTAAATTATAACAGTAATTTAAATGTTAGTATACTTACTGGTAGTACAAAACTAATTTTCTATCTATTTATAATGATTACTTTCTATAAACTAATAATTTTGGCTAACATATGTCCAAACCCATTTCTTAATAATCTATTATTATCTCTTATGACATTTCTAATTATCCATGAATGCCAATAAGTTTAGATTTTTAATTAAATAAAAACTTTATTTGAGGTCTAGCATCTCCATAGTTACTATATAATATTTTAAAAACCTAGTACCAAAGAGATAGAACAGAGATTAAGGTGCTTGCCTTGCATTCAGTCATCTAAGATCACAGAGTCAGGAATATCTCTTGAGCACCAGTGGGTATATACCCCCTCCACAGCAAAAAAAAAAAAAGAAAGAAAGAAAGAAAGAAGAAAGAAAGAAAGAAAGAAAGAAAGAAAGAAAGAAAGAAAGAAAGAAAGAAAGAAAGAAAGAAAGAAAGAAAGAAAGAAAGAAAGAAAGAAAGAAAGAAAGAAAGAAAGAAAGAAAGAAAGAAAGAAAGAAAGAAAGAAAGAAAGAAAGAAAGAAAGAAAGAAAGAAAGAAAGAAAGAAAGAAAGAAAGAAAGAAAGAAAGAAAGAAAGAAAAAAAGAAAACAGAAAAAAGAAAAGAAAAGAAATATAAATTTTTCAGAAAACCTTCTAACTTCAAGCATAGAAATTGTCTGTGTATTTGTACCAAAAAGTACCATCACAGTTTCTCCGGAATTACTATTTCCCAGTAGTTCCCAGTAGAAAATTACTATTTTCCCAGAAAATTAAATTTGCCCCACTTCAGTGCTCACATTAGTGATATGCACAGAGAGAATTTCAAAGGGATCAGATGTGCTGCAAGACAACTTTCATACCAACCTCAGCTACAGTTTTGAGAAACAGGACCCTTAGATGCAAAGGTGTATTATCTCACTTCTCAATGAATATATGCTCTTGAGTAGCTAAAAGGTTAGATTTCAAAACACTACTTCCTAGATCTTTGAAAGATGGAGTGTGTCAAATCATGTGTCAAATGAAATTCTCACATCATAAAGAGATTTCTACTTTCTTGAAGCAATATTTAGACAACAAGAGCAAAGTGTAAGAAGAAAAAATATTACATTCATTTTACCATATGGCCTGTCATGTTTCTTGTATTATCCATTTCTTATTGCCAACATTACATCCCAGACTCAGTCAAGGGATCAACTCTGAGAGGTGCGAAGGTCCTTATAAAAAGGTGAGCTTTTTATACAACATATTTACACCTTCTCTGTGACCAATACAGATGACTGCATTAGCAAAGCTGAGATTCTCCAGGTTTGCCATTCTACACAGTAGGTGGCCCAAGAAAAACAAAAGTTCTACATAATGAAGGATGATGTTATAAAAATTACCTAATCAGACTTTTCCTTAGAAGACATCAAATAGAAATATATGAAGAAATTTATACTTCAAGTATTTAGAATAGATAATGACTCCCCTGCTGACTAAACCCTAAAATTTGATTTTACATTTCAAATATAAATACAACAGAAATGTAGTAAGTATATGGGGAATTTTTTTCAATTTCAAATCTTGTATTATTAATTTATTAGGCAAAAATTATTTTAAAAAGTGTAAAAGTTGTAAGAATACAACAATACCTCACAATGCCTACCATCCTTCTCCCAAAATCTATTGGATCTTCTCCCTCTTCCCCTAAACCCTTTAGGCAACCTCAATAATGTCATCAATGTGTAAGGGTTAGTTTTCACTGGACATTTTCTCATCTCTTTATATATACCATGCTAATAAGAACATCTGGCATTTGTCTTTCTCTATATGACTAATTTTATTTAAAATAGCACTCTCCAGTTCTATTTTTCAATTTTTGATTAAGCTTAAAATTATGTGTCACACATTAAATGTGATTTCTATTTTTCTTTGTATATGGAATAGTTACTAAATGAATCTTGGCCAGTTATAAAACAGCCCACATTCTAGATACATCTCATTGTTTTATTTTTAAGCCATTTAATTTGCTCCTCTATTTCTGGTAACCAGAAAGTTAGATTTATAAATGTTGTTAAATGAATGTTAAAAACATTTTGAAATAGTATTTCACTAATTATATGGTATATTTCATATTTAATTACAACAGAAGACCCATCTCTATACATCTCAAGATACTGAGATATATAATAAGACATATCAATGAGTGATAAGAGGAAAGGAAGGAAGGGAGGGAAGGGAGGGAGCGAAGGAAGAAAGAAGGAAGGAAGGAAGGAAGGAAGGAAGGAAGGAAGGAAGGAAGGAAGGAAGGAAGGAAGGAAGGAAGGAAGGTAGGAAGGAAGGAAGGAAGACATCAACTCATTGAGTGATATCTGTAGACACTGATTAATGTCTTCCTATAATAAAACATCACTGCAAAAAAACCAACTCAATACTTCTCAAAACATTGTGATGATGTCTTCCCACAGTTGGACACTTTCAGTAAGTGAAGAGAAGTAGGAAGAAAGGAAGAAAGACATCATCTCATTGAGTGATATCTTCCTGTACACATTGAGTAATGTCTTCCTGTAACAAGACATTACTATAAAAGACTCATCTCGGGCCAGCGAGTTGGCGCTAGTGGTAAGGTGTCTGCCTTGCAAGCGCTAGCCAAGGATCAGGACCGCGGTTTGATCCCCCGGCATCTCATATGGTCCCCCCAAGCCAGGGGCAATTTTTGAGCGCTTAGCCAGGAGTAACTCCTGAGCTGATGCTGTTTTTCGGGTGTGGCCGAAAAAAAAAAAGACTCATCTCACTACACCTTAAAGCATTATCAATGATGAATTTTATCTCCATTATATATAAGCTACCACTGAGACAAGTGGTACCATTAAAGATACTGTTTTTATATTATGCGGTAACAGTTTTAATACTCATATCGCTGTGTTTATACCCAATTACTTGGCAGTCATAATGACATAAAACCAATTATATCACTGATATCTTATTTCTACCTATAATTTTAATGAATATCTTATTATAAACACTTCTTTAGAAAACAAAATTTTTCTTTCTCATTTCTCTTTCACTATGTCTAAGTGATGACAGATGTTCTTAAAATTCAATGCATTACAGTCAAAATCTCTCAGAATTGTATCCTGGCATTTTCAGTTTTCCCTATTAGCCATTATTTGTCTTTCTATATAATGACTTACTTTGACAAGATGCCATCAATCTTCAATTTGTTTTATTTTTATAACACAAGAAAATAAATGAATTCACTTTGCATCTGTTTCAAATTTAAACTCTTTTATTTCTCAATGGCTATTTTTCATTTAGTTTTTTTTAATTTTTATTTTGACCAAAGTGGATTACAAATCTTTTACAGTAATTTTTTTAGGTACATAGCGACATTGAATCAGGGGCATTTCCACCTTCAATGTTGTCCTCCCTCCACCCCTGTTCCAAGCATGCATCCCATATCTCCCTCTTTTAACCCCCAGGTTGCTAGTATAAGTGGTTCCCTCTGTGCCTATCATGTTGTAGATTGGGTATCAATTCCATTTACCTTTAAAAGTATGTTACCAATTCTGTGATACTATTTCAAATTTTACATTAACTTGTAATGTTAATTTATCACTATTAAATGTTTGCATGTTACAATGCTGCATTGCAATGTTGCATTGGTAACATGTTTGCAGCAACAACCAGTTCTGAAAAGTTCTACTCATCTAATCCTTGCGGATATTTCATTCATTCTACAACTAAGAAAATAGAAGCTTATGCTAAATAAGGAACATACAGGAGATAAAAAAAATTCTATCTAAATTTAAAATTCATGTTCCATTTTTATTTGAGTGTGGTGTTTCTTGATAATAGGCACTTTCAAAGAGAAACTTTTCTTAGTAACCTGGTCTAAAATGTTTATAAATATTTATCATGTTTAATATCTATAGTAGACAAAATGAGCATTTAATATCAAATTCTTAAATTCATAGTAAATCACTTGTTTAAAGAGATAAAGAGGGCAGACATTTTGAGGCTTACCCCAGCTTGCTTCAACCTGGGAACTTTGTTCTTCTCTGGCATCCATTCCCTGAGGACTTGCCTTGGGTAGGTAAAATCATTGCAGTCAGGAGTTGCGGATAAAGCTGACTCTGCTGGGCCCCTTAAGATTGACAGACATTTTGAGGCTTCCCCTTGCTTGCTTCAACCTGGTAACTTTGATCTTCTCTGGCATTCATTCCCTGAGGGTTGCTTTGGCTGAGGTGAGTCATTCAGGGCTGGAGTTGCGAATAAAGCTGACACTGCTGAGCCCTTTAAGCTCGGCAGACATTTTGAGGCTTCCCCAGGCTTGCGTCATAAAAATTGGAAACTGAGCTACCATATGACCCAGAAATACCACTCCTAGGATATACCCTAGGAACACAAAAGTACAATACAAAAATCCCTTTCTCACATCTATATTCTTCGTAGCACTATTTATAATAGCCAGACTCTGAAAACAACCAAGATACCCTTCAACAGATGAATGGCTAAAGAAACTGTGGTACATATACACAATAAAATACTATGCAGTTGTCAGGAGAAATGAAGTCATTTAAGCCTTAAGCCTTAAGCCCACCTCTTAAGGGGTCGAAGCAGAGGAGCGGCTTTGCTCCGCTTCATGGCTGTGCACTCCCCCAGCCAATGAATACCACCAGAACATGTAGAAAAACCCACAACACAAGCAGGACAATGGGGAAACTACGCAGACCAACATCAGGCATAGAGCATGAAGATGGCAACTCTAATGACCCAACAGCGAACAACCACCACTTCATTTTCTAGGTTAATTATTTATATATTAGTATATTTTAATGTAGTCATTCCAATGGAATAGGGGCCTCAGGGGTACCTTTAGGGCTGAGAAAATACCTAGGCCCCTGTGTGGGGGCTGGGCCTCTGGATGCCATGACCATGATGTCCCCTTCCCCATTGGTTAAACTTTTGTGAGGTCAGCGGCAGTTGATGATGTCACTGAGCCTATATATAGAGGGCCTTAGTGTTCTGGGCTCAGTTGCCTAGGCAAATGTACTAGTTTCCCACGTTTCCCTATAGTTATGTAATCAAGAAAAGCTTTTACTCTGACTTTTCCCAAAATCCCATATCTTTGCCCTGCCTGCTTGTATGGCCATCCTAACCTTATGGGCCACCTCATTTGCATCATATTTTTTGTTACTTTGGCTACCAGGTATCAATTATAGTGCCAGGAACATCTATGCGAGATATGAGGTAAGGAAACAGCAAATACTTGAGGGATTGTGTGGCAGTGTCTCAGAATGAGACTGTTCAGGGGAAGATGAAAGTTGGGGCATCTGAAGCCAGGATAGAGCATCATCTCATAGATGCCAAAGAACCAAGGAGTATGGTTTTGGGTGGAGGGGGAACTAATTTTATCTCAAGTTTAGATATATTTTGGCGTTGAGGCTGTGCCCAAAGAAAAATCTATCATACAGTGCTGCCAGAGAACTCTTTCTTTAGACTCTCAGCAATGCAGGAGATGGCAGGACTTACATTTTAGTTGTAGACAACAGACCACATGTGACATCTCAAATGGGGGATTCATGGTGGTTGATCAGAACCATGGTGCTGATCTTCTGAGAGTCCCAGAGCAGATGGAGCCATAGGACTCTCTGGGGCAGCACACAGCTTATGGCTTTGTTCTATGAGTCTCCTTGTCAGAGCTAAGCAGACACCATCTAGTGTGGGCCAGTCTGAGACTAAAAATATTATTAGCATCTTTATGGATAATATCTATGTAAATCCTCAATGAAGAAACTTGATACCATGTTAATTGAATCATTCTGAGCTGCTCAGATGAGGCTTCTCTGAGTTTCTCTGAGTCCTCACTCTCCCTTTTCTTCCTTTTTTTTATATTTTATTTAAACACCTGGATTACATAAATGATTGTGTTTGGGTTTTAGACATGGTCATGTAAAGAACACCACCCATCAACAGTGCAACATTCCCATCACCAATGTCCCAAATCTTCCTCCTCCCCACCCAACCCCCGCCTGTACTCTAAACAGGATTTTCATTTCCCTCATACATTCTCATTATTAGGACAGTTCAAAATGTAGTTATTTCTCTAACTAAACTCATCACTCTTTGTGGTGAGCTTCCTGAGGTGAGCTGGAACTTCCAGCTCCCACCAGGACTAAGCAGCCGGCAGTGAGGGGTAAGAAGAAGCCTGTTCGGAATGCTGCAAGGGGTCTCTCCTCTCCCTGCCATCCAGTAAGTCCCAGATCTTGAACATTGAGGATGTCAATTTAGACAACGTCCCTCAGAGAACTCAAGTACCCAGAGGGAAGGAGGGAAGCCTGGTGAGAGCACAGATAGATCCTGAGTGACATTGGTGTCCCATGACCTATAGCTGGGCATGAAGGGGGGAACTGGACAGTGTCGCTGCACTTCAGGAGAAAATGGGTGAGGACAAGTCCCTGGAATTGTGCCTCCGGAATTGGTCACATTTCCCGAGGGTGTGGCGGATGCTTCCCCTCTGAGGAAACTATGTTCTCGGGGTTCCCAGGGCAGTTGTGGGAATTTCTGAGATGGTCTGACAGGCCTTGGCCCAAAGCAGGCCAAGTGAGTCTTCGGATATTCCGTTGCTGGGGAAAATCCTGGGGGTACAGAGACTGACCTAGTCAGCGTCCCAGCAGACCCAACCAGAAGCTCTGGTGCCGCCCTGATGAGCATCCCCTTCCCTGTCACAGGAGACCTCAGAGTCTGCACAAAAGGAGAGGAGATTAAGACACAGATTCTCTACCTAAGGTGATTATTTTCCTCCTTCTCCACATCAACTCGGGTTCTGGGGGCTGCAGACCTCGACAAGGCCAGGGGAGGCCATGACAGTGGGTGTGGGCAGCTATGGGCAGTTGGGGGTGCGGTGACGTCATGGCAGAGCTGGGAAGTAAGAGGGATTTAGGGGGGCCGCTCCTCCAGACAGAATCGGTGGTTTTGTTGCTCCTTCCCCTGATATATTCTTGTTCTCTATTTCTCTGCAGACACCTGACCTGGCGCCAAAACCCCACATGCTGTCGCGGATCCCCATCTTTGGGCCAGTTGAGCACCTGGTCCTGGGGACAAACAGCTGACCACCACCTGCAGTGCCAACACAGGTGCTCTTTTATCCTTGTCTCTCAGGCACTGTGGGACACCACCATCTGCAGGACCATGGCATCCACCTTCCTGGTCCTACCCCCAGGGTTAGAACACCCACTATACACCTATCTGCTAGCTCTGCGCTGGTACTCCTTCCTGTGCCCACCACCCCTGCTGCAATTACGCAGCTTAACATCCCCACTTGTAGGACCATGCTGGTCCCATTACTCAGAAATGTCTGTTCTGAGACCTTGCTATCAATGCTATGGCAACATTCTGTTCAGGCCACTGGCCCTATTAAGATCCAGTGTGCCAGGAGCCGGGACCTTCAGGAGGAAGGACTTCCTTCCCACACACTGAACAGTCTTTTCCCATTGTTATTACCCACACGGGTAGGATCATGCTGGTCCCGATACTCAGAAGCCGTCGCTTCTGAGAACTTGATATCAATCCTATGGCAAACTCCTGTCCAACCCATTGGCCCTATTAAGATCCAGTGTGCCAGGAGCTGGGACCTTCAGGAGGATGTGCTTCCTATCAACAAGTTGTCCAGTTTTTCTCCATGGTTATCACTCACACGGGTAGTACCATGCTGGTCCCAATACTCAAAAACCATCTCTTCTAAGACCTTGCTATCAATACTATGCCAAAGTTCTGTCCAGCCCATTGTTCCTATTAACATACAGTTTGCCAGGAGCTGGGACCTTCAGGAGGAAGGTCTTCCTTTCCACACACTGACCAGACTTTTCCCATTGTTATTACCCACATGGAAAGGATCATGCTGGTCCCAATACTAAAAAACCATCTCTTCTAAGACCTTGCTATCAATCCTATGGCAAACTGCTGTCCAGCCCAATGGCCCTATTAAGATCCAATGTGCAGGTGCCAGGACCTTTAGGAGGAAAGGCTTCCTTCCCACACACAGTACAGTCTTTTCATCTTGTTTTCACCCACACAGGTAGGACCATATGGTCCCGATACTCAGATACTTTCTCTTCAGAGACCTTGATATCAATCCTATGGCAAACTTCTTTCCAGCCCTCTGGCACTAATAAGATCCAGTGTGCCAGGAGCCAGGACCTTCAGGAGGAAGCTCTTACTTTCCTTACACTGTCCAGTCTTTTTTCATTGTTTTCACCCACATGGGTAGGACAATGCTGGTCCCGATACTCAGAAACCATCTCTACTGAGACCTTGCTATCTATCCTATGGCAAACATATGTCCAACCCACTGGCCCTAATAAGATCCAGTATGTGAGGAGCTGGGACCTTCAAGAGAATGTGCTTCCTTCTAACACACTGTCCAGTCTTTTCCCATTGTTATCACCCACATGGGTAGTACCATGCTAGTCCCAATACTCAGAAACCGTCACTTCTGAGACCTTTTTTTTTTTTGAGGGGGCCACACCCGGTAACACTCAAGGGTTACTCCTGAATATGCACTTAGAAGTTGCTCCTGGCTTGTTGGACCATATGGGACGTCGGGGGATCGAACCGCGGTCCATCCAAGGCTAACGCATGCAAGGCAGGCACCTTACCTCTAGCGCCACTGCCCGGCCCCACACTTCTGAGACCTTGATATCATTCCTATGGCAAACTTCTGTCCAGCCCACTGGCCCTAATAAGATCCAGTGTGCCAGGAGCCAGGACCTTCAAGAGAATGTACGTCCATCCAACACACTGTCTAGTCTTTTCCCATTATTATCACCCACCCTGGTAGCACCATGCTTGTTCTAATACTCAGACACCATCTCTTCTGAAACCTTGATATCAATCCCATGGCAAACTTCTGTTCAGCCCACTCTCCCTATTAATATCCAGTGTGCCAGGAACCACGACCTTCAGGAGTAAGAGCTTCTCTCCTCTACTGGCCTTGTGGAGCAAGGGGAACAGGAATGCTAGGCCCTAGATTCTGTGCCTAGATCAAGTCACCCAACTGGCTCAGGGCTATTGGCTGTCCAGGGAGAGTCACGTCATAGAAGGACCTGGAGTTTTCATTTTCTGAGAATCTCTAGGTGGGGTCAGAACCCAGGAGCTACCCATAATTTGTCTTCCCCAGTAATGTCTCAGAAAAATGCATTTATCAAGGCCATTAGAATTTTTTGTTGTTGCCTCTGTACAAGGACAGAAATGAATAAAATCTCTTTCATTTTGAACATATTGGTTGTTTTGAATCTGTTATTTGGAGGCAGGGATGATGGGGGGATAACACAGTTTATAAAGCTTTCACTGACTCCTAAAGCTTCTTAGAGAGCAGAAACAGTGTGTCCTCTCCTCCAGAGGAAGGTTGGGGTGATCTCAGCCTTCAGAAAATGTAGAGTATCAACCATCCCCTTGCAGAAAGAAGTTGTTATGTGATCAACAAGAATTTGGGGAGCAGAGGTGGACATGAGGGAATATGTGAATATCTGGGTGGGGAGGGAAGCAGATACTTACACATGGGGGAGGATATTCTGAGTCCCCACTGGAAAGACCCTCTCAGAAGAAATGCCCATTCTAGGACTGTCTCTAGCTCTGGTTATTAGATACTGAACAGAAGTGTCAGATGAAGGATCACTGAATGGATGGCCCCCACACCCAGGGGTTCCAAAACCTGAGAGGAGGAAAGTAAAGCCTCCTGGGAGAGTAAAAGTGAGAATACGTGGGATAGTCTTTTGGGAAGAAATTGTTCAGGACATCAAAGTGTATGTATTTTTCCTCTTGAACCATCATGCATCCCCCTCAAAGGTGCTTACAGGCACAGCCCCTACATGTTGATCAGATTGTCCCCCAAAATATCCTGCTGCTTCTGGTTTGTGTGCATAGTTCTGCAAGAATGTGACCAGATATAGCTTTCTTTATAGGATATATTAGGATCCTCTCAATAGTCAAATTGATGACTATACAAAAAGATTCCACTCATTGCATAGACATATACCAACTATGATATGAATGTCATTGTAGGAGTTGAAACATTTTTCCCGGAAGTCAGTCATTCCTGATTATAGAAGTTCAGGGATATATGTGGAGAACCCACTCATGCAAATGTGATTTTGGGTAAAAAGACACAAATATCTCATTTCTAAAATCTTCAGGAAAAGGCATCATCCAAGAAATCAATAAAGGAGATATTTTTCTGGGTGACAACACATTTTGCTTGAAATTCTTTCTGAATGGCTGTTCATAGACAAAACAGCCAGTGATTCAAAGGACTGCCCCATATACATAGTACTATATTCCCACTTTCTGTCTCTAATGAGAATTTAGTCACGTATAGTTTTAAATTATTTATGTTTAGTTATAATTTAATTATAACACTGCCTGAGAGAAAAACAAGACCCCTTACATTATTTTCTGTAACCTGTCCCAAAGTTTCACCAGAGAGCAAGAATGCAAAGCCAATTCAGAAGTTTACTATAATATATCTGGACCAGAATTATGAGCAGGAGTCAGAGAAGAATAAAGTTTTTGTAGGGGCCCATCATGCAGATTCCTATATATTTAAATATATAAACTTTTATATATTTGTTGGTAGCCCCACATACATTTATTCTGGAATTTGTTCAGCCCTCTGAAAAACCATGGTGACATCTGCATTTCAAAGTAGAATATTTTATGTACTACAAACCCAGTTACAAGTCTTTCAATATTTTTTTAGTTCCAGGATTGAAATCTCACTCCATATTTATCTGGCAAGCTCTCCTCTTCATTGCTTTTCTATATAGGCAATATAGCCAACCATCAATCAGCCAATATAACAAACAAACAAAAACTCTATTACAAATAGGCCATACAGTCTGCTTTCTAGTGCTTAGAATCCCATCTCTCTGCTCTGTTCAGAATTTTATCCTACTAGGGCTGATTATAAGTCAATTAAACATTAAATGAAATTATTACAAATTACCTTCTCACCCTTTTATTCCTTTCTTGCTTTAGAAATTAGTGTCATTCCAACCTCATAGAAAAGCAGCTTCTCCAATATCTCTATTGACAAAGACCTATACTCTAGTCTCCAAGGCTCATATACCTCCTATCAGGGGTCTTTCTCCCTCTCAGTCAGAGGCATATGACATACTTTCACATTTAGAGCCACTTATTCAAATAAACGCTAAAACCCAAACTGGAGATTTTCCTTTCCTGTAGCTCTTCCCTAACTCTTTCTGTGATATTGTGATAGGTATTACCAAGTGGCTACTACCTTGATGATATTTAAATCTACAGAACATCTTACCTTCTGTCTTTAGGACATCAGCTTCATGCCCTTTACAACAGTTTCACAAATATATACAATGTTGGTGATTAAAAAAAAAGCTATGAAGTGGCTGGAGCAATAGCACAGCAGTAGATCATTTATCTTACACGTGGCTGACCCAGAATGGACCTGAGATTGATCCTAAGAGTCTCATATGGTCCCCGAGCCGAGAGTGATTTCTGCAAACATAGCCAGGAGTAAGCCCTGGATGTCACTAGGTGTGGCACAAAAAAACAAACCAAACCAAACAAACAAAAACACAAAAATAAGCTATGAAGCTTCACAAGCTTGGGCACTAAGTTCAACTCTGCTTTGTTCCATTTTCAGAAATCTTCTTATTAAACACTTCCCTCAAACTCATATACTGTTGTCACTTAAACACATTAAACACAATATCTACAGAGCCTAGAAGTACACAAGCATCCTCTTTATAAGACATTTTATATGACCTCAATTGTTCAATATGTTTAGAAGAAATATGTGGAAAAATAATTTTTCTTTGAACAAGTATTATTGAAAAAAAGTCATAGTTGTTCTAAAACATGCTTCTCTTCGCTCTTATTTAAATTTTTATCAAAATAAAATATTGCAGAAAAGTTATCCATATTACTAACTATAAGGAATAGCATCAAACTCAGATATTGCTTTCTATTTAGGAGAACGTGCAGAAACCAAAATATAGATGAAAAGTTTTTTGAGTGGAAGGATTAACCTGAGTTCTCAGACAGTACTATTGAGAATTAAAAATTAATCCATTGCAGTATCAATTTAGCACTTTCTCATCCCATTAATTTTTTTAAATATAAGTTTTATTTTGATCATAGTGGTTTACATGTTGTTGACAATAATATTTTAGTTAAATATTTACATAACATCAGGGGGGATTCCCATCACCAAATTGTCCTCCCTACACCTCCATTTTTGTCCTATCTCCCATATCCTCTTCCCTCACCCCCAGGGCTGCTAGAATATGTGGTTCCCTATGTACCTATCCTACTACATAGTAGTCTTGCATCTGATTGGTCTAGGTGCCTCCCTAATTTCTCCCTCCAACTGGGAGGCAGGCCTAGCTAGTTAAATTTGCGTGGTTTGGTTTGAAGAAGAGAAAAGTAGTAAACTGGGGTAAAAGTCTAATACTCCGAAAGTGGGCAGAGTCCTTCTAGAGGTTCTTATAATCGATTTGAAGGGTGAAGGAGGAAAAAGAAAATGAAACATTCCATTGGTACAAAAAAAAAAACAAAAAACAAAAACAAAAAAAAACGCCATGGTCTTGAGATAAGAAACATAAAGAAAGAAAAAAAAAAGAGAGAGAAAAATAGGTATATCTGGGGACAACAGCTTCAATAACCACACTCAAACAGAGAAATCGACCAAAAATAGTTAGGTAAGTAAAAATAATAATAATAATAATAATAATAATATAATAAATGAAGGTAAAAAATAATATTTAAATAGTAAACAATGTTTTGTGCTTTTTTTATTTTCCCTCCTGCCCTGGCACAGTAAATATTGGGGTCATTCGAAAAGGAATTCACTTGGCCTAAGAGTTATGGGTTTCTCCGTCCTTGGAGTATATTGTCATGGGATCAACTATAGACTCTGTTCAAGATCATTTACCCTCCCGGTGGTCTTTTGTCGTGTTTGGGAGACTTCTGTTCTGTTCTGGGTGGTACAATCAGACCTCTGTGTCTAGAGATCTCAGTGTCTGCACAGATTCAGGGTTGGGACTTATGATGACGTCAGTCTTTGTGGTTCAGGAGTTCTGTTCCCTCAGTGTCATTTTAATCCATCTTCTGTGGTTGGTGGTGTTGGTCTTTGCACGGTACCTAGGATGGCACTTAGGATAGCATCTTTCTTTGTGCTTCCAGAAGCCAGATTCCATTACAATTGTCTCTGCTAGACCTTTGGAAGTGGGGTTCATGGTTGTTTTGCAGGTCTTAGTTCAAACCCTAGACTAGGGCATTTTTATTGGTCCCACGGTGTATACCATCTGGTCATGGTTCTAGCAGCCAGTCATCTGTAAATTGCGATCTTGGATTTTGGATCTACCAAAGGGTGACAAGTCTTCTGGTAGAGTAGGGTAACCTGCTCTTAGGTCAAGTTGTTCCCATTTTTCTCTTTGTCAGGATATCATATTGGAGCTGGGACTTGTTGGTGACCCTGCCGTATTAAGGCTGTCCTGGCTGGGATCTGTTTCCTGTAGTTGTCGTGGAGAACTGTGCTGTTTCTATGTCTGGGATCCAGGGCTCAAGGCTGGATGGATGGTATCTAATCACCTGAGGTCTAAGTTGATTCCACATGACATTTTTTCGAGGTAGGAGATATCCCTGTATTGTGAACAACTATGAGTTCCCATCTCTAGTTGATAGGAGCTCTTTTTTGTATGTAAGATTTCCCCTTTTTAATGTGCCTTTGCAGGGGGAAATGGCGCTACATTATATTGTCAGTGCATTTGGGGGTGGACAAAGGGAAAAACAAAAACAGGTCACATACCCAGAGAAAGTAAAAAAAAAAATAAAAAAAATAAATATATATGTATGTATATATATATAGGAATAAAAATATATGTGTTCACATATGTATATGTAGGACAGACACATTTAAAAAATTATACTAAAAAACAAAACAAACAAACAAACAAAAGCCAAGTAAAGAAGTATTTAAAGGACCAAAGTGATGCAATAGACTACTTTACATTTGGGGAAAAGCAAGTAAAGAGGTGGTGTAATACAGGTCTTATGCTTATGTTGGAAGTACAGTTTTTCCATTGTCTTTTGGGTTTTTCTTGTGGTGTGTGGGTTCCCAGGCACCTTTCCATCATGCCCCCTGACCTTCTTCAGATTGGCAAAAGGTGTGCTACAGGGAGGTCCTGGAAGAGATCTTGCATTGGGGCTACTTTTGGGAGTAAGAGGAGTTTGAAGTAACAGTCCACGTTAGGGGGAGTTGATAGGGAGGGGTGCACAGCATGAGTCTGCAGGGGAGTTGGCTGCCTTTTTTTTTGCCAGAGACGAGGTGTGGGTTTGACTGGGTGTCCCTTCGCTTGGGTGCTGGGTACTGGATCTTTGGGGTAGGAGGTCGATCTTGTTTCCTAATAGATTAAGGACTGAGGGTGAAGAATTTTAATATGGTGGGAGGTCTGGATGGGATTGAGGGGTGGAGGGATAGTTGGATTTCCAGAGGGGGGAAAGGCTAAGGTATATGGAAGGGGTAGGAAGGGAGAAAAGAGAAAATACATTAGAAAGAAAGGGAGAAGAGAAAGGATAGAAAGTAAAGAAAAGAATAGAAAAGAAAAAAAATAAAATGAAAGTGATGAGAAGAGAGGAGAGAATAGCAAGGGAATGTTAGTTTGCTTGAATGTGTTAGATGAATAGAGCATGTAGTTTTAGTCTGTACGTCACTGTTACTGCTTTGGTGGTCTGACTGGTCATGTGCTTCAATCCCTAAAAGAAGGTATAACCTAGAGATAAAGTGTATGTTAAAGAGTTTTCTCGGGGCCATCTCGTAGTGCAAACTAGGTATGGTATCTCCTGTGGTATTCCGAGCTGTCATCTTAGCTTGTTCGCCCTTCGTATCCAAGAACGCCTGTGGACAGAAAAGCTGAGAGGTTATTCTAAATATAATAAGATAGAGGCATTAATACGTAGTGTTATGGGATATTTCCATTGGAGTCAGTGGTTTGCCGTGGTATTCTTTACCTGTGTTCCTGTATACAATCTCTAAAGGATTATTGTGGGCCATTGTTGTAGAAGGTTGATTACATACCTGTTCTCTCTATGCTGCTGTTTCTGGTGTTGCTGTTTTCTTTGTGGTATAATGTGTAGTCAAGAGTTTGCGTTGTTCCTTTTTCATGTATTTTGGGAACTGTTCCCAGGTATATGTTGACTATTCCAGTGTTTCGAGTTTCTACCCTGTTAGACCCTGATATTTGATTGTTAAGTATTAGTTGTGTTTGACATGTATGTTCTATGTGCTTCAGAATAGTGCTACCATTCTGTGTTTATCTTTTGTCTTCTGACTTACTTCATTTAACATAACATGATCTAGGTCCATCCACGTTGCTGCAAAATCTGTGATTGTATCATTTCTGCCTGCCATGTAATATTCCATTGTGTATAGATACCACATCTTAATGATCCATTCATCTGTTGTTGGACATCGCGGTTGGTTCCAAGATTTGGCTATTATACTGAGTGCTGCGATAAATAGTGGGGTGCACACGTATTTTGGAATGAATGTTCTTCCAACTTGGGGGTATATATCTAGGAGTGCAATTGCTGGGTCAAAAGGGAGCTCAATTCTGAGTTCTTTGAGCACTCTCCAGACTGTTCTCCAGTCTTGGAGTTGTTGGACTAGGGGGCATTCCCACCAGCAGTGGATGAGAGTTCCCTTCATACTGCATCCCCGCCAACAAAGATTGTTCTCAGTATTTTTGATGTGAGTCATCCTCACTGGTGTAAGGTGGTATCTCATTGTTGTCTTGATTTGGATCTCTCTGATGATGAGTGAGGTGAGCATGTTTTCATGTGTTTGTTGGCCATCCTTCTGTCTTCCTCAGAGAAGTGTCTATTCATTTCTTCTCCCCATTTTTTATGGCTTTATTTGGTTTTGAGGGACCCAGTTTTCAGAGTGCATTGTAAGTTCTAGATATCAGCCCTTTATCTGATATGTCTAGCGAAAAAATTTTTTTCCCATTCTGTTAACTGTCTTCTTGCATTAAGTAAGGTTTCTTTCGCCATGCAGAAGCTTTTTAGTTTGATGTAGTCCCATTTGTTTATGTTTGCTGCTAAAGGTACTTGCCATTGGTGCTCCATTCTCGAAGACCTTTTTGATATATAGGTCTTCAAGTGTTCTGCCTATTTCATTCTTGATAAACTTTATAGATTCCGGTCTGATTTCAAGGTCTTTGATCCATTTTGAGTTGACTTTTGTATAAGGAGTGAGGTATGGGTCGATTTTCACTTTCGTACATGTAGTTTTCCAGTTGTACCAACACCATTTGTTGAACAGGCCTTCTTTGTTCCATTTTAGATTCTTGCCTCTTTATCAAATATTAGTTGGCTGTATATCTGGGGGGTTATGTCTGGGAATTCTGTTCTGACCCACTGGTCTGAGGTCCTGTCTCTGTTCCAGTACCATGCTGTTTTGATTACTATGGCTTTATATTATAGTTTCAAGTTAGGTAAGGCGATTCCACCCAGCTATTTGTTTTTCAGTATGTGTTTGGCTATCCTGGCTTTTTTGTGTTCCAGATGAATGTTGTGATTGAATGTTCTATTTCTTTAAAGAATTGTGTCTGGATTTGGATAGGGATTGCATTAAATCTATATAGAAGTTTGGGTAGGATAGTCATTTTGACTATGTTTATTCTACCTATCCATGAGCATGGGATGTTCTTCCATTTCTTTAAATCGTCTTCAATTTCTTTCTGAAGTGTTTTGAAGTTTCCCTGGTATAGGTCTTTCACTTCTCTTGTAAGGTTCATTCCTAGATACTTGATATTTTTGATACTATCTTAAATGGAATTGTATTTTTAATCTCTCTCTCCTCAACTTCATTGTTTGTATATAGAAACACTACTGTCTTTTGTGTATTGACTTTGTATCCAGCCACTTTGCTGTATTGGTTGATTGTTTCTAGGAGTTTTACTGTGGACTCCTTAGGGTTTTTGATGTATATCATCATATTGTCGGCAAATAGAGATAGCTTGTGTTCTTCTTTCCCTATTTCAATTCCTTTGATTCCTTCTCTTGTCGGATTTCTATTGCTAGGACTTCTAAGGTTATATTGAATAAGAGTGGAGAGAGTGGACAGCCTTGCCTAGTTCCTGACCTTAGTGGGAATGCTTCTAGTTTCTCGCCATTAAGTATAATGTTGGCTGTAGGCTTTTCTTATATAGCTGTAACTATCTTGAGGAAGGTTCCTTCTAACCCTATTTTGCTGAGTGTCTTTAACATGAAAGGATGTTGGATTTTGTCAAACGCCTTCTCGGCATCGATTGATATGATCATGTGGTTTTTGTCTTTCATGTTGTTGATGTGATGTATAATGCTGATTGATTTGCGTATGTTGAACCAAACTTGCATTCCTGGTATGAATTCCACTTGGTCGTGATGTATGATCTTTTTGATGAAGTTTTGGATTCGGTTTGCTAAGATTTTGTTAAGTATCTTTGCATCTATGTTCATTAGTGAGATTGGTTGGTAGTTTTCTTTTTTGGTGGTGTCTTTGCCTTCTTTGGGAATGAGTGTGATATTAGCCTCATAAAAGGAGTTGGGGAGTATTCCTGTTTTTTCTATGGTTTGGAAAAGCCTATGGAAAAGTGGTAGTAAGTCTTCTTGAAATGTTTGATAGAATTTACCTGTAAATCCATCTGGGCCTGGGCTTTTGTTCTTAGGGAGTTTTTTAAATTACATCTTCGATTTCCTTGAGGTGATTGGTCTGTTTAGGCTTTCTAGATCTTCCTTTTCCAGTCTTGGAAAAGGGTGTTTGTCCAAG
This sequence comes from Suncus etruscus, assembly GCF_024139225.1. NCBI lineage: Eukaryota > Metazoa > Chordata > Mammalia > Eulipotyphla > Soricidae > Suncus > Suncus etruscus. The sequence goes on along the minus strand of NC_064860.1, from coordinate 48,521,571 downwards.
AATCTGTCAATTTCTACTGGGTTCTCTAGCCTAGTTGAGTATAGTTGTTCATAATATGATCTCATGATATGTTGTATTTCTTGGGGTTCTGTTGTAATCTCTCCCCTTTCATTTGTGATCCTACTGATTTGGGTGTTTTCCCTCTTTTTTTTTGGTGAGTTTTGTCAATGGTTTGTCTATCTTGTTTATTTTTTCGAAAAATCAACTCCTGGTCTCATTGATTTTTTGTATTTTTTTTCTTAGTTTCGATGTTGTTTATTTCTGCTCTGGTTTTTATTATTTCTTGCCTTCTGGTTGTGGTTGGATTTCTCTGTTGCTGTTGTTCCAATTCTTTGAGGTGATATTTTAAACTGTTGGTTTTGTTATTTTCCTGTTTCTTGACATAGGCCTGTATTGCTATGAGTTTCCCCCTAATTACTGCTTTTGCTGTGTCCCATAAATTTTGACATGTTGTCTCTTCATTGTAATTTGTCTCAAGGAATCTTTTTATTTCTTCCTTGATTTGTTATTTTATCCAGCTGTTGTTGAGCAGCATGTTGTTTAATCTCCAGGTATAAATTTTTCTCCATTGCTTCTTCTTGACTTCAATTTTGACCTCTGTTGCTTAGTGATCTGAAAGGGTACTTCTAATGATCCTTACCTTTGTGGTCTTATATAGATTGGCTTTGTATCCTAAGACATGGTCTATTCTGGAGAAGGTTCCATGTGGGTTTGAGAAGAATGTGTATTCTGCTTTCTGGGGATGGACGGCTCTATAGAAGTCTATTAGCCCTAAATCTTCTAATTTTCCATTTAGAGCTCTTATTTCTTTGCTATTTTTCTGTTTAGTGGATCTGTCCAGTGGTGATAGTGGAGTATTGAGGTCCCCTACGATTATCATATTTCCCTTCATGTGTTTCTCCAGGTTTGCCAGTAGTTTTCTCACATATTTTGCTGACTCTACATTAGGTGCATAGATATTTACCAGGGTTAATGTTTCTTGATCTAATGTTACCCTGATTAGTAAGTAGTGACCCTCTTTGTCTCTGATAACTTTCTTGAGTTTGAATACAATTTGGTCTGATATAAGAATGGCTGTCCCTGCTCTTTTTTTCCATTGGCCTGAATAATTACTTTCCATCCTTTTATTCTAAGCCAGTGCTTATCCTGTAACTGTAGGTTTGTTTCTTGCAGACAGCAGAAGTCTGGTTTATTTTTCCTAACCCAGTTCTCTACTATGTGTCTTTTAATTGGAGAGTTTAGTCCATTAACATTTAGGGAAATTATTGAGAGAGAGGACTGTTGTGCAGTTGTATTGTGTGGAGTGGTTGTTGTTACAATTGGGGGTTTGGATTGTGTAATTCGTCTCTGAGTAAGTCGCTTAGGATCAGCTTACTTTGCACAAATAGTTCAAGTTCGTTCATGTTTGAGAATGTTTTTAGTCTTCCCTCCCATATGAATGATAGTTTTTCTGGGTATTGAACCCTGGGTTGGAAATTTCTTTCATTCAGTCATTTAAATATGTCATTCCACTGTCTTCTTGCTTGAATTATTTCAAATGGGAGATCTGGTTTGATTCTTATGTCCTTCCCTTTGTACTTGAGGTTTTTTTTTCTCCCTTATTGCTTTCAGGAGTTCCTCTTTCTCTTTGTTTTTTGCCATTTGTATTATTATATGTCTTGGTGTTGGTTTATTAGGGTCTATTTTATTAGGGACTCTTGACTTCCTGGATTTGTCATGAAGTTTCTTTCCAGAGGGTGGGGAAGTTCTCTGTTATTATCTTCCTGACTACCTGTTCTTCCCCCTTCCCTATTTCCTCCCCTTCTGGTATACACACAATTCTTAGATTGTTTCTTTTGTCCTTGTTCATTAGTTATTGGATTTTTCCTTCCAGTGCTTTGCCTTTTATTTCTTTGTTGGTTTCTTGATCATTTTTTGTTTGCAGTTTTCCTTCGAGTTCTTCGATGTGCTTCTCCAACTCTGTGTTTCTGCTCATAAGTCTTGTTACTTTGTCTTTTAAATCCTTCACTTCTTTTTGTATGGAATCTCTTATGTTTTTTGACATTTCTTCTTTAATTTGGCTGATTCGTTCATCCATGGATTTCTTATACTCGGTTGCTAGGGTTTCCTTCATTTCTTTTAGTAATTCTTGCATTTCCTTTCTCATGACCGCTTTTAGGTCTTCTTCCCATGGTTCTGTGCGTTTTGGTGGACTTGGAAACTTGATAGGGTTTGTCATGGTGTCTCCAGTTATTAGGGATCTCCTTGATTTATGCATAATTCTTTGTATTTAATGGTGTGTTTTGGAGTGCTGTGGCTTCTAATTTCGGCCTGCTTTGGTCCCCTTCCTGAAGGTGTTTCTAGAGGGGGCTGTTGGGTGAGCTTGTTGAACCTAGCTCTTTCTCCTCGCCTTTGCTACCTAGAGTTCAGCCTTCCTTCAATGGGTATTGTTGCTTTTCTGCTCCTTATTTCTTTCAGCGGTGCAGTTCCGCTCCTGGCCACAATGGTTGCTGGCGCTGTTGAGCCTAGCTCTCTATCCCCCCTCCTCTCTCTGGAAGTCAATGGAGCTCCCCCCCCCTAAGCCTCCGTTGACCAACCCTGCAGGCTCTGCCTTCGCCCTTGGGGAGTCCCTGGTCCGCTCCAGGGCCCAAGGGGGTGGACTGCTCTAGGTCACCTGAGAGTCCAGATGGCTGGCCCTATCTCCCCCGTCTATTCGGGTCACTGAACTTGCCTTTCCAGGTGCCCACCCAGGGGAAGGGACTCACTCAAGCCGCTCAGGCCGGCTCTCGGGGGTCCTTGGGGGAGGAGCCCGACCAGGCACCTGCGAAAGGGAACAGGGACTCACTCAAGCTGCTCAGGCCGGCGCTCGTGGGTCCCCATTAAATTTTTTTCAGTAAAATTTAGAATTGTACTTCCAGACATGTGTTCAAGAAAAAAATATAATATTTTGTATTAAAATATATGCCAAACAAACACTCAGAAACTAATCAGAATATTTACTCATGAATATAAAAAAATTACTAATTAGTAAATATGCATTTACCCATGAATGAAAAATACCACATGGTTCTTCCATATAGTAAGTGACCATTTTCAGTGACAACATTTATAGCCATTAATTTGAGGCCAGGCATAATCCTGAGTTTAACATATGTCCAGATTACAGGTAGTTTTTGTAACCAAAAATGAACTGATGAGATGCAATCTAAAACTTCAAAGAGAAAAGCAGATCAGAAAAGCAGAATGTAATTATCTGGGTTAGATATAATAATAGCGGAATGCATCATTGGTGTCATTACATGGTAGTATTAAAGACTGGTGTTAGGAAAAAAAATGGCAAGTTAGGGCACAGGGACATTGGGGACACAGGAGTGTGCATCTTCATCCTGTTGAACAGGGTAGGTAGACTGAAGGAGCTTCCATGTCAGTTTGTCTGCTTCACACTATATAAAATCTTGTCGGTAATAACAGTGAGATTATGAATTCAGGCATGACAGTAAGACCACAGTTACCTTGAATTCCAAGATTTGACTGACTTTAGGTGAGGTCTTAAAAATGAGGGGTGAATAGTTGCTGGAATTGAAAATTCAGCTTTATAATGATAGACCTTTAGACAAATCACTAAATATATTTAAGATTCAGTTTCTTATCTGTCAAAGGGACTCAAAAGTTTTCAACTCTAGGATCTTGTTGAGACAAATATATGAGATGAACCATGAAGAATATTGTGGAACCCCAGAAACAAATGCAGGAATATTGAGAATTCAAATTTTATTTTGGGAGATGATCCTAGGACCCAGGCAGACTGACACAGCAACAACAAGTGTGCTGGCCCAGGGAACTGGCCTCCTTCATAGGAGCTAAGCTTTATAGGAGCTAAAACTGAATGTCATCTGACTTTTTCTTTTTTCAAAAATATACATACTAAATCATAATTATGCATATACTAAGATAATTAATAAAAGTGGCATATGTATTTTGTGAGAGAATGTGTATCAGCATGGATACTTTAAAGGAAATATTTATCAAGAATGTACAATATTTTGGGTTTCTTATAAAATATTAGCTTTACTAGAGTTACTTATGGCCTTCAAAATGTCTGTGTGTGAATGAGTTTATTGATTTTTTTGGTTATACATTTTATTGCTCTGGGGTTATCCTGGCTCTGTGCTCAGAAAGTATACCTAGCAGGCTCAGGGAAGCATATAGGATGCAAGATGGAACCTTGGTTGGTTGCATGCAAGGAAAATGCTCCCTCCTCTCTGTTACTACTCCAACCATTATTGTATATGAACATTCTTGTGTTTCTTCTTAACAATAAACAAATCGACATTATACACTTTGGACGATACCTTTGCCACCTACATATTTTTTCTATGAGAGTTTAAATCAAATTGTTGATCATCTTGAAGAAAATTGAATTTTGTTTCTTTATTTTTTAAATTAGTATCTTTATTTACGCATTATTTTTACAAACATGTTCGCAGTTGGGTTTTGGTTTTAAAAACGGACATCTCCCTTTACCAGTGCAAAAAATACCCACCACAAATATCTCCAATCTCCCTTCTCTCCAACACCCTGCCTGCTTTAGAAACAAGCATTCTATTTCTCTCACTCATTATAATCGTCAGATTCTTCATTTTGATGCATTTAATCACTCAAAAGTCATGACTTGGGTTAATAAGACTGGTGCTATCAGATAATGTTTTGTCTGTTGTCTAGAAAATATGTCCACTCTATTTTATCAGTTTAGTTAGGGGTAATGGATATAAAATAAAATGGCAAATGCATTTCTTGGGGAGGAATATTTTGCACAGGGGTAAATTTTTAAAAATTAAAGAACACAACTACTATCATGTTAATATTTTTCTGATATTTTCCTCTCACTAACCAATAACATTTTGTATATGACAAGTTCTCGTGTAACTTATGTTAGGACATCTCTATTTTATTCTGTGGAACAGTATTCTATTTTCTAGCATATTTCCTAAGCCTGGTATTTTTACATATATTTTATTTAAATACCTTGATTACATACATGATTCTGTTTGGGTTTCAGTCATGTAAAGCACACCACCCATCACCAGAACAATGTTCCCATCACCAATGTCCCAAATCTCCCTACTCCCCACCGGACACCCGCCTGTACTCTAGACAAGCTTTCCATTTACCTCATACATTCTCATTATTAGGACAGTTCATAATGTAGTTATATCTCTAACTAAACTCATAACTCTTTGTGGTGAGCTTCCTGATGTGAGCTGGAACGTCCAGCTCTTTTCTCTTTTGTGTCTGAAAATTATTATTGCAAGAATGTCTTTCATTTTCTTAAAACCCATAGATGAGTGAGACCATTCTGCATTTTTTCTCTCTCTCTGACTTATTTCACTCAGGATAATAGATTCTGTGTACATCCATGTATAGGAAATTTTCATGATTTCATCTCTCCTGACAGCTGTATAGTATTCCATTGTGTATATGTACCACTGTTTCTTTAGCCATTCGTCTGTTGAAGGGCATCTGGATTGTTTCCAGAGTCGTGCTACGGTAAAGAGTGCTGCAATGAATATAGGTGTAAGGAAGGGGTTTTTGTATTGTATTTTTGTGTTCCTAGGGTATATTCCTAAGAGTAGTAGAGCTGGATTGTATGGGAGCTCGATTTCCAGTTTTTGGAGGAATCTCCATATTGCTTTCCATAAAGGTTGAACTAGACGGCATTGCCACCAGAAGTGGATTGTGCCAATACCACTTGTTGAAGAGGCTTTCTTTGCTCCATTTAGGATTTCTTGCGCCTTTATCAAAAATTAGGTGATTGTATATCTGGGGAACATTCTCTGAGTAGTCAAGCCTATTCCACTGATCTGAGGGCCTGTCCTTATTCCAATACCATACTGTTTTGATAACTATTGCTTTGTCGTGAAGTTTAAAGTTGGGGAAAGTAATTTCTCCCATATTCTTTTGCCTGATGATTGCTTTAGCTATTCTAGGTTGTTTATTTTTCCAAACGAATTTCAAAAGTGCCTGATCCACTTCTTTTAAGAATGTCATGGGTATTTTTAGAGGGATCCCATTACATCTGTATAATGCCTTGGGGAGTATTGCCATTTTGATTATGTTAATCCTGCCAATCCATGAGCAGGGTATGAGTTTCATTTCCGTGTGTCCTCTCTTATTTATTGGAGCAGAGTTTTATAGTTTTCTTTGTATATGTCCTTCACATTTTTAGTTAAGTTGATTCCAAGATATTTGAATTTGTGTGGCACTATTGTGAATAAGGTTGTTTTCTTAATGTCCATTTCCTCCTTATTACTATTGGTGTATAGAAAGGCCATTGATAATTTTGTGTTAATTTTGTAGCCTGCCACCTTGCTATATGAGTCTATTGTTTCTAGAAGCTTTTTGGTAGAGTCTTTAGGGTTTTCTAAGTAGAGTATCATGTCATCTGCAAAGAGTGAGAGCTTGACTTCTTCATTTCCTATCTGGATTCCCTTGATATCTTTTTCTTGCCTAATCGCTATAGCAAGTACTTCCAGTGTTATGTTGAATTGGTGAGAGAGGACAACCTTGTCTTGTGCCAGAATTTAGAGGGAAGGCTTTTAGTTTTTCTCCATTGAGGTTAATATTTGCCATAGGCTTGTGGTAGATGGCCTTAACTATATTAAGAGGTTCCTTCCATTCCCATCTTGCTGAGAGTTTTGATCAAGAATGGGTGTTGGACCTTATCAAATGCTTTCTCTGCATCTATTAATATGATCATGTGGTTTTTATTTTTCTTGTTGTTGATGTTGTGTATTATGTTGATAGATTTACAGATGTTAAATCATCCTTGCATTCCTGGGATGAAACATACTTGATCATAGTGGATGATCTTCTTAATGAGGCATTGAATCCTATTTGCCAAGATTTTGCTGAGTATCTTTGCATCTGAATTCATCAGCGATATTGGTCTGTAATTTTCTTTTTTCGTAGCACCTCTGTCTGGTTTAGGTATCAAGGTGATATTGGCTTCATAAAAGCTATTTGGAATTGTTTCCGTTTGTTCAATTTCCTGAAAGAGTCTTGCCAGGATTGGTAGTAGTTCCTCTTGGAAAGTTTGAAAGAATTCATTAGTGAATCCATCTGGGCCTGGGTTTTTGTTTTTGGGCAGACATTTGATTACCGTTTTAATTTTGTCAATAGTGAAGGGGGTGTTTCGATGTGCTACATCCTCCTATTTTAACCGTGGAAGATGATAAGCATCCAAGAATTTATTCATTTCTTCCAGGTTCTCATTTTTAGTGGCATAGAGTTTCTCAAAGTAGTTTCTGATTACCCTTTGAATTTCTGCCATATCAGTAGTTATCTCTTCTTTTTCATTCCTAATTCGAGTTATCAAGTTTCTCTCTCTCTTTCTTTGTTAGTTTTGCCAGTGGTTTATCAATCTTGTTTATTTTTTCAAAGAACCAACTTCTGCTTTTGTTGATCTTTCAGATTGTTTTTTGGGTTTCCACTCGTTGATTCTGCTCTCAGCTTTGTTATTTCCTTCTGTCTCCCTATTTTTGGGTCCTTCTGTTGAGCACTTTCTAGTTCTATTAGCTGCGTCATTAATCTACTCAGGTAAGATCCTTCTTCCTTCCTGATGTGTGCTTGCAAAGCTATAAATTTTCCTCTCAGTACTGCTTTTGAAGTACATAAGTTCTGATAGTTTGGAATTCACAAATAATTTCAGAGCCTTGTGGTCAGCAGTGGTAGTCTGCAAAATGTCTATCCTCTTGATATTATGGAGGTATGTTTTATGTGCCAGCATGTAGTCTATCCTGGAGAATGACTCATGTACATTGGAGAAGAATATGTGTATCCAGGTTTCTGGGGATGGAATGTCCTATTTATATCCACTAGGCCTCTTTATTCCATTTTGCTTTTTAGTTCTAATATATTCTTGTTGGGTTTCAGTCTGGTTGACCTATCTAGTTTTGACAAAGCCATGCTGAAGTCCCCACCATTATTGTGCTGTTATTGATATTATTTTTCAAATTTTCAACAATTGTATTAAATATTTTGCTGGCCCCTCATTCGGTGCATATATGTTTAGGAGAGTTATTTCTTCCTGCTCTACATACCCCTTGATTAATATAAAATGTCCATATTTGTCCCTTACGACCTCCCTGAGTATAAAGTTAGCATTATCTTATATTAGTATGGCCACTTTAGCTTTTTTATGGGTGTTGTTTGCTTGGATAATTTTTCTCCAGCCTTTTATTTTGAGTCTATGTTTGTTCTGACTATTCAGGTGCGTTTCTTGTAGGCTGCAGAAGGTTGGATTGAGTTTTTTGATCCATTTAGCCACTCTGTGTCTCTTAACTGGTGTATTTAGTCCACTCACTTTGAGAGAAAGAATTATCCTGGGGTTTAATGCCATCTTTATATTGAAATTTGGTGTGTCTTTTGGTTAGTCTTGTCTTAAATTAGGTCTTTCAGTTTTTCTCTTAAGACTGGTTTTGAGTCTGTAGTTTCTGAGCTGTTTTTTGTCTGTGAAACCATGTATTCTTTCATCAAACTGGAAAGTAAGTTTTGCTGGTTACAGTATTCTAGGTGAAACATTCATTTCATTCAGTCTTGTCACAATATCCCACCACTGCTTTCTGGCCTTGAGTTTTTCTGGTGACAGGTCTGCTGTAAATCTCAAGGACGCTCCCTTGAATGTAATTTCCCTTTTTGATCTTGCTGTTTTCAGAATTCTGTCTTTATCTGTTGGATTCGTCATTGTGACTAGGATGTGTCTTGGGGTATATTTTCTGGGGTCTCTTTTGGTTGGTACTCCTCGAGCATGCAGGATTTGATCACCTATATTCTTTAGCTCTGGAAGTTTCTCTTTAATGATGTTCTTGACTGTTGATTCTTCCTGGAAATTTTTTTCCAGGGTCTCTGGGACACCAATGATTCTTAAGTTGTTTCTGTTGAGCTTATCATAGAGTTCTATTTTTGTCTGTTCCCATTCTTTGACTAATTTTTCCATTGTCAGTTCATTTGCTTTAAATTTATTTTTAGGCTGCTAAGAAAAAAAGTGACCTATTAAAAACTATTTTAACTATTTGAATACAAAATTATTCTTAAGATCAGTGTGATTCAAACTTCAGTCTACCCGAAATTATGGAATTCTATGTACTAATATCAATTCTTACTGATTTTACATTATTGTGCTAATGTTATTTTACTATCAAATTTTAACTGATTTTTTAAATTGATAGATAGATTTAGATAGATAGATACCAGAAAACAAATCATAATCTCTGCTTTGTTCATCTTCTTCTTTCTAATAATTACTTGTAATTTCTCCCTTGTTGCTGGTGTCTTTGTAATAATTTTATGATAAGAAATCTTGAATCTCATTTCTCTTATCAGACTGGAGACAACAGTGAATCTCTGTTTAACTTAAGTCCTAGTTGACGTATATGTATCAGGAAAAATCAATTTTTTATAATTTTTAAATATATATATTTTATAAATTTTATAAAGTACATAAATTAGTGTAGAGGAAAACTCGTTAAGTAGTCTTTAATTCTATTCAAGTATATTTATTTTCATATTAGCATTAGACCTACTGAACATGTTATTTTGATCTTGAAATACAATACCTTAAAAATTTAATAATAGCAGAGTCATTCTGGACCAGAATTTTGGATAAAGCTGACTCTTCCAGACCCCTTAAGCTCAGCAGATATTTTTAGGCTTCCCCCAGCTTGCTTCAACATGGGAACTTTGATCTTCTCTGGCATCCATCCCCTGAGTCTTGCTTCAGCTGAGGTGAGTAATTCCGGGCTGGAGTTGCAGATAAAGCTGAATCTGCTTACAGCTGCACACTGTATGAATACCACCACAACACGTAGAAAAACCCACAACACAAGGGTTACTATGGGGAAACTATGCAGACCAACATCAGGCATAGAGAATGAAGATGGCAAATCTGATGACCCAACAGCAGCCAACCACCTAGTCTTTTAGATATGGAGTTTATAGAAGGAATATGGAGGATGCTCACAGAACTCAAAGAAAGTATAAAACAGAACACTAATAAGAATCAAGAGAATATGAAGATAGAAATCAAAAAATTCCAAACTGAAATATCAGGTCAAATAACAGGTTTGAAAAACTCAGTAGATGAATTGAAGAACAAAATGGATGAGCTTTCCCACAGGTTAACAGCAGCTGAGGATAGAATTAGTGTGCTGGAAGATGAGATGCATAACAACTCCATACAGCAGAAGAGATTGGGAAAAAAGCCCTAAAGCAAATGATCAGACAATGGAAAAATTACTCAAAGAATATGAACAGATGAAAATAGAAGTCTTTGATAAGCTCAACAGAAACAACTTAAGAATCGTTGGAGTCCCAGAGACCCAAGAAGAAAATCTCCAGGAAGAATCAACAGTCAAGAACATCATCACAGATAAATTAACAGAGCTAAAGAATACATGTGACCTTGGGCCCGGAGAGATAGCACAGCGGCGTTTGCCTTGCAAGCAGCCGATCCAGGACCAAAGGTGGTTGGTTCGAATCCCGGTGTCCCATATGGTCCCCCGTGCTTCCCAGGAGCTATTTCTGAGCAGACAGCCAGGAGTAACCCCTGAGCATCGCTGGGTGTGGCCCAAAACCCAACCCCCCCCAAAAAAAAAAGAATACATGTGACCGGATGCGCTGAGCCGCCGCCATTTTGGAGGCCAGGCACTGAGGTGATTCTCCACTCACGCAGGAGCAGGCATGGGTCCAATCGTTGTCACGGGAGAGTGAGACAGAGGCGGAGGGAGCAGTGGAGGGAGGAGGCGGTGGTGGTGGAGGTGGCAGAGGCAGCGAGGCTGAGCCATGGCCAACATCGCGGTGCAGCGAATCAAGCGTGAGTTCAAGGAGGTGCTGAATAGCGAGGAGACGAGCAAAAATCAAATTAAAGTAGATCTTGTAGATGAGAATTTTACTGAATTAAGAGGAGAAATAGCAGGATCTCCAGACACACCATATGAAGGAGGAAGATATCAACTGGAGATAAAAATCCCCGTAAGGTCCGGTTTATCACTAAAATATGGCATCCTAATATTAGTTCCGTCACAGGGGCTATTTGTTTGGATATCCTGAAAGATCAATGGGCAGCAGCAATGACTCTTTGCACCATATTATTGTCATTGCAAGCACTGTTAGCAGCTGTAGAACCAGATGATCCTCAAGATGCAGTTGGTAGCAAATCAATACAAACAAAATCCTTAAATGTTTAAACAGACAGCTCGGCTTTGGGCACATGTGTATGCTGGAGCACCAGTTTCTAGTCCAGAATATACAAAAAAAAAATAGAAAATCTATGTGCTATGAGCTTTGATAGGAATGCAGTAATAGTGGCCTTGTCTTCAAAATCATGGGATGTAGAGACTGCAACAGAATTGCTTCTGAGTAACTGAGGCATTGAGAGCTGCTAAAAGTCAAAATTGCCTCTTCTTGAGGAGCTTCACCATCTGTTATTTTTAGGATTCTGCATAGATTTCTTTAAACTAGCATTCTTGCCTAATGATGTTACCTGGGCACCATTGGAGACTGAAAAACTACTGCTCTGTAAATAAAGCTAATTAAATGTCTGTGTAAATTTAAAAAGGGAAAATACTTTAATTTTTTCTTACTTTATAGTGTAAAAATTCTTTGAGCTAAGCTAAAACCATGGAAAAAACATGCTACTTTAGTATTTAGCAGTGTACCAAGACTAGCAAGAGTTTGCTTCAGGATTTTGTTGAATAATTAAGACAATATTTTGAGTGTGTCAGAGGCATTCAAATTGTTGGTGTTGCATCACAGCTACCTTAACTGTTTTAACATGGATCCTCTGTGCCTGTGAATTTACTTGCATGCTTGTACTTGACTTAGGGATGGGTAGCTGAAAAGACCACAATAAGTATTTGAGAATTCTTAAATATAAAATTTATTCAGAATTGAACATGGTGACCTATTCAGAGCCTTTTAGTCCTTGTCAGCAGACTGGGACACCAGATCTATTTTTCCCCTCTCACCACACACAGCTAATATTCCAAGAGCAACTTTCTCTATATTTCATGAGGAAATTAAGGACCTTATTCCTTGCTCCATTTTTAGTTGTCCATTTGGATTTGTTTTTTGGTGGGGAGTGCAGTCACAATTCTTTTTTTGGAAAGCTTTCTTAAGATTCCGAAAATGAAAAAAAAAAAGATTGTGAAAATGGAGCTACCAATTTTATTTCCCTTGCAAAAGCAGTGCATGTGTAATTGTGCCATATTTCTAGAAATGAAATGAAAGAACCCAGCTTAGTTTTTGACAAATTTGACAACTATTTTTAAAGTGATGATTTTTTGGGGGGGTGAGGGTTGAAAGGATGAAATTCACTGTGGGTTTTTTTTTTCTTTTTTAGCCTTATGGCTAAGAATACTTTTTAGATACTTTAAAAGTCATATTTGCATTTACCCTTAATGACTCATGAAAGCTGTGTTGGTGTTTTACTGTACATACTTCAAACACATAGGAATAGAAGTGTGTTATAAATCTAGCTTTCTTTATGATGTTTCTGATGAAAATTGAAAACTTTACGTTTTCTTGTATATAGTCAGACTTCCTATTCATATTAAAGTTACATTTCATTCTGAAAAAAAAAATACATGTGACCAAAACCTGCATGTCCAAAGAATACCAACTAAAAAAGACCCCAGGAAAACACCCGAAGACACATCCTAGTCACAATGATGAATCCCACAGATAGAGATAGAATACTGCAAGCAGCAAGATCAAAAAGGGAAATTACATTCTAGGGAGCATCCTTGAGATTTACAGCAGACCTGTCACCAGAACACTCAAGGACAGGAGGCAGTGGTGGGATATAGTGACAAAACTCAATGAAATAAATGCTTCGCCTAAAATACTGTGCCCAGCAAAACTCACTTTTAGGTTTGAAGGAAGTATACATGGCTTCACAGGTAAACAACAGCTCAAAAACTTTACAGACTGAAAACCAGTCTTAAGAGAAAAATTGAAAGATCTACTTTAAAGACAGACTAACAAACACACCAAATTTGTACACAAAGATGGCAATAAATCCCATGACAATTATTTGTCTCAATGTCAATGGACTAAATGCACCCGTTAAGAGGCACAGAGTAGCAAAATGGATCAAAAAACTGAACCCAACTTTCTGTTGCCTACAAGAAACACACCTGAATAGTCATAATAAACATAGACTCAAAAACAAAGGCTGGAGGAAAATCATCCAAGCAAGCAACACCCTTAAAAAAGCTGGAGTGGCAGGGGGGGAAAAATACAAAATAATCATCTTTCCACACATTTATTTATTTACTGATTGATATTTTGATGTCTTTATTTTGATATAGATATTAAAGTTGATATCTTCAATTTTATTTTATTTTATTTTATCTTATCTTTCACTTTCTTTTTGCACTCTGGCATGATTTGATTTCAGAACCGAAACTAATGTGTGGTGCTTGTCTTTATTGCTGTAGTGCTCACTGGATATTTAATTTGATATTTCTTTCTGTATTGTTGTGGTGTTTCAATTACCTTTTTCACATCCTCTCTCAAACTGAGGTTGAAAAACTCTAGAAGGTCTCTGCCCATTTTTAGCATATTTGACTTCTTTTTTTGTTTGTTTGTTTTTTTATTATTTTGTACCCCATTATATAGCTTTTCTCTCCTTCAAAAAAAAACCACATAACTCGATTTATCTAGCTCTTCCTCTTAAATAGAGGGAGAAACAGGGAGGGTACCAGGACCAAACAGATATATGACCACTGATAGTAAGTTAGACAAAGAGGGGATCACCTACTCTAGCAGCCTGGGGTTATGGTGGGGTATATGGGTTGAAGAAAGGGAACTGAGATGGGGAGCACAAATTTGGTGATGGGTATTCCCCTGATTCAATGTTAATATGTACCTAAAATATTACTGTGAAAGATATGTAACCCATTATGATCACAATAAATTTTTTAAAAAAAAGCTGGAGTGGTCATACTAATATCAGATGACACAAACTTTATACTCAGAAAAGTTGTAAGGGACAAATATGGACATTATGTACTAATCAAGGGATATGTACAGAAGGAAGAAATCACTCTCCTAAACATATATGCACCCAATGAGGGACCAGCAAAGTATTTAATACAATTGTTGAAAAATCTGAAAAAGGATATCAATAACACAATAATTGTGGGAGACCTCAGTGCGGGCCTGTCAAATCTTGATAGGTCAACCAGATTGAAACTCAACAAATATACACTAGACCTGAAAAGAGAAATGGAAGAAAGAGGCCTAGTAGATATATATAGGACACTCCATCCTCAGAAACTGGGATACACGTTCTTCTCCAATGTACATGAGTCATTCTCCAGGATAGACCACATGCTGGTACATAAAACATACCTCCATAAAATCAAGAGGATAGAAATTTTTCAAGCTACCTTTGCTGACCACAAGGCTCTGAATTTAGATGTGAACTGCAAAGGGCCACATAAGAAAAACTTTAACAGCTGGAAATTACACAGTCTACAACTGAACAGCCAGTGGGGCCAAGATGAAATCACAGAGGAAATCAAAACTTTCCTGAAAATGAATGACTTTGAAAACACAAATTATCAGAACATATGGGATACAGCAAAAGTGTTACTGAGAGGAAAATTTATAGCTTTGCAAGCACACATCAGTAGGAAGAAGGGACATACCTGAATAGCTTAATGATGTAGCTTATAGAATTAGAAAATGATCAATAAAAGGAACCAAAAATAGGGAGACAGAAGGAAATAACAATGCTGAGAGCAGAAATCAATAAAATGGAAACGCAAAAAACAATCTGAAAGATCAACGAAAACAGAAGTTAGTTCTTTGAAAAAATAAACAAGATTGATAGACCATTGGCAAAGTTCAAAAAGAAAAAAGGGAGAGAAACTTGATAATACATATTAGAAATACTACAGATACTGCAGAGATTCAAAGGGTATTCAGAGAATACTTTTAGAAAATCTTTGCCACTAAATATGAGAACCTGGAAGAAATGGATAAATTTTTGAACTCATATAACCTTCCATGGTTTAATATAGAAGATGTAGCATATCTAAACACCTCCTCCATCAAATTGAGGAAATTAAAACAGTAATCAAAAATTTGCCCCAAAACAAATTTGCCCAAAAACAAAAGCCCAGGCCCTGAAGAATTCAAAAATGAATTCTTTCAAACCTTTCAAGAGGAACTAATACCAATTCTGGCCAGGCTCTTTTATGAAATTAAAAAAACAGGAACACTTCCAAGTAGCTTTTATGAAGCCAACATCACCTTATTACCAAAACCAGATAGAGATGCTGCCAAAAAATATTACAGACCAATATCCCTGATGAACACAGATGCAAAGGTCCTCAACAAAATGCTGGTAAACAGGATCCAATGTCTCATCAAGAAGATCATACACTATGATAAAGTAGGTTTCATCCTAAATGCAAGGATGGTTTAACATCCGTAAATCAATCAACATAATACACAACATCAACAGCAACAAAAAACATTAATGATCATATAATAGACACAAAGAAAGCATTTGATAAGGTCCAACACCCATTCTTGATGAAAACTCTCAGCAAGATGGGAATGAAAGAAACTTTTCTCAATATAGTTAAGGCCATCTACCACAAGCCAATGGCAAGTATTATCCTCAGTGGAGAAAAACTAAAAAGCCTTCCCTCTAAATTCTGGTACAAGACAAGGCTGTTCTTTCTCACCACTCCTATTCAACATAGTACTGGAGGTCCTTGCTATAATGATTAGGCAATAAAAATATATCAAGGGAATCCAGATAGGAAAGGAAGAAGTCAAGCTCTCACTGTTTGCAGATGACATGATACTCTACTTAGAAAGCTCTAAAGACTTTACCAAAAAGCTTCTACAAATAGATTCATATAGCAAGGTGGCAGGCTACAAAATTAACACACAGAAATCAATGGCCTTTTTTTTTACTTTTTTTTGTTGTGACTTAAGTTCATTACACAGAATTATTTACAGTACATAGTGACAATGAATGAAGGGCTTTCCCACCACCAATGTTGTCCTCCCTCCACTACTGTTCCCAGCTTGTCTCCCACATATCCCACCTTTACCCCCAGAATCCTAGTGTAACTGGTCTCCACCTTACAGCTTGTTATAGGTTGGGTGTCTATTCTGTTTGGTGTTCCAGTCTGGTCATTTTTTATTTACACTACATGTTCATATGACTGGTCCTGGTATCATTCTTTTCCCCTTCATTTTATGAGGCTGAATGATTCAAGTTATGCTATTTTGTTGGAGATAAAAAAAATTAAGGAAAAGAGAAGAAAAAACTACTAAAATAGAAAGAAAAAAATCACCGAATAATAACCACAAAAGTGAAAAAGAAAGAAAAAAGTGGAAGTAAAAAGAGAAGTAAAATAATATCAAAAACAAAAACAAAAAATAAAGCAAAACAAAACCAGAAAAAGTGGTGCAGTGGCAGGGCTTGGTGTTACCCAACCATTTTTTTTTTGTATAGGCACAGTAAGTATTGGGGAAGAAAGGAAATTCCCGTAGCCTAAGAGATTCAGGGTTTCTCCACTCTTGAAGCATATTGTCATGGGAACAACCACTGGCTCCGTACCTTCTCATTGCCATGTCCCAGGTGTTTTTTTTTTTTTTTTTTTTTTGTTTGTTTTTGTTTTTTTTTTCTGGTGTCAGGAACCTTTCCTCTTGGTTGTGGATGAGAAAATAAGGCCACTCTAGCAAGCAATCTTGGTATTTGCGCAGGTCCTAGGACAAGGCCTAGGATAGAGTCTTTAAGGTTCTAATGTACTGTTCCAACATTGTTGATGTGTTCAGTTTTTTGTATCATGTGCTCCATGTTTTTGCTCATTCTCTAAGCCAACATCTAGGAAATTATGGTTCCAAAGGTTCTGCTCAATCTCTATTGTCAGAATTGGGCCTCTGCACTAAGAAATCTTGATTTTTGTAGGAGACATGGGATAGGGTTTCCCTTAATGGTCTCAAGGTATGTTCTGCCCAGTCACAGTTGTCAAAGTCAGTTTTCTGTAGTTAGCGCTATTATTTTTCATAGTGCAAAAGATGATACATCTTCTGATTTCCACTTAGTGTTAGGTGATGTGGTAGGACCTCCCGGTCTTAGGTCAAATTGTCATTTCCTCACTGTCCTCATTGTCATATTAACACTGGCACAAGTATATCTCCCAAATGAGCTTAGTTCCTGGTGTTGTTGTGGGGAGTTGTTTTAGTTCTACATCTGGGATCTGGGATTTGAGAATGAACTAACACTGTCCAATCTCACGAAGACTGAGTTGTATCCACATGACATATGTCCAGGATGGGAGACACCCTTGTATAAAAAGTGTGAGTTCTTATCCTTAGAAGTTAAGATCTTGTGTCTGAATCCATGCTTTTCCCTTATTTATTGTACCTATACAAAAACATATGGTGTCCTTTTGTATTGCTGGTGCTATTCTGGGTAAGGATGACAGGCTACATGTACAGTATCTGTGGTGTGGTCTGAGCTTTTGTCCCAGGCAAGACGTTTTCTTATATTTTGTACTAAGCAGCACCAAAACTGGTGAGGGTAGAGAAAATATGTATGTATGTATGTATGTATGTATATATATATATATATAATTATAGATGAAAATCAATGGTCTTTTTATACACTAATAATGATAGGGAAGAAATGGACATTAATAGAAAAATCCCATTCACATTAGTGCCACACAAACTCAAATATCTTGAATTCAACTTGACTAAAGATGTGAAGGATCTATACAAAGAAAACTATAAAACACTGCTCCAAGATAAAAGAGAGGACACGCAGAAATAGAAACACATACCCTGCTCATGGATTGGCAGGATCAACATCATTAAAATGGCAATACTTCCAAAAGCATTGTACAGATTTAATGTGATTCCTCTAAAGATACCCATGACATTCTTCAAAGAAGTGGATCAAACACTTCTAAAATTCATTTGGAACAATAAACACCCTCGAATAGCTAAAGCACTCCTTGGGAAAAGGATTATGGGAGGCATTACTTTCCCCAATTTTAAGCTGTATTACAAAGCAATAGTTATCAAAACATCATGGTATTGGAATAAAGACAGACCTTCAGTTCAGTGGAATAGGCTTGAGTATTCAGAGAATGTTCCTCAGACATATAACCACCTAGTTTTTGATAAAGGAGCAATAAATCCAAAATGGAGCAAGGAAAGCCTCTTCAACAAGTGGTGTTGGCACAACTGATTAGGCACTTGCAAAAAAGCGAACTTAGACCCCCCAGCTAACACCATGTACGAAGGTAAAATCCAAATGGATTAATAAAGACCTTGATATCAGACCTGAAACTATAAAGTATATAAAACAACATGCAGGTAAAACATTCCATGACATTGAGACTAAAGACATCTTTAAGGAGGAAACAGCACTTTCCAAACAAGTGGAAGCAGAGATAAACAGATGGGACTATATTAAGCTGAGAGGCTTCTGCACCTCAAAGGAGATAGTGCCCAGAATACAAAAGCCACCCACTGAGTGGGAGAAATTATTCACCCAATACCCATCAGATAAAGGACTAATATCCAAAATATACAAGGTCTTGACAGAACTGTGCAAGAAAAAAACATCTAACCCCATCAAAAAATGGGGAGAAGAAATGAACAGACACTTTGTAAAAGAAGAAATGCAAATGGCCAAAAGGCACATAAAAAGATGCTCAACATCACTATTCATCAGGGAGATGCAAATCAAAACTACTATGAGTTACCACCTCACTCCACTGAGATTGGCACACATCACAAAGAAGGAAAACAAACAGTGCTGGTGGGGATGTGGAGAGAAAGGAACTCTTTTTCACTGCTGGTGGGAATGCCATCTAGTCTAACCTTTATGGAAAGCGATATGGAGATTCCTCCACAAACTGGAAATTGAGCTCCCATATGATCCAGCTATACCACTCCTAGGAATATTCCTGAGGAACACAAAAATACAGTACAAAAATCCCTTCCTCGCACTATATTCATTGCAGCGCTATTTACAATAGCCTGACTCTGGAAACAACCAAGATTCCCTTCAACAGATGAGTGGCTAAAGAAACTGAGGTACATATATACAGTGGAATACTATGCAGCCATCAGAAGAGATGAAGTCATGAAATTTTCCTATACATGGATGTACATGGAATCTATTATGCTGAGTGAAATAAGTCAGAGGGGGAGAGAAAGACTCAGAATAGTTTTACTCATCTATGGGCTTTAAGAAAAATAAAAGACATTTTTAGCAGTATCTCAGAGACAAGAGAGATGAGGGCTGGTATGTGCAGCTCATGACATGAAGCTCATCACATAGAGTGATGAGTGTAGTTAGAGAAGTAACTACACTAAGAACTATCATAACAATGTGAATGAATGAGGGAAGTAGAAAACCTGTCTCGAGTACAGGTGTGGGTGGGGTGGGGAAGAGGGAGATCTAGGAAATTGGTGGTGGGAATCTTGCACTGGTGAAATGGGGTATTCTTTACATGACTGTAATCATACAACTGCAATCATGTTTGTAATTATGGTATTTAAATAAAGATAATTAAAAAATAAAGAGATAAAGACTCTGCATGTTAACCCCTAATTATATATGCTCTCCTTGGTAATTGTAATGCTTCTTAAATATAAAAAGAAGTTCCTTTAAAAGAAATCTAACCAATATTCAGGTTATATTTGGGTAAATCTATCCTTGTGAGAAAAGTGTTTCATGCCTCAATTAAATCAAATAATTGATATCTTTGAACATAATTAGATACGAAAGTTTTACAAATTATAGTATAAATTATACTACATAATTTTCTAAAAAAGATTTCAGAAAACATAATTAATGACCACATTATCTTGATTAGGCTATCATTTCTCAGGCATAAGAACCACCTAATTTTTATGTCTATTATTAGAAATATTGACTTTAACCCCCAAAGCCTGATCTTTTGAAAGCCATGACCACAGTAACCACATCTGGTCAAATTTTGCACATAGAGACCAATTTAACAAATCCAGAAATACAGAAAAGAAAACCTTCATTGAGATTCTCATAACTTGTCACTCTTTAGTTACTAACATCTCCCACAAATCTGTGGGTTTTGTAAACATAGCAAAAGCATTACACTTTAAAGGTGATTTAAGAATACTCATTTATTAGAAAGCAACTACTAAAAGACTGATTGTTATAAACAGAATATTTGTATTAATTGAGAAAATAAAATCCTTTTGATATGCTAATTGTAACAACAATGTCTGAGAATGGATAAAATTCAGATCTCTAAAACGCAACATACTGTAGAAACTCTGGGGTAAAATAAAATTTACTGCTGTTATGAATGCAAAACATGCAGAATTTTTAGGAAAAATATGTTAGTGTTGCAAAACTAAACATAATATTCTTACCGATAATTTAACAATTAATTGCACTATTTGGTATTACTTAAATGAGTTGAAATCTGGGGCCACAGTGGTAGGGTGTTTGCCTTGTATGCGGCCGACCTAGGACAGACCTGGATTTGATTCCTGGCATCCCATGTGATCCCACAAGTCTTCCAGGAGTGATTTCTGAGCACAAAGCCAGGAGTAACTCCTGAGTGCCCCCAGGGTGTGGGCCAAAAAACAAAAACCTAAATAAATAAAGATATCTTGAAAAAAAGTTAAAATCTTTGTCCACAACAAAACTGGTATTCATTTGTGAATAGTAATATTTGTGTGTGTGTGTGTGTATTTAAAATTTAGAAGCAACCAAGCTTTCTTTCAATAAGACCATAGACATGTAAACTATAGCACATTGAGATAATAGAATATTATTTAAAATTAATTAGAAAGTACAACCAAGTCATAAAAACTCATGTGGGAACTTTTAATGCATATTACTAGTTAAAAGAAACTAAAATGCAAAGGCTACATGAAAGCTTGGAAAAAACAAAACTATGGAGAAAATATAAAGATCAGTGGTTTCTTGAGAGGAGAGGTAAGGGGAAGTTAGAAGAGATCAGTGAGAGGAACAATGAATTTTTATGGCAGTCAAAGTACTGTTTGGCATTATAAATATTATTATTATAATGTTGTTATTATATAATTATGATATTTTGAATGTTATAATTTTATGTGCATAGGTTATACCACAACAAAATAAATTAAATTTTAAGTCATTGTCTTTAATGATTATGATAATTCATTATAATGATGAATAATGATAGATTATCAATTGCAGAAAATATTTTATAATACATCATGGGGTGAGGAGGTACAAGGTATATGAGAAGTCTCTTTTTATTTTTTGGTTTGGGGGCCAGACCCATGGTGCTCAAGGGTTACTCCTAGCCCTGCGCTCAAAAATTACTTCTAGTGAGGTCGGGGCCCATATGACATGCCAAGGATCAAGCCCAAGTTGGTGCATGCAAGGCAAACACCCTACCTGCTGTACTATTGCTCCAGCCCCATGAAAAATCTCTTTTTTTTTTCTCAGTTTTGGTATAAACACTAAACTTCTCTTACATAAAAAGAGACAGCTTCCAGTTTAAGTCATTAAAGAAGGCTTCTTTGGAGTAGAAAATGGCATATTTTAATGAAACATAGCCTGGATATTTTTTGGGGGGGTCCACAACTTTTGGTGCTCAGGAATCACTCATGGTGGTGCTTAGGAGATGAATTACCAGCTTCACTACCTCCCAGACCTGGTCTGAATTTTGAAAAGCAGAGAAGTCAAAGATGGCACGAGACATGGTACAGCAATCAGAATCAAATCAGGTCAGTGAAAGGCAAGTGCCTTATCCACTATGCATATGAACAACCTCTAAAAGTCAATTTTATAAATAAAGGTATCATAAACTCACTTAACAAATATGGTAATATGGTGTACAACAAAACTTTCAAGAATCTAGTACAAAATACAAAAGGAACACTTTTGATATATTTGGGATTTGGGGATAAACTTAAAGAGATCTTAAATAGAAGGTTCATTACAGTTAATCTTAGACAATTATATTTTTCCATTCAGTGAAATTATTTCTTTTCTTGGGAGTAAGAAATCTTTCTTGACCACTTAATATGTGCTAAAAATAGTGCATTTGTCATGAACCATCGTTCTATAACCATCTGGGAAATCATTACTATTATTATTCCTATTTAAAGATGAGCCATAGAGAGAATATAGATGTACCCAGGTCACAGAGATGTCAGATATCTTGGGATTTAAAACCAGAGAGCATCAAAGCAATAAGATAACACTGCACAACTGTTAGAATGACTTTAACATTAAAAAAACTAAACAACTAATCGCTAGCTATGATACAGAGCAACTGGAATGCATTTATTTTTGGTGGCTATGAAAAAAAATGATACAATTGATTTGGAAAAGTTTGGGAGTGTATTTAAAAGCTACACATTATATTACCATATAATCTAGTCATCAAGTTTTTATATATTTGATGAATTAAGTGTATTGGTGAAGTTTTATTGAAATAAAAAACAAGGACGCTTCTCTTAGAGCTTACCCTGTGCATTTTTTCTTTGCTGTTTGTAAACGATACTCTTTTTCTATAATAATTTGTAAGTATTATATATTTTCTCTTTGCTGGAAATACTTCTAGTGAATTAAAAGCTGAAGGTCTTAGGGATTCCAGATTCAATGTTACTACACATCGCCAAACTGCAATATCAAAATAGTAAAATTGAAGTTTATTGAATATCTTTAACAATGGCAGAACATTGAGTGGAAAGAATGAGAGAAAGGGACTGAATTACATGAAGAATTGTCTTGGAGCCCAGCCTGAACAAAAAAGAAGCATAAAGTGAAGATAGGACCCAAAAGGGAAAGAATAAGCCACTATGGTTATTGATAAGCAGGAGACATTAACAACTGAAGAGTGGGATAGTGGATGTCAGAACTTAACACTTTGGTAACGTTGGTTTAAGTAGTTTGTCTCTAGTTGTATTCTTGAGGGATGTAGGAGGAAAAAAATACAGATGAGAGAATTAAGAGGTCTTGAGTCTAACAAAGATAGACTATAAAATAAACATGTAGCAATGACCTTGATGACATAATAGTAACATTGATTTAGTTATTTCACTGGAATTGCAAAGAAATATTAAAAAAACAAGTTGAAAAGTGATGAATAATTTGAGGAAGAGGTGATATATAAGAACTGTATTATATACAATTATTAAAATCACTTTATTCTAGACTTGGGGAATTGATCTAGACTTGAGGTAATGACACCTTTATCTCTCCTATTAATTTTGTAAGTAAAAATACAAATGACTAACAACATGTGCCCCAAAAAGGACATTTTAAAATTTTTATGTGGTATAGTTTGCCGCTCAAGCACCATGACACATCAGATATGACATTTTACTAGTTAATATGTGGAAATTCCACACAGAACTACTTATAAATTTTGATATACTCCCCTACACTTGGGAGATGGGAAAAGGGTGGAATGGGTAACTCTGACCTCAGTGGGAAATTGTAAGCTACCTCTTTCCCTTCCATCAAATCAAGGACATTGCTCTAACAATTCTACTTTGTACACTCACCAGCAGTCATTTTCCTCCTGACCCATTTCTATTTTACACAAGTAAGCTATTATTACTCTTACATTTAAAAAAATTTAATTCTCATTTGATCCTTTTTCCTATAGATACTGTGTTGCTACTTCATTTTACATAAAATCTCTTCATTTTCCAAACCTACCCCCTGACAGCTTCTCTTCTCCCACTTGTTCTTGAATCCACTCCAATCACATTATTCCTTGCACCACTACACCAGATCTGCTTTTGCTAAGGTCATAAACTTTTATGTGCTGATGCCAAAAGTTGATTTCTTTGCTAACTTTTTCCCATTATTAGGTCAAAAATGAACAAATCTTCAAGATGATCTTTAACTGGCTTTCAGAAAACTACATTCTACTGATTTTTCTACCTTATATAATCTACTAGTATACTTACTCTTTACCTTCACTTTCTGAAGATTGGAGCATTCCAAAAGTTTGGCCTTTATTCTCTGTACACTTTTTTGGTGACTCTATCTCTTAGCTTATTTTTAATATATATATATATATATATATATATATATATATATACATATATATATTAACTCCAAGGTGGAAATTTTTATTACTGTTACCTTAAAATTCAAACTCCAACTTGCATATTTGATCCCTTTCTTGTTTATCTAATACGCTAAAGACTAAATTCCTAAGCACTCCAGCCCCCCATGGCCCATAATAATCCATTGCTTTTAAGGTTTACTCCACTGTTCTTGATGCTCAAATCATTGGCCTAAGTTATCCTTGTTAACTTATTAGTTTTTCAAAGTAAATGCTCAATATTCCAGTGAATTATGTTAGTCCTGCTTCAACATCTACTGCAGTAACTGTTTCCTTCCATTCATGCTACCAAGTTATCCATGTCACCAGCATCACAGTTCTGGTTCCCTTCCTTTATCTTTATGCTCTATTTGGTCCATTTTACTCAATCCAATGAGTAAAACTTCAGTAGGTCATGTCATTTCACTCCAAACACTCCAAATCACAGTTCAGAATTTGGCATAAACACTAAGTATGCCAGTGACTCTCAAAATCCTACATTTCTGATTTTATAACTTTTTTACTTTTCCTTCCTTCACTGCTTATATTTTTTTCTGTATCCTTACTTCTCTTCAACCACTTTGCCCCTTTTATACCTGCTGTTTCCTCTTTAATTGTATGTTCTTTTCTTTTTTATTTATTTTTATTGTAAAAATTTATTCAAGAGACAAAATTGATTAACATAATGAGGTAAACTAACATAACATAATATAGTGACATAACATATAATATAATTGATATAATAATAATACATGTAAGTCAAAGAAAGTTTCTGATTAAAAACACAATTTTTTTCCATAATGGCTTACATATCTTTCACAGTAGTATTTTAGGTACATATTAACATTGAATCATGGGAATATCCATCACCAAATATGTCCTACCCCCATTCCAGTTCCCTTTCTACAACCCATATACCCCACCATCACCCCCTGGGCTTCTAGAGTAAGTGGATCCCTCTTTGGCTTACTATTAGTGATCACATATTTGTTTGGTCCTGGAACCCTCCCTTGTTTCCCCCTCTATTTAAGAGGCAGAGCTAGATAAATCGAGATATGTGGTTTTGTTTGAAGGAAAGAAAAGCAATAGATTGGGGTACAAAATCAGAGGAAAAAACTAAAAAAGAAGTCAAAAGTCAAATACACTGATAATGGGCTGAGTCCCTCTCTAGAGGCTTCCAACCTCATTTTGAGAGAGGATGTGAAAAAGGTAATTGAAACACCACAACAATACAGAAAGAAATATTGAATTAAAAACCAGTGAGCACTACATCAATAAAGACAGGCACCACATGATAGTCTCGGTTCTGAAATCAAATCATGCTTGAGTGCAAAAAGAAAGAGAAAGACAAGACAAAATAAAATAAAATAATATTGGAGACATCAACCTTAATCTCCACACCAAAATAAAGACGTCAAAAAAAATTGATCAATCGATAAATAAACATGTGGAAAAATGATTGTTTTGTGCTTTTTTTTTCCTTTTCTTTTTCCCCCTGCATAGGCACAGTAACTATTGGGGATATTGTAGAGGAAATTCCCTTGACCTAGGAGATACAGGGTTTTTCCACCCCTGAGTATACTGTCATGGGATTAACTCTAGACTCCTTGCATGATCATTTATAATGGCATGTTCTTTTCCAAGATAATTACAACATTCTCATATTTGGGTTGAGAAATACCCAAATACCATCTTTCAATTGAAATAGCCTCTATTAAAATACCTTTCACTATTTAAATATCACCACCTGTGGAAATGTTGTACTGGTGAAGGGGGATGTTCTGTTTATGACAGTAACCCAACTATAATTATGCTTGTAATCATGGTGCTTAAATAAAGATTTTATATATTAAAATATATAAATAAATAAACATCACCACCCACCTTTGTCTCTGGCACTTACTAGCTACTCCTTGATTTTTGGTGTTAGTGGCTTATTTTAATATTTTTTTCTTTTTTTCGTTTGTTTGTTTTGTTTTTTGCCTTATACTCGTCACCTCTGACATCTCTCTCTTTTAAAAGTTATTTGGTAATAATTGCCTTTACTTTTCTAGAATCCTTGAAGAGGAGGGAGATTTTCTGTTCACTGCTCTCTCTCTTAGCCCTCAGAACTGAAGCTGGCTCAGACTAAGTACTCAACAGATAATATATTAGTTAAATGATTGGATGTTTAAATAGCAAAGAAGAATGTGATGTGGCTGACTGAGTCTTAATCTGTTGGCTCATCATCAAACTCTGTCCCCAGACACTCCTGCCACTACATTATCAGTATACACAAAAGTGTGAAGATCAAGGGACAGCTTTTAGCAGATAGTGGTCTTCTGGGAAAACATGGAATGTTCCTGTCTTGTACTATCATCAAAGAATGGCTTTGCAAACCCAATATTTTTTCTTTGTGGAGGGAACTTTGGCTTCCCAAACAAATAATTTTTGTTCTTGATATTCCATTAGCTACAAAGGAAAAAGAATATATTTAGATTGTTTTTCTTCCTGGAAAATTGGAGCAGATTAGTTGTTTTTGGTAAATTTAAATGTAGGGTCTTTATCTACTTAAATTTCTTCATGGCTCAGCTGCACACATAGTTATTAGGATTTGACATGTGTTCCTATATTTCTTTAATTATGAAATATGCACTAAATTGTCAAAGAATAAACTAGACAGCTCAATAAAATTTCCTTAATTTTATTTTTGAATTTCTAATTTAATTTTAATCAAATTTTAAAATACCCAAAACTTTGTTTGTTTGTTTGCTTGGCCTAGGAGTCTGAAAAATAATTAATATTTGGTTTGTGGGTAAAAGGGTTAAGGATGGCCTAGTCAAGTTTTTAGTTTGAAAAACAGGGGGGATGTTATTTACCTAGAAAGCAGTTACTGACCTAGAAAAGAGAACATCATGGAAGAAGGTAAGATAGGAAGTTCATTTTATGAAAATGTAAAATTGAGATTCTTTTTTTTGGGGGGGGTTTGGGTCACACCTGGCAGTGCTCAGGGATTACTCCTGGCTCTATGCTCAGAAATTGCCCCTGGCAGGCTCGGGGAACCATATGGGATGCCGGGATTCAAACCACCATTCTTCTGCATGCAAGGCAAATGCCTTACTGCTGTGCTATCTCTCTGGCCCCTTGTTTTCTTTCTTGAGTATGTTACTGTCTCCCTTTTTTTGTTTTGTTTTGTTTTGTTTTGTTTTTTGGCCACAACCGTTTGATGCTCAGGGGTTACTCCTGGCTAAGTGCTCAGAAATTGCCCCTGACTTAGGGGGACCATATGGGACGCTGGGGGATGGAAACACGGTCCTTCCTTGGCTAGTGTTTGCAAGGCAGACACCTTACCTCTAGCGCCACCTCACCGGCCCCAAAATTGAGATTCTTAGTGAATATCTATATGGAGAGCATCCATAGACAAATGAGATGCTAGAAAAGAATTCATAAAGCCCAGAGTAGAGAGATGATTTTCATGTCATTCAGAGTCAGAAGATAGGATGAGTTCACTAGTCTAAGAAGAATTTGTGCATAAGAGAAGAGTCTAGGGACCCTAAAATACCTGAAATTTTGTACTTTCTAACATTTTCTCATTTTACCCTCCCCTAGAGGAAGACAGTAGGTAACCATATTTCTATTATGTTCATCTATAAGGTTGACCTTTTGTTAATTCACACTGTCATGTGCTCTGTGCTCCCTCAACCACTATATTGCAATCCAACTCCTCAATATGATGGTATTATAGAGGTTTCTGTCAAATAAATTAGCCTTAGCTAAAGTATTTAGAATAGGATTATCACACAGTTAATTCACACTGTCATGTGTCTGTGCTCCCTCAACCACTATATTGCAATCCAACTCCTCAATATGATGGTATTATAGAGGTTTCTGTCAAATAAATTAGCCTTAGCTAAAGTATTTAGAATAGGATTATCATGAATTGAATCACTGCCCTTAGAAAAGTCTTAGAGAGTTGTAACTTTCTTCTTTCTGCCAAGTGAGGATACATTGAGAAATCTATATTTTATAACCCCAAAGGGGATTCTTTCTAGATCCTAATGTTCATGGCACTCTGAAATTACACTTGAATCTCCAAATTATAAAAAAAATAAAGTTACATAGGCTACCAGTTCTTTTATAGGATCAATAGGCTACCTGGTAGTACACAAGGTACCCAGTAGCATCCCCCAAATAAACTTAAACACACATAGAGTTGAGATCATGTGACAAAGTTCCAATTATACATGATGAGTAAGTTATGCAGCTTTAAAGGATCACAGTGTGAATAGTTAATAATAATATGTTGAATGTGTTCTTATATCAAAATGATTACTTCATAGGGCAAAATATATGTTTATTAGCTTGATTATGGTAATTATTCCCCATTATATAGTAATATCAAAACATCATGTTATACACCTGCAGTTAAGGAATTAAGCCTAATATTTTGTGTGTATTTATCCTTGCCTAATGCAAATAAAGGTGCCTTCAATTTTATGCAAAAATTCCACCTCTGAGAATCACTTGGTTCTTTCATGATGCTTTTATTTGTGTGTGAGCAGAAAACATTTCATTTCTAGGATTTTTTATGTGGCTAATGATCAAAATGACATAAAATGAAGAAAATTAATTGTGAATGCAAGAGAAACCTCACAAATATATGACTCAAAGTAATGACCTAAACAAGCTAAAACAACAGCAAGATATACTACATGAGAACTGAGAGATAGTCCACAGGTTAAGGTGCTCATTTTGTATGCAGAATATATTGGCTCAATCCCAGGCACCATAAAGGGTTCCCAAACCAGCACCCTACAGTCTACTAAGTGCAGTGCAAAACTAAAACAAAACACAAAATAATAACCAAAGAAAGCATCATTTATATATTTTAGATGAAGAAAGAATGACTTTATGAAAAAGTGACAACGAAGAAGTTTGGACTTACAGTGATACATAAATGAGGAAATAACAAGACTTATTTATTCAGTTTTCTTGGTCCTAATTTCTCTATATATAGTGATAGGGATGTTTATACCTTCCTGGAATAGGAAAAGTGTCTTTAATATGAGACAAATAAGGATCCGAGTGGCCTTGCACCAATTTTTTCTGAAGGTTTTTCAGTTCAAAAGAGTATGCCCAAGTGTCATATTTGAGGGGGGGGGGCATAATTTTCTTTGTGATTACAACTCTAGACTGTATAGTATAGTATAGTATAGTACTCATAAGAGGTTTTTGTCGTATATGAAGACTAATCCCCAACACGCCTAAGAATTCTTTCATGAGTAACAGGTACAAATGAGAGACATCTGGACCATATGCAAGTTAACAATTAACTTGAGTTAATGTCACTAACCTTTGTGATTCTATCCAGTCTTGACTTTCTCAACTTTGAGTAGGTCATCTGAACAGTGAAAGAAGTCTTCATAGGGGACACAGTAGTCTGTCTACACCACAACGACCCTTCCACATCTCTTTGGAGTCCTATGGCTGTTACTGTGAACTGCACCCTTAACTCTGGCACTTGTTTTCTTCCACTGACTGTATTTAGTCTTCTATATAGAAGATCTTAAGCTCATTGGCATAAAAGCACCTCACAAAAGAGATAAAACTTTGGAATTATCCCATACTCTAGAGCTCTGCTGCAGTATCAAAGAATTTCCACCCTATCCTCTACAGTTGAATAGTATAATCTTTATCCTGGTTCTGATTCTCTTTCACTCCTAAGTCCCCTCCTCCACACACATATCTTTATTTTATCTCCTCATACATACACACATTTTATCTCCACACACATATAAACACATACTCTTTTCCTTGAAGACTTCTAGAAACACTTCCCTAACTGATTATTTGACACAAACCTTGTCAGTCTAAGTCTTAATCTCACTTGTAGGCATCCTCTTTCCTAGTCCTATAGTTCTGTTTCTAAGTGATGCAGGAAATTTGTAGACAAGTTCTTCGTGATACTTGGAAAATGATCATATTGCTTTCCAGAGGTGATCCAAAAAAGATTTTCACAGTTTTAGCAACAATTACAAAAACTGTTGATTCATTGGAGCAATATATAGGTTTGTTTGTGGGTTGAATTGAAAGAGTTAAAAATCATTTCATGAATTAGACTGTTCACCCCTTCTATTGGCACAAGGTCTCCTTTTCATATTTCCTTCTCCACCTGTTTCTTCAGCCCCAAGGAAGCCTTATTTTCTTTCACTCTTTTGTTCTCTACATGAACTCATCCTGCCATTATATCACTCTCACTGTGGTGTTTGTTTTCGGCAGCTCAATCGAAGTCTGCACTTGTAAAAATATGTACTTTCCCCCTTGGCTCAAAGTTGGGATGAGAGCAGTATTATCTTTGCAACAAGGCTCAAGTTCCACCTGGTTCACTCTGAGGTGTTTGTCTACCCAAATGAGCCATCCAAGAGGCCTGTCAAAGCTCGCTCATACATGAGCCTTGTTAGGGCAGGCCACCTGCCACTGGGACTGATGAAAAGAGCCTTAAGAAATAAAGGAAACTCTGGATCAAAGGTCATACAGACCATCATAGTCCAATACCATCTTTGTTGAAGAAATTGCGGAACTAAGAAGAGTTTTGAGCTCAGGAAGAGATTTGGGAGCCAGAAGTGACATGAGAGCCAGAATATTCATATTGCCCAAGGGGACCTTGCTTCATACAGAACTATGATCTCTTCTGTCTGTGTCTCTGTCTGTCTTTCTCTGTCTCTTTGTCTCTGTCTCTCTGTCTCTGTCTCTCTCTTTCTCGTGTGCTCGCGCGCCAACTCCATGTCAAGTTTATGCCTGACGGTGATTTTTACCACTCCCTTTATGGCAAAGACAGAAGTGATCTTCTGAATGAGTCACAATTTTGGATTTTGTAGCCAATTTATACAATTGGTGAAGTTAGACTTTTTCCATTTTATACCACAGTGACAAGCAAGTGACCTGGTGCACAAAATAATCAGCAAGGAGGAAGGGTCTGGAGGCATTGCTAGAGATATCATAAAATAAGAACATCTGGACTCCAACACATTATATTTACAAAACCAACTACACTCCAATGACCTGCATAATGGCCATGCTATATATATATATATTCTTACTTATTTTTTCAGTAGGAAAACGAATTTATGAACAGTAGATCATTTTAATGATTTTCATCATTCCAACTCTAATACTTTGCTGCAGGAGGCTAGTTTTATTAGCAATAATTATTACCAGATATCAAATAACTAATAAATATTTTTATTTAAATGGGTTGAACTGAAAGGTAAATTTAAGATTTAAATTTTAACAGAATGTTAAGTAGAAGCAGAACTCAGGAAAATAAATGAACTACATTTCTGATTATTATTAATAATAAAAACTACTGCATAGAACTCTTGTTTAATTCTTTATGAGCCAGACTATCTAATGGTGTCATAGACTACCTAAATATTTGCCCAAATAATAGGCAGGGTGTTGTTTTAAGAGTGAGTTTGAGTGAGTTTAAGAGTTAAATTAATACATTGAAAAAATAAACTATTTCTCCATGTGGGTTGGTCCTATCCAATCAACTAAATAGAACCTAAAGGTTAACACTGTCAGAAATGCTGGATTCCCTTTTCCCAAATGTCTTAAGCTAAAGCATCAATTTTTTTCTCTTCTTTTAGTCTCAAGTGGAAACTAAAGCTCCTTCTGAGGTCTCCCATTTATTGACCTTGAAATTGGAACTAGGCCATGTGTTTTCCTAGATCTCCATCATACAGCTGACAAATTTGAATATATTTAACTTTCATAACAGTATGAATCTTTTTAACAATACATATAATATACATATATGCAAACTCACATATCCATATGCATTTAATATCACATATTATGTAAGTTCATAAATGTACAAATCTATTGTATCTATTTTCATTTTATCTTGGAGAATTCTGACATATAATGAACTACTATGTTCCAGGTATTGTTGACAATTTCAAAACAAAGGTCACCTAATATTTCCTTCTTTTTAGATGAGGAAACAAAAATAAATATATTTGTGTATATGTACATATATGTATATGTGACTTCACAATAAAGTATGCATCCAGGATTCATATCCAACTGTCTCTCATCTATTGTCAAATCTTAAACTTTGCATACTTTATCTCCTCAAAGCTTCATGCTATTTTCCTTGTAATTTTTCCTAGATCTTCCTAAAATATCTATGTTCACTTTCCTGCTTTGGTAGCACTATGGAATTTGATATTTGAACATTTTCATTGACATATTAGGATTATATAATGTTTCAGAACAAATTGTTGGGTCTGCATGGATGTTGTATGTCTGGGTCATCCAAGGTCACGTGTAAGGGGAAATCTGTGAAAAATCTGTTCTGACCACAGAATATGGCCTTGAATAATTTTTTTCTATTGATTTTAGGTATGCAATATCAACTCACATGTTGGTAATCATGCCAACAGTAAAGCACACATTATTTTATACACTAAGGTCTTGTTCTGTACTTGCTCATGATTTTAAGCACTTTCCTCAGATAGAGCAAGATTTCCATTTGAGATCAAGGAGTTTGGCAATCGAAATCCACTGACATGCAGCAAAGTGCTGAAAATTTCGTAATACTTAACTTCACTGAGCTCAACAGCACATGAGATTGCTAAATTATGAGTAAAACAAAGGTAAAGGATGGACTGACTGCTCTACTACATAGTGGTTTCATTCTGGGAAGCTTTCTTTGAAGTCAAGGAGATTTATGTCTGCAAGAGAAAGAGGGTGCAGAGTGCAGGAGAAAATAGCACTTATGTGTCACTCTTGAATACTTTCAACTTGGCTATTTCAAGTCAAATGTCTTCAAATATGTCAAAGGCACTTGTTCTAATTAAGAATAGAGGCCATGGCAAGTTGGATTTTTTAAGTAAGCTAATTCTTTAAACAGAATTAAATGCATTGGAAGGCTCTTGTTCAATCATGAAAGTCACAACTTTCCAGCCCTCACTTCACTGTTTAAATTTGTTAACATATATATATATATATATATGCAAAGTCATCTATATATGTATGTATCAGTATAAATAATGAATGTTTATGTTTCTATGCAAATTAATACCAAAGTCAAGATATATGAAATATTTCAAATGTCTTATTAGTATGTGCCATAACTAGGATGTTTCTATTTCAATGTCAAAATAAAGAGGAGCTGGAAAGATAGTACAACAGGTGAGAGCTTACTTTGCTCATGGCCAACCAGGATCAGTCTCTAGTACTGCATATGCAATCCCTGACACTGCACTACCAAGAATAATTCCTGAGCACAGAACCAACTGTAAATGCTGAGCAATGCCATGTGTGCCCCCCCCAAATATTTTTAAGAATAATTTTTATAAACAATAGTTATAATAATCACATTCCAATAAAAATATCTTATATATAGAATTACTACATTGAGGACTTAACACATTAACATGTACAAAAATAAAAGGGCAACAAAATCTGTAAAATAAAAACAGGCCAAAAAGAGACTGATAATACAATAGGAGATTTTTAATACCTGATGCCATTGGATATCTCAAACAGAAAAATAAATAAATAAATGCCTTAGGGGACAGAGAGATAGTACGGGGGTTAAGGCATTTGCTTTGCATTCAGTGCAGTGCACCTGTATTATTTCCATAGCACCATATAGGTCTACTGAGCACCATCCAGAGTGACCCCTTAACACCGAGCCAAGAGTAAACACTGAGCAAAGACTTGAGTGACCCAAAAACCATAAAAAAATTTAAAAAATGCATTAAATGAAAAGTTTAAAGGCAGGGCTAATAAAATTTTTTTCAATATAAATTTATTTATCTTTAAAATACTAAACCATGTTAGGCTTATTTTTTAATCTACAATTTTTATTAATTTTTTATTTTTAATTATGAGAACAAAGATGCAAAGAAAGAGGACAAGGTAAAGTTACAGTAGAAGGACAATCATCCATAAACAGAATTCTCAGTAGTCCTATTGCTGATATCTTAACTTTGAAACAGGGCTAATAAAATTTTATAGAACTTTTCACCCCCAAAATGACAAATACACAGTCTCCTTCGGTACATGTGTAACATTCTCCAAGACAGATGGTCTTCTAAAAGGCAAAACAAATACTTAAATAAAAGTCATAAAATTTACCAGGCACTGGCCTCAGAAGAATGGGCATCCTCCATTCACCCCTGAACAGGGAAGCTATCAACGAAACATCCAAGGTTTTTTATAACACACCTGGAAGTAATCCTCTACCAGGGAAGACCCTACCACTGCTCTGACATCGACCTGCTCAAAAGAGACTTCCCTTAACACTAAAAAGACTTGACAACAACAATGACCTGCTTACAGGACAGGGCTCTCTGCATTGCCCTTTAATTGTGAGGTGAAACGAGAGGACGCTCCGCACCATCCTGACTGCAATGTAGGATATGCAAATTTCAGGATCTTTAATACAGAAACACGATACCAACAACAGAGACTGTGTGAAAAATAAAAGTGTATTGGAACTACAGATAATGACCTGGATAGGACAAACTAGTTTGCCTGGAGCCTAGAGTTGGTCTTATGCCAGGAAACTTCAGGGGTAGGGTCTCCTTGTATTTAGGCCAAGGCTTTTGTTTTCCATGTCCCTCATATTTTGGTGGGCCTATGCAACAGTAATTGCCACTCTAACACCGTTTTTACCGTGCTCCTTTGACTCTAATCCTTAAGAAAAACAGCCCTTAAACTTTTGAGGTTAACTTAAACTAATATGCATGTACATGGAAATGTAAAAAAGTACTTTGCCTTCAATGTTTAAGGAGTTACATAAGTTTTATGGCTTTACATTGCTTTATGTGCTGCTAAGAAATATTTTGTATTACAATCTGGGGACTTGAGGGACAAAGTAATTGTTCATGGGTTCTGTTTTATTTTTCTTAATGTTCTGTGGCTGAAAGTTCAAAGTTCAGATATCAGCAAGGGGATTTCTGAGAATTCTGTTTATGGGTGATTGACCTTCCACTGTAACTTTACCTTGTCCTCTTTCTTTGCATCTTTATTCTCATAATTAAAAATAAAAAAATAAAAAATCTTAAAATTTGAAGTAATATCAAGTATCTTATTAGATCACAATCTATAAAAACAAGCAGAAATTAACCATGATAATAAATCTAGGGAAAATTCAAACATCTGGGGACCAAAAATGGTGCTACTGAATAATATTGGGTCAATCAGGTTATCAAAGAATATTAAGAGTTCTAAGATTTAAGAAATTATGCAGACACAAGTTATCAAAACATATGGGATACAGTAGCATTAGTACTAAAAATACAAGCTTATAAAGTATTAAGAAACCAAAGACTTAAGAGAGTTATCTTAGTATACATTCTTTTTACTTTTTTCTTTTTTTAATAATATCTTTATTTAACTACTTTGATTATAAACATGGTTGTAGTTGGGTTTCAGTCAGAAAAAGAACAGCCCCCTTCACCAGTGCAATATTCCCATCACCAATGTTCCCTATCTCTATTCCCCTTCGCCCATATATATTCAAGACAAGCATTCTACTTCTCTCACTCACTGACATTGTCATGGTAGTTGTCAGTGTGGTTATTTCTCTAAGTGTACTTACCACTCTTTGTGATGAGAACCATACCCTGCCTTACTCAGGAGTATTCAGGCTCTGTGCTGAAGACAGATTCATTAGTACTTCCTTTAAACTAAACAACCCAATGTAGAAGAAAATAATAGAAATTAAAGTAAAAAATAATTTTAAAAAATAGAAAAGAGGGTCGGAGTGATCATGTAGTGGTAGGGCGTTTGCCTTGCACACAGCTGATCCAGGACTGGACCTCAGTTTGATCCCCAGCATCTCATATGGTCTCTCAAGCCAGGAGTGATTTCTGAGCACAGAACCAGGAGTAACCTTTGAGTATCACAAAGCAAACTAAAAAAAAAAAGCAAACAAACAAAAAACACACACAAAAGTGAAAAAAAAATAGAAAAGATTAATGAAAACAAGGACTGGTTCTTTAAAAATAAAATAGATACAAAATTGACAAAGTTACTAAACTCACAAAAAATAATAAAAGAGGAGAAAGGAAGATAATTCTTTAACAGTGAATCTGAAATAAAAGAGAAGTTATAGCTAGATATCACAGAAAATAAATTACCATAAGGGAAACTGAAAGCTAATTTTATGACCACTAGCATAGGTAGGGTCTGAGTTCAAATCCTGACACTGAACACCAGTAGAAGTAGCTCTGGAAACCACAAAGAATCACAAAGGTCTCTGATATTTCAAAGTTGAAACAATTCTGAATCTTCAAGTCCAAACTTAGCACAATTGACCAACTATCTTCACAATTGGCTCCCAGATTGCCAGGCCACTACTTGAATGGAGAATTCATTCCATGAGGAAAGATCACGAGACTATGATCTATGAGCTAACCTATGAACTAATGGCACCCTATTGAAGGAAACAAATGAACAGTTATTTTTGAATAATCCAAATTTCTAATATTAAATCGGCAAGAAATAAGAAAGACTGAACAAAACAATTAATGATAAGCAAGTTGAAATCATAATCAAAAGTGTCCTCCAAGCAAAAACTCAGATTAAGATGAGTTTGCTAGTGAAATTGATCAAATCTTCAAAGATAAACTACTACTTATCATTGTGGGATTTACACATCATACAATACTACTGAACTATAAGTAAAGGTGAAGCCATGGTCTTTGCTAAAACATGATTAGAATTAGAGGGGGTCATGCTAGGCAAAATAAGTAAGAAAAAGAAAGATAAGTACCAAATATGAGATGATGTTATAGGTCATATATAAAGAAGCAAAATTAAGAGATACAAAAAAGTAAACCCTTTGACATATCAGATTTGAGATTACCCAAGAGAAAGGATGGGAGAAGTGGAGAAAAATTTTACAAACAGCAATGGAGAATCGATGGCACTATTGGTAATGGATGTGCCTTGATAATATTACACTGGTAAAACAGATAAATATTTACAATTTTGTAAATCAATTACCTTCATATACTGATAAAAATAGTGAACAAAATTGATATAATTGCTATTGAAAGGTGTCTGCTAGTTTCTGCCACAGAAAACCAGATCAACTTTATTTGATACATGTATACATAGTATTCTGCTCTTCTCTGTAATCAAGCTGAAACTTATTTTTTTTCTGTCTACCATTATCACAAAACTGGTCATTTATGTAGTTAGTTCAGTCTTACCACTGTAACTACTATTTCATTAGGCATGTTGTTCTAAGAAGAGTTTTCTGATCAACCACATTAAGTGGATAAAAAAAAGAAAGATTCGAATTGAGTTCCATATATGAAAGCAGAAAAGTAGCATGATCATTGCAAATGAGCATATTTATATAAATAGTACAAGGAAGCAGAAAATAAATATTGATGATATAGACAGAACCCAAAGATTTACATGGTACGTTCATATTAGCTTACAATACTGAGCTATTCTGCACCATGTTTCCAGTTTCAAACAGCTAAAATATATGGAGTTAGTTAACAAAAATTCAAGGATTGGGCTGCATAATTAGTTTGTAGCATATGATAAATTCAGTTATGCACATGTTGAATTTAAAAAATGTCTAATCCTCTCTTTAAATTTGTAATAAATATCTTCTTTATATTCATAATCTCACATCTGAGTTTTTTTAAAATTTTCTTTAATAGCGCTTTTAAGTTACTTCAAACTTTGCTAAACAATTTTTAGTTAGAATTGTGCTTCTCATAAATTAGTGGATTTCGCAAAGCAAAAATATATGCGAATACATATAATATAGTCTACCCTTCAAATATTCTACTATTTAACAAATCCTCCAAGTGAAATATTTTCCAAGATTTCAGAATAAAAAATACCATCCAATAGTGTAAGCCAAAATCAAAATTTCAACTTGCGTCTTCATCTTTTTCTTGGGTTTTTCTAAAGCTATTTAAAAAGAACGTAATAGGCAATTTGTAAAACCAAGTGACATATTTTTTGGAAGAAAATGTCCTGAGATAAATTAGATTACAATGACATTTCACTGAAACATGAACCACTGGAATACAAAATTTAACAAATGACATCTGACTTAAATCCCATCCAAGAAGTTTGTCAACGGAAGTAGCCCAAGTTCCTCCATGAGGCATATGGCACAGCCTCCCCTAGACCATTATCTAACTCTCCAGCCTCCAGGGCAGCCTGACATTGATTTCTTCTGAGTTCCAAAATGTGTTGGAAAATGTGTGCTATTTTTCAATATCCTAAACTTTGCTTTGTTTAATGAGGCCTTTACCCAACCCCACATAGATTCCACATCAGAAAGCCAGGTAACCATCTTTTTTCATTCTTTTCTAAGTTTTGGGCATTTTTCAAGGATGCACAATTCAGACACCTCTTACTGTCTACATGGACAGACCTTCTTAAATGTAGAGTAGGTTATGTCTTAGTATTTAAGTGGTACAAAAAAAGAAGTTATCTCTTCCTCAATCTAAATTAACTGTCATGTTTTACTTCCTGAAACTACTATCCATAGTGATTATATTCAAGTGATGATTTTTTAAATATCTGTATATCATGAATACAAGGAAGGAGACAAAGATGCAGGGAAGAAGAAAAAAACGGGAAATACATATTTCATGGCTTTACCAGAGACATCTTCCCTTTGATCTTTGCTTTCTCCTCCTCTTTCCCTTTTTCTTTTACTCTCATTCATCTCTATTTATGTTTCTTCCTCTTTCTTTCTCTACCCCCTTCTCTCTCAAGCAATGAATTATAATGAAGGACCAGAAAATGGAACTGTTGAATCACATAACTGGACAATATGAGAATTCCAGCACTAACACCAATGAATCAGCATAATAGGAGAGAGCTAAACTGGAAACCCTGCTCATTACATTTTTGCCTCCAAAATGAGAAGGGTAGCACTCTCTTTAGTAAGGAATTGTTATATTTTTTAATACTTACAACAGTCATTTTGAAAGTCGGGTTTATAAGAGGAATAAAATCACCCACTGAAATAGAAGAATATGTAACAAATTAGGGTGATTTTTTATGCCCAAAGTGGAAACTTAATTTCAGCTAATAAAGTACAAATAATGGCATCTTCACTGAGTCATTAGATCAGATTAGATCAGATTAAAGTACATTAAATCTCTGGAGGCATATTTTGTAATTATAGTAGTAGTAGTAATGATCACTTTCAATTTATTATAATAAGATTATTGAGACCAAATTGCTCTAATCCTCACAAACTGGGAATGTAGCTTTACTAGAATTAGAGGTATTGAAGAATGTACTAACAAGCAAAGACAAAATGACAGCTTTAACTCCAACTTTGGGGGGAAAAAAGCTATTTCTTACTCATATAATGAAATGGCAATTTTCATAGGTGACAGAAACACTGGATGATTAAAAATATGTAATTTATTTATTCTATAAAATATAGCCTGCTTTAAATTTTTCAATAAATTTTATAAATCACAGTACTTTAATAAAAAATATTTCTAAATGGCTTATATTAACTAATATCAAGGAAGAAACTTGCCTTTCAAGAACTTGACAATGATAGAATGAAAGAGAAACAGACAGGTGAAATTAGAGATATGGCCCTTTAGAAAAGAGCATCAGATGTAATGGCTCAAGGGAGGCTTAGTTGGTACCAGATAGCCCTGCTGGATCCAGACACAAGTAAAGAATTATCTCAGCATCTTTTCCCCTCAACATTGTTTTCTTTTTTGGGTTTTTGAGCCACACTCAGTGGTGTATAGGGGTTAATCCTGGCTCTACATTCAGGGATCATTCCTGACAGGCTCAGGGAACCATTTGGGATGCTGAGAATCAACCTGAGTCAGCAGATTGATTTCCAAATCAGGACATATGAGAGAATCCTGACACCAGAAGAAGAAAAATCATCTATGCGTCTTTCAACAACCCTCCTTTTATTTTCTGTTTTTTTTTTTATATGCCTGTTAGTTTGTTTGGGGGCCAAACAATTGCTCAAGGATTATTCCTAATTCTACACACTTAAGAGTTATTCTTGGCTGTGCTGGGAACCATATAGAATGCTGTGGGTTGAAGCTGGGTCAGCCTTGTGCAAGAGGAGCATTCTACCCACTCACTATACTATTGCACTGGCCCTTCTCTCTGTACTTTTAATGGTCCAAATGCTTAAAACATAATAAAGAAATGCTGACCCACTCACCTTTCCTTCAAAAGCCTAAAAAGAGAAACGCTTTTTGCTTTTCTCCAGAATCCATAATCCGAGAGCTTCCCTGCCTTCCTTTCCCTTTTATTAAATAATGTTTTTTCTGAAATAGGCTATTTAACTTCCAGTCCCTTGCTTTCTATCTTACTGCTCGAAGACAAGGATCTGAACAATAATGTGTCCTAAAGAGAATATAAAAAGAACCATCAAAAAAGAACTAAACACTTAAAATGTCATTGACTTTTTAGTCATTTTATTTTCTATTTTATGTCATTTTCTATAAAGATATGTTTCTCCACCTACATTTTAAATCTGAGAATAAAATCATCATGTAAAAAGTCATGAGATTATTGTACAATAGTAAAATATTACATTTTAAATAATGAAAAATTTTAAAATATTACTTACAAAATTCTCTCTAAAGCTTCTCTGGTCAGCCTCTATTTCTAAAGCTCTTACATCACAATTTTCAGTTTTGTGTGTCCTATTTGTAAAAAAGACAAAGTTTTATTAAAATTCTTTCTTTTAATAAGTTGGGCACAGTGTCTTCACAATTTCTTTTTCTATTTCTGAGTCATTTAAATATGTTTCAGGTTGATTGTTAATTCCTTCAATAGAATGGTTTTTATAACCTTTGCTATCTGTTTCTCATCTCAAGAGGGATTCCAGTTTTGTTATTTGTAATTCTAGAATACAAAATAACACTTGGTATTGGATCTAATCAATATGGCAAGAAGTAAAATCATTCTGTATTTATTATGTTCACAAATATTCAGTAAGAAACTCCTATGTGCCAAGCACGTTTCAAAACATTAGCAGTACGATGATGACAAAATTAAGTTCTGTTCTTAGAAAGCAAAATAACAATAGTTATCTAGTAAAAAATATTAACTCTTTAAAAAACATAATATAGATCTAATATCAGCCTGATAAGTACAGTAGGGAGAGAGGACATAAAATGAGTTATGGTTCATTTGAGCTAACTGGTCCTGAATAACCTAGTAGGAAAAGGTTTTATTTATGCTAATATCTGGAAGAAACTCTTAAAATCTTTGCTTCTACAAGTGCTCTGATTTGGAAAGACATATAACACTGAAGCTAGTCAAGAATGACTGCAGAAATAAAGATAAAGGAGAAAAGGGGCAGGAAAAATAAAGATCTTGTTGGATAAGCTAATTAGAGCAACTGTATGCTTATTATATGCTAAAGAATGACCTTAAAGGTGTCAAATAATA
The DNA here is from genome assembly GCF_024139225.1 of Suncus etruscus. Taxonomy (NCBI): domain Eukaryota; kingdom Metazoa; phylum Chordata; class Mammalia; order Eulipotyphla; family Soricidae; genus Suncus; species Suncus etruscus. The sequence goes on along the minus strand of NC_064860.1, from coordinate 48,480,010 downwards.
TCAAACCTCTCTGTCTCCATTCCAAAATTGTTTACTCAAGGGTTCTAATCAGCTAACCATTTATCTAAATTCTAGGCTAAGGCACCTAAGGTTCTGGAAGCAAGAAAAAGTTGTTCCTCCAAATAAAAAGAATATGTTCATCCTTGTCATCCAAGCAACCCATGACATGGCATTTTCTTTTTTATTTTTTGGAAGGCTTTGGGTTTATTTTTTTGTTTGTTTGTTTGTTTGTTTTTGGTTTTTTGGTTTTGGGAGCCACACCCAGCTATACTCAGGGTTTACTCCTGATTCTGAGATCAATAATTCCACTTGGCTGGCTCGAGGGACCATATAGGATGACAGAGATCAAATTCAGCTCTGCCACGTGCAAGACAAAGGCCCTACCTGCTTTGCTCTCACTCAAGCCTTATAGGGCATTTTTTTTTATTTTGGGCCATACCCGGTGATGCTCAGGGGTTACTCCTGCATATGCACTCAGAAATTGCTTCTGGATTGAAGGACCATATGGGACATTGGGTGATCAAACCATGATCAGTCCTGGGAAGCATGTGCAAGACAAATGCTGTATGACTTACTCCACCATTCGGGTCCCAAATGGCATTTTCTTTTTTTTTCATTTTTTTCTTTATTTAAACATCTTGACTACAAATATGATTGTGATTAGGTTTCAGGCATGTAAAGAACAGCCGCTTCACCAGTGCAACATTCCCACCACCAATGTCCCAAATCTCCCTCCATCCCACCCCACCCCCACCTGAACTCCAGACAGGCTTTCCAGTTCCCTCATTCATTCACATGATTATGGTAGTTCTCTGTGTAGTTATTTCTCTAACTGCACTCACTACTCTTTGTGGTGAGCTTCATGAAGTGAGCTGGAAGTTCCAGCCTTCCTCTCATTGTCTCTGAGGATTATTGCAAAAATGACTTTTATTTTTCATAAAACCAGTAGATGAGTGAGACTATTCTGCATCTCTCTCTCCCTCTGACTTATTTCACTTAGCCTGATAGACTCCATGTACATCCATGTATAGGAAAATTTCATGACTTCATCTCTCCTGATGGCTGCATAATATTCCATTGTGTATATGTACCACAGTTTCTTTAGCCATTCATCTGTTGAAGGGCATCTTGGTTGTTTCCAGAGACTGGCTATAGTGAATAGTGATGCAATAAATATAGGTGTGAGGAAGGGGTTTTTGTGTTGTATTCTTGTGTTCTTAGGGTATATCCCTAGGAGTAGAATAGCTGGTCGAATGGGAGGTCAATTTCCAGATTTTGTTTTTGGTTTTTGGGCCACACCGGCGGTGCTCAGGAGTTACTACTGGCTATCTGCTCAGAAATAACTCCTGGCAGGCAAGGGGGACAATATGGGACACCGGGATTCGAACCAACCACCTTAGGTTCTGGATCGGCTGCTTGCAAGGCAAACACCTCTGTGCTATGTCTCTGGGCCCTCAATTTCCAGATTTTGGAGGAATCTCCATATCGCTTTCCATAGAGGTTGGACTAGATGGTATTCCCATCAGCAATGGATAAGAATTCATTTCTCTCTACACCCCTGCCAGCACCGATTGTTCTCATTCTTTGTGATGTATGCCAATATTTGTGGTGTGAGATGGTATTTCATCATTGTTTTGATTTGTATCTCCCTGATGATTAGTGATGAGGAGCATTTTTTCATGTGTCATTTGGCCATTTGTATTTCTTTTTTATCAAAGTGTCTGTTCATTTCTTCTCCCCATTTTTTGATGGGATTAGATTTTTTTCTTGTAAAGTTCTGTCAGTGCCCAGTATATTTTGGATATTAGCCCCTTATCTGATGGGTGTTGGGTGAATAGTTTCTCCCATATGATGGGTGGCTCTTGTATCCTGGGCACTATTTCTTTTGAGGTGCAGAAGCTTCTCAGCTTAGTGTATTCCCACCTGTTGATCTCTGCTTCCACTTGTTTGGAAAGTGCAGTTTCTTCCTTGAAGATGCCAATAGTCTCAATGTCATGGAGTGATATACCAACGTGTTGTTCTATATACTTATGGTATCAGATCTGATATCAAGGTATTTAATCCATTTGGATTTTACCTTCCTACATGATGTTAACTGGGGGTTATTCTTCACTTTTTTGCAAGTGCCTAACCAGTTCTGCCAGCACCACTTGTTGAAGAGGTTTTCCCTGCTCCATGTAGGATTTCTTACTCCTTTGTCAAAAATTAGGCGATTGTATGTCTGGAGAACATTCTCTGAGAACTTAAGCCTATTCCACTGATCTGAGGGTCTGTATTTATTCCAATACCATGCTGTTTTGATAACTACTGCTTTGGAGTACAGTTTAAATTGGGGAAAGTAATGCCTCCCATTTTCTTTTTCCCTAGGAATGCTTTAGCTATTCGAGGGTATTTATTATCCCAGATAAATTTCATAAGTGTTTGATCCACTTCTTTGAAGAATGTCATGGGTATTTTTAAGGGGATCACATTAAATCTGTATAATACTTTGGGAGTATTGCCATTTTAATGATGTTAATCCTGCCAATCCATAAGCAAGATTGTGTTTCCATTTCCGTGTATCCTCTATTATTTCTTGGAGCAGGGCTTTATAGTTTTCTTTATAGATCCTTCACGTCTTTGGTCAAGTTGACTTCAAGGTTTTTGAGTTTGTGTGGCACTAATGTGAATGGGATTGCCTTCTTGACGTCCATCTCTTCCCTATCATTATTGTTGTATAAAAAGGCCATTGATTTCTGTGTGTTAATTTTGTAGCCTGCCACCTTGCTATATGAGTCTTTTTCTAGAAGCTTTTTGGTAGAATCTTTGGGGTTTTCTAAGTAGAGTATCATGTCATCTGCAAACAATGAGAGCTTGACTTCTTCCTTTCCTATCTGGATTCACTTGATATCTTTTTCTTGCCTGATCACTATAGCAAGAACTTCCAGTACTATGTTGAAGAGGAGTGGTGAGAGCGGACATCCTTGTTGTACCCGAATTTAGAGGAAAGGCTTTTAGTTTTTCTCTATTGAGGATAATATTTGCCATTGGCTTGTGGTAGATGGCTTCAAATAGATTGAGAAAGGTTCCTTTCATTCCCATCTTGCTGAGAGTTTTGATCAAGAATGGATGTTGGACCTTATCTTTCTTTGCATCTATTGATATGATCATGTGATTTTTATTTTTCTTCTTGTGGATGTTGTGTATGATGTTGATAGATTTATGGATGTTAAACCATCCTTGCATTCCTGGGATGAAACCTACTTGGTCGTAGTGTATGATATTCTTGATGATGCATTGGATCCTATTTGCTAGGATTTTGTTGAAGATCTTTGCATCTGCATTCATCAGATACTGGTTTGTAAGTTTCTTTTTTGGCAGCATCTATGTCTGGTTTTGGTATCAAGGTGATGTTGGCTTCATAAAAGCTGTTTGGGAGTGTTCCCGTTTTTTCAATTTCATGGAAGAGCCTGCCTAGGATTAGTAGTAGCTCCTCTTGAAAGATTTGAAAAAATACATTAGGAAATCCATCTGGTCTGGGCTTTTCCTTTTGGACAGATGTTTGATTACAGTTTCAATTTCCTCAATAGTGATGGGGGTGTTTAGACATGCTACATCCTCCTTACTTAACTGTGGAAGGTTATAAGTGTCGAGGAATTTTTCCATTTCTACTAGGTTCTCATGTTTAGTAGCATAAAGTTTCTCAAAGTAGTCTCTAATTACTCTTTGGATCTCTGTAATATCTGTCATGATCTACTCCTTTTCATTTCTAATACGGGTAATCAGGTTTCTCTCTCTTTGTAAGTTTTGCCAATGGTCTATCAATCTTGTTTATTTTTTCAAAGAACCTACTTCTGCTTTTGTTGATCTTTCAGATTGTTTTTTGGTTTTCCACTTCATTGATTTCTGCTTTCCGCTTTGTTATTTCCTTCTGTCTCCGTATTTTTGGTTCCTTTTGTTGGTCATTTACTAATTTTATGAGCTGCATCATCAAGTTATTCAGGTATGTCCCTTCTTCCTTCCTGATGTGTGCTTGTAAAGCTATAAATTTTCCTCTCAGGACTGCTTTTACTGTGTTCCATAGATTCTGGCAGTTTGTGTCTTCATTGTCATTTGTTTCCAGGAATGTTTTGATTTCCTCTTTGATTTTATCTTTTACCCACTGGTTGTTCAGTTGCAGGGTGTTTAATTTCCAATTGTTAAGTTCTTATTTTGTGTGCCTTTGTAGTTCACATCTAATATCAGAGCCTGTGGTCAGCAAAGGTACCCTGCAAGATTTCTATCCTCTTGATTTTATGGAGGTATGTTTTATGTGTCAGCATGTAGTCTATCCTGGAGAATGACCCATGTACATTGGAGAAGAATGTGTATTCAGGTTTTTGGGGGTGGAGTGCCTTATATGTATCTACTAGTCCTCTTTCTTCAATTACTCTTTTCAGGGCTAGTATGTTTTGTTGGGTTTCAGTCTGGTTGACCTATCAAGTGTTGATAGGGCTGTGTTGAGGTCTCCCACAATTATTGTGTTGTTATTGATGTCTTCTTTCAGAGTTCTCAGTAACTGTATTAGATAATTTGCTGGTCTCTCATTGTGTGCATATATGTTTAATGTCTGATTTCTTCCTGTTGCATATATCCCTTGTTTAGTATAGAGTGTCCATTTTTGTCCCTTACCACTTTTCTGAGTATAAAGTTGGTGTCATCATATATTAATATGGCCACCCCAGCTTTTTTAAGGCTGTTGTTTGATTGGATGATTTTCCTCCAGCCTTTGATTTTGAGTCTATGTTTGTTCTGATTATTCAGGTGTGTTTCTTGTAGGAAGCAGAAAGTTGGATTCATCTTTTTGACCCATTTTGCCACTCTGTGTCTTTTAATTGGTAAATTTAGTCCATTGATATTGAGGGAGATGATTGTCATATGATTTAATGTCATCTTTGTAGATAAGTTTGCTGTGTTTGTTGATCTCTCTTGTCTTTAAATAGACCTGTCAGTTTTTCCTTTAAGGCTGATTTTTCATCTGTGAAGTTTCTGAGCTGTTGTTTATCCATGAAGCTATGTATCCTTCCTTCAAACCTGAATGTGGTTCAGGCTGGGTGCAGTACTCTCAGTGAGGCATTCATTTCATTCAGACTTGTCACAATATCCCACCACTGTCTTCTGGCCTTGAGAGTTTCTTGTGACATGTCTTCTGTAAGTCTTAGGGATGCTCCTTTGACTGTAATTTCCCTTTTTGATCTTGCTGCTTTCAGTATTATATCTCTATCTGTAGGATTTGTCATTGTAACGAGGATGTATCTTGGGGTGTTTTTCTTTGGGTCTCTCTTAGCTGGTACTCTTCAGGCATACAGGATTTGATTGCACATAGTCTTTAACTCTGGGAGTATCTCTTTGATGATGTCTTTGACAGTTGATTATTCCTGGAGGTCTCCTACCTGGGCCTCTGGGACTCTGATGATTCTTATGTTGTTTCTATTGAGTTTATCAAAGACTTCTAGTTTCATCTGTTTGCATTCCTTGAATCCTTTTTCCATTGCCTGATAATTTGTTCTAAGGTTCTTTTCCAGTTTCTTTTGCTGTGTTGAGTTTTTCTGCATCTCATCTTCCAATACTCCGATTCTGTCCTCATCTGCTATTACCCTGCTGAAGAGGCCATCCACTGAGGTTTTCAGTTGAGCTACTGTGTTTTTCAGATATGCTATTTCAGTTTGGAGTTTTCTGACTTCTTTCTTTGTGTTCTATTCAGATCAATCTATGCTTTCTTTGAGTTCTACAAACATCTTCCATATTGCTATTTTAAGTTCCTTATTCCAGAGGTTAATCAGGTGGTTGGAATTTATTAGGTCATCCGAGCTTTCGTCTTCATTCTCTGTGCATGGTGTTTGCCTGCGAGTTTTCCCCATTGTCACGCTAGTAGTGTGGTTTTTCCTGCGTGTTTTGGTGGGGTTTATTGGTTAGAAAGAGTGCGCGGCCACGAAGCAAACCAGAGCACTCTTCTGGGGCCGATAGGTGACAGTTTTGGGGGATTCGCTTCCCATGCTCTGAGGAGAGCTTCAAGAATTCAGGAAAAACAGAGAAGAGAGCTCCCTTCAGGTCCTCATTTTCCTCAGAAAAAGCACCGCAGGGCAGAGTCTCCGCAGGTAAAGCAATCGGCGCTTCACCTGGCAACCCCCACAGCCAGCCATTTCTTACTCACTCGCTGGCTGGGCAGCTTCAGAATGCAGTTTTTTGGGGGTTTGCTTCTCAGGGCTCTGAGGAGAGCTTCAAGAATTTAGGAAAGACAGAGAAGCACAAGACAGAGCACCCTTCAGGTCCTCAGTTTCATCAGAAGAAGCCAAATGGTATTTTCTTAATTCAACTCCTGGACAAAACATTGTTCCAAAAATCTCCAATTAAAATTGTATGCAATTCCTTGACACAGAAAAACTTGTAAGTCTTCTTAATATCTAATATGGTTGTTCAGAATTCTTTTTTTTTTTTTGAGGGGAGGTTTTCAGTGTTAAGGCGTTACTCCTGACTCTATACTCAGAAATCATACCTAGCAATGTACAGGGACCAAATCCAGTTATCAAACCCAGGTGGCCATGTTCAAGGTAGTGTCCTACATTTTGTACTATTTCAATGGCACATTTTTTCAGAATTCTTGCCAGAAGGCCAGAGAGATAGCACAGCATGTAAGGCATTTGCCTTTATATGGCTCTCCCAGATTTGATCCCCAAAATCCCATATGGTTCCCAGAACCTGACAGGAGATTTCTGAACTCAGACCTAGGAGTAACCCCTGAGCACTGCCATATGCCCAAAACAAAAATAAAAATATTCTTGATAGAAAAGAAAGATAGGAGGAATGAAATTAAGTAATATTGAAATTAAGTAGGAATTTTTATAGTATATGTGGTAGAAGAAGCCTATTAAATTTTTTCCTGAAATAATTCCTTGAGTATTTTAAATCTATCTTCAGTATCTCTCAAACACTTTACTTTCGAAAATAACATGTCCAATTTTTGTGAATTGTAATCTTATATTCACAAAAACAAAATTAGGGGGACATAAATTTTTAAAAAGAAATGTTCAGGTCCATGTGATTATTATTACTAAGCACGTACTCCCTGATTAATGACTACATTGGCATGTAGTTCATTATTTGTTTTCTACTTCTAAATTATAAATATAAGATTTGTGTCAAAACCCAACTTGGAATTTGATTTTGAATTAAGTATTACCACATATTTAGGTTATTGGTTGAATACTGGTGAATCACAGGTGAACTTTCCGTAACTGTATGTTTTGGATTGAATGTTTCCTTTCTCCCTAAGATTTCAATGTAAGATGATATTATTGGAAATTTTACTTTTTAAACCTGGCAATGATCCTATAAAACACAGTCTCATAACTCATCCTTAATATAATTAGAAAACTTGTTTTAAGTAAGTAAACATCTGCTAACAATGTATTAATACAGGTCCCACCATCTGCAGTGACTATTTTCAACTTATTATTGTAACTGGGGGAAAATCAGACTTGAAATTGTAATAGTTTTGAACTTACATTCACTTATAGTAAACTATCAATTAGTAAAGTATTAGATATTCACTGGCTTTTATGAACTGCATTTGTATTTATAAGAAGAAAAAAGAAGGAAAATATGTAAGCTCCCTAACACAAAAAATTCAGAATATGACTGTCTATGAAATGATCACCAATAAGATTAATTTAAGGGCCTGAGTGATAGTACAAAGGTAGGACATTTGCCTTAAATGCTGATGACCCAGGTTTGATCCATAACATACTATATGATCCCTGAGCACCATTAGGACTGATTTCTGAGTACACTGCCATAAATAATTTCAAGTCTTGGTGCATGTGGCCCCCAAACAAACAAAAAAAAAAACAACAAATAATTTAGTTATAAAGAGATCATTAATGTGGAATTTAATTCAATATTACTGATGTTCTAATAAGAGGGGCTACTAGAGAAATACTACAATAGGTAGAGTGCATGTTGCATATTACTGATTTAGCTTAGATCCCTGACACCACATAGGGTCCCCTGAACATCTCCTGTCAGGAATAACCCCTGAGCACAAACTCCAGAGTAAGTCTGAGCACTACCAGATGTGCCCCTCCCCAGAAAAGACATATGAATGATACGTATACAAGATTTTAAACATGGAATGAGGATAAATACGTACAAGCCAGAGGGAGAACAGTTTCCATGCATATTATGAAGGTAATAACTCTATCAACTCTTGACTTTAGACTATTCTAGTACTATAAGAAAATATATTTCCTCTCTTTAAGTCAGTCAAGGCATTATCTGACATTGTTTAATGGTCGTCAAGGCATTGTCTGACAAAACTGGCATACTACTACAGATTTCAGATCAGAAAAATTGAATAACAAATACATAGGTCATACAATGCTATGTCTTATGAAAATTGATTTCCTGACTATATCTCTTTAAAATGTATAAAATATGGGATGTAGGGTATCAAACCCAGACTGGCTACATACAAGGCAAAGGCCCTGCACATTGAACTATCTCTTAGGCCCTAGCAACATTTGCTTTCTAAATAACTTAACAAATAAATATTTTAATTTCTCTATTTATTGCATAGTAAAAACAGAATTAAAAGAAGTCTTGTTGGGAAAAAAATGAATGCATGAAAAAGTGGCTTGAGCAATAGCATCAGAGGAAAGATGCTTGCCTTGTTCATAACAGGCATAGGTTTAATCCCCTAAACTATGTATTGTTCCATGAGCTTGCCAAAAGTGATCCCTGAGCATAGAGGCAGGAGTATTCCCTGAGTCTAGGCAGGTATGACCCCAAATAAAAATAAAATAAAATAAAGAATGCATGAAATAAATACTACAAGTTAAAGTAAAGCAAGGAACATGGAAAACTAAAGTCAAAAGATTTTCATGATCATTTTAGGA